>NC_082695.1:36990742-37295742 GCF_949987515.2 Delphinus delphis | reverse complement strand
ATCCCTCCTCTGGAGCAGTAAACATAATATGACAGCGTGTCAACCACGGATTTGTTTCAAGATTATTTACTTACAATTCAACAACACTGCTGGCCCACCGAGTGCCCCATCAGCAAAAGCTGCATTGTTTGAAGTAGCTCGGGGAAACAGCCAGGGTTTCAGAATCCAAAGAATGCAGTTTTCCTAAATACCTCAGGATTACAAGATGCTATAGAACTAATAAATTTGCTTCTTAAAATAGTCCAGAGGAATCCTTAATGTTTGAAAGTGTAGGTTATTGATGGGGAGAGGGAATGCAGTTTTGTCCCTTAGGCTCACGTAACGTATCATGAGAAACATTTTTCTGCTTTCTTCTCTTTAGGATTATTTTTAAAGGATAAATTCCAGAGGTAGATAATCTTTTGAAAGAGAAGGACATTAAGAGAGAGTATCTCCAAAAACCCACTTTAGGGCAACCTTTTAAGCAGCGAATGTTTATCTCATGCTGATCACTGTTTCGCGGGATGGTGGGCTGGGCAACCTCGCCCACCTCTGGGGTGAATTGGATCCTGCGCTGTAGGTGTATCTGTCTGGCAATCTAATGACAGAATGAAATGGGACATTCTGCCACTGGTTTATTGTTTACATCTAGGCCGTAACCAAATCTAGCCTATATCTCATCTTTTATCTGTTTTAAAGCACTTTCCCATCTCCAACTCATTTTTCTCACCACTACCCAGAGAAAAGAGTTATTACTATCACCATTTCACAAATGAGGAAATTTAGCCCCGGAAGACTTAAGCAACTTGCTTAAGTTAACACAGAAAATGGGTGGAAGAGCTTGGACAAAAACTCAGGTCCCACCTCTCTGGTCCATCCACGATGTATTGTGCAAATTCAAATTCATCTAACTAAGAGAAATATCCATAAGAAGCATGTGCAGAGATGTCATCCATTCCAATGGATTTTTTAAGTGGGAGCGTGGCCGCTCAGAATAAAGAAGTCATTTCTCAGCCTCCCTTGCAGCTACACGTGGTCCATGGATTGTGACAGAAGGGATGGGGGCAACTTCCTGTTCATAGGACCGTGTGGTCCCCTCTCTCCTCCTAGGTTCCCCTGAGAGTAGAATCTGAAGGTAAAGGTCAACTGCAGGTTTATTTGGGAAGTGGCTTCTGGGAGCAGGAGTGAGGTGACAAGGAGGGGTGTGAGGAGGAACCAGGGAGAGCCCACACGAGAACGCGTTACTGCACGGGCCAGTATCATAGGTGAACGGCGCTCAGTCCCACAGGACCTTCTGATGGGGAGATACAAAGGGGGAAACACCAACTGACAACCGACTGCCATTGGTCAAGGTGTAAATTCTCCTACACCGCTAGGTTGCACTTCCTGTACAGGCCTAGAAGCCCCAGAACAGAAAGTGGAAAACATGGAGTATGGACTAAGATGAGGCATTGCCTGGATGCAGTTGTGCAAAATAGCAAAGGCTGCACAGCTGTGGGCAGCCAGGAGTGGTTAGGTGGGGCTGAGAGGATTAGAAGTGCTGCTCAAAACAGTGTGATACATCCCCCTTCCTGCTGGCTAAGATGCTAGTGGAGAGCTGTCTCAGACCTGAAACCAGAGCAAACTACCTGGGAGGGTTGGAACAATGATATCGAAGGTTGTTGGCACCCTGGGAATGTCTGAGTAGCCATGTGAGCTTGGACTGTATGAGAGAGAGAAATAAATTTCTTTTATTGAAGCAACTGTTATTTGGGGAACTAAAAAAAGATAAGTCTGATAATCACAAGCTGTAAACATCAAACTGGAGGGATTTGTTTAGACAGTGAATAAAAATTTTAGGTGTCAGTAAACAGTTGGCAGACCCATGGTCTACATGACAATCATGCTGAGAATCTCAGCACCGTGTGGCTCAGTCCATGACACCAAAGAACAGTCTAACAACTTGGTACTGAATCAACTGGGTGGTGTTGCCATCCAAACAGAGCTCCTCCAAATACCTTATTAAATATACACATTCTTGCCTTGCCAAAGTATTTTAAGCTGAAACAATGCATTCTTTTACAAATATGATTATCTTATATCACAGATCACACCAATTCTTAAGAATGAAATAGCCCATGGAACACTAAATACATTTCCACTGAATAATTAAACTTTGTAGCTAATGGCTAATAAGCGACCATACTGGACAGAGCGTTGAGGATAACATTCCTTCAAAGTGCCTACGGTGATCTAAGGGGAACTGGGTGCCACATCATGAAGGAAGAGATAGGGACACAGAGGTGGGGCGGCACAACCTGGAAGTGGTGGAGCTGGGATTTGAACCCAGGTTTGTTTGCCTCAAAAGCCCATGCTTTACCCATTACGCTAGATCTGATTGAGGGAAACTGTGAGCTTTGCTATTCTCTGGGACTTTAGAAGGTCTAAAATAAGTAGTTCACCTGCCTTGTGCTTAAAAGGCAGGAGTGGGGATGGGGGGGAGGATGGGGGGCGATGGGGGTTGAAGATTGTAAGGGAGGAGCACAGGAGTTGAGCTGAGTACATGGGCTGAGTCCTTGCCCTGCTGCTTGCTTGCTGTGTGAATAGGAAAATGGCTGAGAATCTCTAACCTCAGGTGCTTCACTGAGAAAATGGCAACAATAAAATGTACCGGTACCTCGCAGGCTTTTTTGAGAAGTGAAACAAGGCTACGTATATATAATATTAGAAGTGCTTTGTAAACCATAATGCCCTACATTTCCTGAGCATTTACGGTGGACCAGACATGGTGTTAAACACTTTAGACGGATTAGCTCATTTAATCACCACTGCAACACTATGAGCTAACTGCTTTTCCACCCCGTTTTCCAGGAGTTTGAAGCTTAGCTTGCCCAAGGTCACGTGACTATTAGTGGGCGGCGCTGGCATTGGAAGGTGGTACCCCGGGCTCTGGGCTACTCTCATCACACAGATGCCTGTGCACCTGGGCCATATGAGCACCCCCTATATGCAGACCACTGACATAATGTAGACAACTTGTCTCAGATTAAAATGTACCCTAGGGACTTACCTGGTGGCCCAGTGGTTAAGAATCCACCTGCCAATGCAGGGGACACGGGTTCCAGCCCTGGTCTGGGAAGATCCCACAAGCCACGGAGCAACTAAGCCCATGCGCCACAACTACTGAGCCTGCACTCTGGAGCCTGTGCTCCGCAACAAGAGAAGCCAGCGCAATGAGAAACCTATGCACCATAAGGAAGAGTAGTCCCCACTCGCCACAACTAGAGAAAGCCGGTGCACAGCAACGAAGACCCAACACAGCCATTAATTAATTAATTAATTAATTGATTTAAAAAAATAAATGTACCCTAGAGCTGCAAGATCTCCGGCTTCTCCTGTTGGGGCTGCCCCGGCCGAGATGCAGGAGAGACATCTCTCTGCCTGTGAGCTCTTCACTAAGATGAAGAATACAGTTTCTGAACATGTTCTTAATCTTATTCCATTTATCTAGCCGTTAATCCCAGCCTTGTAAATGTCTGCAGAGCCCCCATGCTAAATGTATGTATTTGGTTTTGTGCTTTCTCATTAATCCTAATGAATGGGGATTCTAAGGCATTCTTTCTTTTATTTTGAACCATATGTAAGCATAAAATTGTTTATGTCTTAGTCTCTAAAATTTGACTGTGTTGGGAAATTAGGATGTTCACAGTTTTAAAGCAGAAGGAGAGGCTAAATAATGTCTATCACTTTCTTAGGATTCGCTAAATATTCACAATTTTGATAAAGTCACGAAGAGGCCTGGAGTGAAGTATGCATCCTCCTTGCCTTTTTCAACCCAACTTGGTGGATGAGGTTGAAATGTGAGTTTATATCTGAGAGCCAGCTTTCTCCCCTTGCCTCATTCCCATCTGCTATCCTTAAAATATTATTGAAAATGCCTGTGTGAAATTCTTAGAGGATGTGAGAGCTTTAAAATCAACTAACTAACTATAGGCTCCCATTAATGCACTGAAGCCTGAAATCACCTTGGCAGACAGACATTTTGTATGAGGTGTAACTGAAAAAAATACCACGAGTAAACCACTTCTTTTTCATTTTAAGCTTTGTCCCATTCACAGTACTCAGGGCAAAAGAAACCCTGACCTATGCCAAAGGAAAAAAACAAAAGAACATGGATTTCAGATAAGAATGATCCAGAAACCAAAGGAATTTGGAAAGGGCTTTGTAGATGCAAAGTAGCAAATGCAGAACATGAAGGCAAGTAGGGGGGCCAGCAACTCTGGGTGGTGAACCCACCAAGTTTCAATAGACGTTTTCACCAACATCTAAACGAAAAACCACCGCGGGGATGGTCAGTTGCCAGCTGGAAAGGATGAGGGAGACATCATCTCCTCCTGCCCAGATTGCACCCCTTTCCTATTTAGAGGCTTCACAGGAGGGAGCTGTAATATGATTATTTGTTGATGAAGGGATTTCTAATTGCTGCTTCAGAGGAGACTAACATGACCTATTGGTTTCCTTTGATGTTTTGTTTGCTGACACAATTGCTAAACTTTGAAATGCAGTCAAACTGTAATTTAGTTCAGAAGCTTCTTTTTAAACGTATATTGCAGCACAGAACTGATTTTTAGTCGAAATCTACTTCTCAATTTTTTGTTAATGCAAATCCTTTCTTCATAAAAGGCATACGTGGGCTTCACTGGTGGCACAGTGGTTAAGAATCAGCCTGCCAATGCAGGGGACATGGGTTTGATCCCTGGCCCAGGAAGATCCCACATGCTACGGAGCAGCTAAACCCATGCACCACAAGTACTGAGCCTGTGCTCTAGAGCCCATGTGCCACAACTACTGAAGCCTGTGCTCCGCAACAAGGGAAGCCACTGCAATGAGAAGCCCGCGTACCGCAACGAGGAGTAGCCCCCGTTCACCACAACTAGAGGAAGCCCGCACGCAGCAATGAAGACCCAACACAGCCAAAAAAAAAAAAAAGATAAGATAAAAACTTAAAACAAAAAAAGCATACGTTTTCTCTACCATCTACTGTCACCTTCATTTGGTTTCCTCAGTCCCCAGTGAACTGAGGAGCAGACCTCTGATAACAGGGCAGTTGTGTCATACGTGCAGGAGGGGTACAGTCCCTCGCTATCCTGCTCCCTCATGGTGCCAAGCACGGGACTCAAGAGTAGCCTCTAGGGTCCTACCTGGATCAGCCTCACTGCCAATCACAGGGGCCCTCTATTCCCAAAGGGGTGCTTGTGGAAAAGGCCACAGGGATATGGGCAGGCAAAGTGGGCTCCTCTCCTACCAAGCTGGTTCAGGGGAGAAAATCAAACAGATTATTGCTACATCTGCAGTAGTTCACTTTCCCTTTGGGCTGCTCCTATAGCAGGGTCTATACTTCAATAAAGATATTGATGCTGCGGGGACTTCCCTGGCGGTCAAGTGGTTAAGACTCCATGCTGCCAATGCAGGGGGCTTGGGTTCAATCCCCAGTTGGGGAACTAAGATCTCACATGCCTTGTGGTCAAAAATTAAAAAAAAAAAAAAAAAAAAAAAAAGATACTGATGCTGTGCTAAAGGAACTAGGCATGAGTAGGCTTGAGACCAGAATTCAAGTTTCCCTCTGTCTGTCCTTTTCTCTGAGAAGTGTCCTTACTACTTGAACCCCAGTGACCAGTACAAGGACTGGACAAACACCATGCAGCCAACAGGCCAAGTTCTGCCTGACCTGTATTCCACAAGACCTGTTTTCTTGGGCCTGCACAGTTATTTTTTTTTTTTTAATTTGAATTTCAATGTCTTTTAAAAGGGCACAAGCTCTCCAGGTCACTGCTAATCCCTAAATATACCCTTAACATGCAGGTCACTTGGCTAATTCTGTGTCACTAACACCCCCGTGGGCTTTTGACCTTTCTGCCTCTGGTGACCAGAAGATTCTCCTTAGTTAACAGAGGACTCAGCTTTTGACACTGAAGTCTCAGGGGCCTTGGATAATGAAAAAGGGTGGATCAAAGAGGAAACCAATAGCTTAGTCTATGAGATATTTTAAAAATCCAACTAAGCCACTCGGGTCCTCTTAGTTCTGCATTTTCTGTTGTGTGCCTTAACTTGGTGGCTCTTGGCAGACTACTTACAGGGTGGTCACCTTCTGGGTCATAAACCCCATGAGGTTCTGCTTTGAATTTATGTCAACATAGACTGTGTCTTTTCTCAGCTTGTTGCCAGCAAAGCAATGCTTAAGTTGGGCTGATTTGGGCTCTGGGAAGAGAGGGCAGCCATTCTTTCAATGGATGCATTTCATTTTGCCCCACCTCTCAAGTTCCAAATGCTCTGGAGATTCATTCATCTTCCTTCTTCTCCTCCTCACACTTTTCCTTCCTTCTTTTTCTTTGACACCCAAATCCAAATGATGTATAAGTGGAGCAGATCTTGGTTGGGTAGGAGTGGGAAACATTGTCCATCTTTATTTTTTTCACTGCAAACTCCACGTTAGGTCCAAGTTTGCTAAAACATACAAGGTCCTCCTAACCCCTGGAGGTATACTTAAACTCAGCAAATAAGCACAGTGCATTTTTTTTGAAAGCAATCAATTCCTCGATGATCAGTCATTTAAAACTATACTAAGACCAGCAAACTTGCAGTGAAGCAGAAAGCAAAATTCACTTTTTAAAAAGACAAAACACAGGATCATAAAGACATTTCATTCCTCCTGTAGGCTTCTTCCAAATGTTTCCCTGGATCCCAAGGGAGTGCTTTACATCTCCATTGCTATTAGGAGTATCTGGGTGAAAGTTTGAGAAGCAGTGTGAGATTCTGGTAAATTCTTTTCTAAAACACAGTCTGCTTTTGTATCTGAGAGGAGTATTTCTTTATTTCTGGGGTTCGTGGAATGAGAAATTATGTAGTCCTTGGCTGGACACTTAAGTCTGTTCCTGGACTTGCCAAAAAGGCTTGGGTTGAGTTACTGGACTGGACTACATATTCCCACTCTGAGACCACCGGGATTGTAAAACTGTTGATGCTGAGTCCATTTCTTGTAAATGGCTCCACATATTCACGAATAAATAGTTTAGTTCTGTTATTGTTGGTTTTGGAGTCACCCACACACACACACACACGCACACAGTTATCTTGTTTATGCAGAAGTATCAAGCATTGGCATTCTCTCTGTTCCGCATTTGTTGGAAGGTAAAGAGGCACCAATAAAGAAATTGTATTATGCATGTTTTCTGCATTGGGTGGCACCTGGAATTTGCTGAATTTGCTGAGAGCACCTTAAATTTTAAAAGGTCCCTGAGCCTCACTTTTTCATGCCATTTGAGTCAGATGGAAAACCAAATAATTAGAATAAGCTAGCTGTGTGGGTCCTTTCTCTTGCTCTCAGCTGACTCCAGACCCTGCTGTGGAATTCTAACACCTCTTCCCCACTCCCGCTTCCAGCTGCTAAACTTCCATGACCAGATCTAAACAACTATCTTCCCTCCTCTCCCCATCTCAGATAATCAACAACTGAGTTAGCATATTACCTAGGACATCGCAGTACAAAAAATATTCAGAGTAGAAAACAAAACAAAACAAAACCACTCCTAGCCATTGGTTTATCAGAACATCTCATTTACTTTATGTTGGTCTTCTTCAAACTTGAAAAATGACTTTAAAGCAATGAAGCTGATTTTCACCAGCATTATATAGACTCTGACTAATGCCGGCCAAAAACACTTTGCCCAGACTGCTTCCCACTAACTCGTACCCAGAGGGGATGGGGTGAAGCAGAATTGAAGAACAAATGTAAACAAAAGTCCAGACATACTGCTCTTTCTTTCAGTGACTCACCCCCGAATGGGACCCTGTCTGAGATCCCACAAAATCCTGTTAAATCTTTCTAGGCAAGATGCTTAACTGCTGTTAGGCTTAGGGAAGAAAATCAGTATCATAGCTTCCCAGTGATACTGCATTTTGGTAATGATCTCAACTTCTGGAGAAGGCAGCATGGTGTGGTGAACGAAGATTCAGCATCAGACTCAGACCAGCCAAGGTTTAAATCCCAGAGCCACCGTTTTTTCGCTGTGCACCATTAGATACGTGACAGGTCCTCCTGGGCCTCTTTTTTTTTTTTCTTTTTCCCATCTGCAAAATGAGAAATGATGACAAGGATTAAATGAGACAGCAGATGAGAGAAGCAAGCCCAGTGCTAGGCACACTATCAATGTAAGCATCCCTTCTTTTTTAAAATCAGATCACAGGCTATGCACATAAAGTAACTCCCCACCAAGAGCTGACTCTGGCCGAGGGCACTGTTTTCTACGAAGGGAGCTCTTGGTGGCCCTTTGTTGTGACTGCTGATTGCACACATCTGGAAACTATGACAACTGTTTTGCTTTGAGCTCAACTTGGCCCAAATATAGCTCTATATAAAGCAGCTTCTATCCCTCAGTTTTTCCCAACACATCATAGCTTGGCATGAATTTGGGCAGAAGAGTGGGTGTCAAAAGAAATGCAAAATATCTGGGAGGAATTCAGATTCAACTAAGAATCACCCAGCCCTGTATGGCCCCTGGAGTAGCTCCCTGTAGTAACTGTCCCTGGAGTAGTTCATTCAACACTCACAGGAGCCTAGTACGAAGCTCTATTATTATGCCTACTTTGCAGAAGTTTCAGCTGAGTCTGGGAGGTTAAGTGGCTTTCTCAGGGTCACAGAAATAATAAGGTTTGAGATAAGACCCCAGGCTTTTTGACCTGGTTAAGAAAGCAGGAGGATTTACAGAGTTGGAAGATGGGCAATGGCAGTGTCTACTTGCCAAAGCCTGCTTTGAGTTGACACCATCCACAACACGTGCCGGGAAGGGGGGTTGTTGAGAGGAATGTCCCAGGTAAGGTGCTTTTACCTTTAGAAACCCTGTGCCGAGGCCCTCTGTCCATTATGTCACGTATCAACTGGGGCAGGTAGTGAGATCTGGCTACTTAAACATGTCATGTAAACAATATCTGATCACTAACTTTAAAAACAATTTGTAAGGGCTTCCCTGGTGGTTCAGTGGTTAAGAATCCATCTGCCAATGCAGGGGACACGGGTTCGAACCCTGGTCTGGGAAGATCCCACATGCTGCGGAGCAACTAAGCCCGTGCGCCACAACTACTGAGCCTGCACTCTAAAGCCCGCAAGCCACAACTATTGAACACTTGTGCCACAACTACTGAAGCCCACGTGTCCGTGCTCTGCAACAAGAGAAGCCACCGCAATGAGAAGCCCACGCACCGCAACGAGGAGTAGCCCCTGCTCACCACAACTAGAGAAAGCCCGCGCACAGCGGCGAAGACCCAATGCAGCCAAAAATAAATAAATTTATTTTTAAAAAAAGAATGCTACCATTGTCAGCTTTCTGGTTTTTTTTTTAACTGTTTAAAGAAATACAGAGCAATTCTTTTTTTTTTTACCACCAAAAGCAACAATAGTTTATTCGAATTATTTTTAATTCTTTAGCAAGAAACATTCATTTTTTTTATGTGAAGGGAAAACCCTGAAGATGTCCAGCCTTAGGTCAGACAAAAATAGCTGAGTCCTAGCACCTACAGAGCAGTTCTAAACACAATTCCCTTATGGGTTTAACTGATGAATTTGTTCTTTCTTTTCACCTGAAAAGCTTCCATTTTCCTCTTGCCCCTTTGTTCTCAGGAGGCAGTTTTGAGTCCCAACATGCCCTGCATCACCTCCTCCTGTGTCCACTGCCGAAGCAGGGCAATCAGAGTGTGGGCTTCAGCACAACCCCAATTGGATGACAAACAGTGAGAGTAATAGGCTGGTAGAGTTTTTAAAATTCCAGAATACCAGAATACAGTACTGCAGCCCCCCTCTCTCCAAATCAAAGCCTACTGAATGAAATGATGACTGTACTCAAGTGCAATTATACTGAGCATGTAAAATTGAAACACTGAAAGTAAATCTTACATTCGGATATTGCATTTCGTATTTCAGCCTATGCCAAATAAGCTAGTGACATTTTTATCATTGTTGAGTGTAATGTCAGGAGACAAACGTCTACAAATTTTCTACATAAGTTTTTCCATTTTATCTGTTTTCCATTTATGGAGTTGAACACATGGTGTGACTTTTAATATTCTCTCCTCCTTCTTCCCCGCATTTTATGACAAGGGATCAAACTCAATCTTGATTATCCTAAATTTACCCTTAGGTAACCTCAGACCCAGAGGGGTTTTTTGTTTTGTTTTGTTTGTTTGTTTTAATTTGTATGGAAAAAGAGAGGAAAAACTTCCAAATTACCCTGTAAACCTGGTCCTATGGATGCTGGCAAATGGCCTGGAAAGAACAGGTGCAGCATGTTATAGAAGACCATGTGGCTGGTGGCTACCAGCTCAGGTCTCTCAGGTCGTGGAAACTCGGTAATAACTGAGGGAACTGTGGGTTTTAACGTATGTCAGATTTCGAAGATGGGGCGGGCTTAGTTGAGCGGGGTCTCCCTGGGGGCGCACAAGGGAAGCGGTTGGGAATGAATGAGCCGAGGCCCCGAGCCCGCGTTCCTGGCGGTGGCGCCCTAGCTCCAGCGCGGTGACAACAAGCGTTAAGGTAACAACCGCCGCCGCCGCCGCCGCCGCCGCCCCCGCCGCCAGAGGATGGCTTCCAGCTTCAAGAAGTCAAACGTGGCCTCCACCAGCCAGAAAAGAAAGGTGGAGCCTAAGCCCGAGCTCACTGAAGATCAGAAGCAAGAAATTCGCGAAGCGTTTGCCCTCTTCGATGCCGACGGCAGCGGCACCATCGACGTGAAGGAGCTGAAGGTGGCCTTGAGGGCACTGGGCTTTGAACCCAGGAAGGAGGAGATGAAGAGGATAATCGCCGAGGTGGACAAGGAAAGCACAGGGAAAGTCAGCTTCAATGACTTCTTGGCTGTGATGACTCAGAAGATGGCCGAGAAAGACACCAAGGAAGAAATCCTGAAGGCTTTCAGGCTCTTTGATGATGATGAAACCGGGAAGATCTCTTTCAAAAACCTAAAGCGCGTGGCCACCGAGTTGGGGGAAAACCTCACTGATGAGGAGCTGCAGGAAATGATTGACGAAGCAGATCGGGATGGAGATGGTGAAGTGAACGAGGAAGAGTTTCTTCGGATCATGAAAAAGACCAGCCTCTACTGAAGTCGGTTTCTCCCGCAAGCATGTGTAGGGAGATTGAGTTGACTTGCTGGGTTCCCTGTTTCTGTTTTGTGAAACCTTGAGGTAGAGCCCAGCACTGTCTCTCCTCTTACCCCCAGCTGGTCTAGATAGTTCTATTTCCAAATCTCTAGCTCAATTATAGAATTTTAAAGATGCTTTTAATGTGAGTTTTGGTTTTTCATTCCCAAGAGCAGACCTGGAGGAGTGTAGGTTGAATCAAAGATTCTGAAACTTCTTTCCATCCACCATTTGCCTTGCATTGGTGGACACCCATTAAACTGAAGGCAAGACATACTGCCTTCAGTTTATATATATATATATAATATATGGTTCATATATTATTCCTTAAATTCAAGTCATTGTTCTCGCATGATAAGGTGGAATCACCAGCAGGTCATCCTAGCCATTGATTTTCACTTAACTGAATACTGGTTTGAAGGAAAACAGTGCAGCCATTTATTGGGCTCAGGAACGGTACTGCTCTAAAGGATAGGCTTGCCTTTGGCTGGTGGTAAATGGTGCTATTTAAACGGTTCTCTGGTTTCATCACATGCAAATGATTCTTGATTTGTGTGTACATTACCTACTGTGGATTATCGGGGCCACAATGTATTCTTGGGCTACAGAATAAAAACAGAATTTAATATTGGCCCAAGCAAAGTATGATTGGCTTAAGAGGTTAAGCTAACTAATGACTTTGAGTAAATATTTATAAATGTAAGATCTTAGCTTAGGAAGTTGTAAAAAAATATCTGTAACACACTTTGAGCTACTTATCTGTCCTTGGAAAGATAAACTAGTGTTTTAGTTATTAGACGAGTTATACTATAACCTTAGTCATTTTATTATTGCTTTATTACAAGCCACTGTCTACCTTCTAATTCTTAGAACATCTTGGTTCTTGATACTTAATTTCCCCTCCTCTGGTGTATAGTTGATGCCAGAATGTCTGGCATTTAAGTAGTTCTCTATTTTATAATCCCAGGAAACTATTTGTTGTGGCTTGTGTATGCATTAATACTACTTGTTCTCTGTTATAAATTAAACCTTTCTTGTTTTGAAATAAAATACCTACCCATTTGAACATCTACAAATATGAAGTTAGAGAAAAGTTAAATAATATAGCTGTGGGAAGGTAATGAAATCTATCTGCTGAGATGGAGGCCTGGACAAACGTTTTGATAATAGGCAACAAAACTAGCAAACAGGCAAGATATTTTGGTCACAACTAAATTAAGTCTTCATACAAAGTCCCATTAAAATAAATGTGAAATTCTGGAAAATTTTTCACTTGCTTTGCCAGCAGTTTT
Source organism: Delphinus delphis (assembly GCF_949987515.2). NCBI lineage: Eukaryota > Metazoa > Chordata > Mammalia > Artiodactyla > Delphinidae > Delphinus > Delphinus delphis. The sequence continues at coordinate 37,283,308 of NC_082695.1, read as the reverse complement.
ACCCTTCAGAGGATTGTTAATCCAATCAGGAAAACTACTACTCTGGGTTTAATTCTCATTAACAGGGACTAATTTGTCAAAGCAGCAGTACTAGCTGAAGTGATGGGTATGTGGGCATTTACTGTGAGAAAGGATTTTGCTGAGGCGGCTGGCACAGGGCAGGGGAACTCACCCAGACTGCAAATGCTAACAGTTCAGGTTCAATGTCTTAGTGTGGATTCAGGTGCAGTTGTAGGGGATACAGGTGCAGCTCGGACCAGCGACAGCGTGAGGGGCCCGATCTGAGGGCAAGGGGAGGAGCATGGCATTCTGGGAAACAAGAGTTCCTGGCATCCTGATGACCAGAGTCTCGGCCCAAGGATCTACATATGGATCAAGGTAGAAAAAACAGAAACAAAGAAAGTTGGCAGGAACTAGGAGAAAGGGTCAGAGCCTTGGCCAACTGGACTGGGTTCAGTCTTGGCTCCCGGCCCAGCAGAGGATAGAAGCGAAAACCAGGAACCCAGGCTGAAGCCCAGGAATCAAGCTGCCCAGACACCATGGGGTCAACTGTGGAGGCTGTAGCCCAGGACTTAAAGGGTTGCCTTAAAGACACAGTCTGTCCTACACACAGGAAGGGGCTCCAGAATATTCCTGAATCCCATTCACTGCTAAGGAAGAACCTCTCATGGACTACTAGTTTTGCTTCTCAGTCGGCACGTATTCTGGGAGATGGAGGGTAAATCGGGGGCAGGGGAACAACTAGAGCAGACCTAGATTGACATTTGAATTTTAAGAGAAGTAAATCATACACGTCTGGCTGGGTCAGACCTGTATCCCAGTCTTTACACAAATAGAACACAAGAAGTTCAATGAAAATTTAAAAACACCTTTTTGCAGATGAGTAAACTCAGCTATAAAGGTTGGGAAGAACTCAGAAAGTAGTTTTCACTTTACTGGCACTATTACAAATGGTCCCAATAAAGAAGCAGGAAGTATAGCAAAGAAACTGTGTAGGGAGCTCATTGATAAACTCTTGCTTTCTAATGATAAATGTTAACAGGTGAAAAGCAGAGCATCAGGCCAAGGATAAAAATATGACAGTCTCAAGGTTGTATTGCTATCAAGGGAGCTAATGCCCCAAATGAGCAGAGGACAGTAAAGGAATTTTTTTTTTCCTTAAAGGCATCTTAGTTATGTCTAAGATGAGAAGATTGAGGATGGGATAGGTCCAACTCTTTAAACTGTTGCAGGTTGGTTTCCATGGGAAGCAGGCTCTTTGAGTCTTAGATGTGTGTACAGGAAGTTTATTTGAGTTCTCTGGATCCCACGGGTGAGGGGGAAAGAAACCAAGACAGGGCAGAGGGAGAAATTGGGCTATGATATGGTCACTAACAGAGGCCTCAGCTGATCTCATGGGGAGCTCTGGGGCAAGGGTGACCCTGCAGATGACCCAAATTGTGACGAGGAAGCTGGGCCTTTAAAACTTGTCATTGACTGACAGTCACTGGACATGAGCTGTCCCTAGGAAGAGGGTATGACCTTGAGCAAGGTGACTGGCCTCAGTCAAGGGCAGTCAGTCTCTGGGAGAGGGAATTCAGTTGCAAACTATTAGCTGTCAAGACTGCCAGCACCTGGGGGATGACTTCAGTTCTGAGGGACAGGCCAGAGGGGAGATCTGGGCAGGGCCCCACGGTGTCCACTACACCCCACACCTTATACCACTTAGATCTACTGGCTAATTCAGGATTCTGATGGATCTTTCTAGATCTAGAAGGAAATCTAGAGGGATGAACTTCAGCCTCTGTCACAGCAGCTGGTCTCGAGACCACAAGTAGTGCTCATCCCAACCACGCGGTCTGGATTCCCCTCACCCTCAGCACCTCTGCTGACATATGACTTGCCTCGTGGGATGACCCAGATCCTCATCCCTGAGGAGTCTGGGCCCCTAATCACCACGCCCCTCTCAGGCTCTGGTTGCTGCACACATCTCTCTGCCCTCAAAATTGACTACAGGAGCCCCAAGAGACGTTCAAGTGTGTCACCTGGGTGCCAAGCATACTGTCCCCACGTTCTGCCCACAGCTCTGCATCCTCCTGATGTCCAGGAGCAGTTACCCATGGTGGTGGCACCTTCCCTGGACTGCCGCCCTCTCAGCACGAGGAACCCAGCGTAACTGGGTGGCACGCATAGTTTGACATTTACTGGGACTCTCGCTGTGCCTACTGAGGGGAACATTCCCCCTCTGGGAGCCAAGATCTCTAAACGCACAGAGGCCAGAGTTGTGGGGACGGGCAGCACAAATTAAAGGGTAAATGCCTGGCAGCTGTGGTAAGAATGACTTCCGCCCTTGATTTGCTGGACTCACGTGACACCACACCATATAATGGCCATCAGTTTTGAGTGTGTGCTGCATCCTGGAGGGTGGCAAGGCATCCTCACTGGTTGTGATGCCCAAGCTGGCCCCTCAGCAGCATCGCCAGCAGGCTTTTCCACTGCTCCATCAGGTCAAAAGCTTCTGTGTGTTATTGGACCAGTAGACTCTGGGCCTGAATTCCCACTGTTGCACTTCCTTTCCTATAAAGTGGGTGCCTCGGTCCAATGGAATATTATGTGGGATCTTATGTCAGTAAATACTCAGCTGTGGTCCTGGCTGAAGCTCCACAAGCAAGAGAGGCAAACCCTTGACCAAAATGTGTGTCAAGTCCAGTCAAGATGAGTTGCTCATCTTTCCAGGTGGAAGGGATCTAGTCAGACTACTTGACACCAGGAGGCCTGTTGGCCTCCTTGGGGGATGGTGCTCTTCCCATTTGGTGTCCACAGTAGCTATATCACCCTTCCTGAATGGGAGTCCGAGCTGCTGGACCCACGCACAGCCTCCATCTCTGCCCAATGACTACTCCATTCATGTGCGTACTGTGCCAGCCCTGGGGTGGCAATGACAGAGGTAGACTGGCATCAACTGGCCAAGTCATTCTATCTTCCTAGTTGTTTGGCATCTCTTATACGATACAAATGTTCTGGTAGGTGTTAATATGAATTCCTTACACTTCCTACCCATTGCCATAAATCCATCTATGTACCTTTTTTCCAGATCTTTTTTTTTTTTACATCTTTATTGGAGTACAGTTGCTTTACAATGGTGTGTTAGTTTCTGCTTTATAACAAAGTGAATCACTTATACATATGTTCCCGTATCTCTTCCCTCTTGCGTCTCCCTCCCTCCCACCCTCCCTATCCCACCCCTCCAGGCGGTCACAAAGCACCGAGCTGATCTCCCTGTACTATGCGGCTGTTTCTAGATCTTTTTATTCCTGATGTTTCCTTTTCCAGAGTCCTGAACAATCAGCCAACTGATCGGTCACCACTGTCAGAGCCCACATGTATTCTAATTTCAGGCCACTTTTCTTTCCACACAAAGTGGATTCTGGTCTATCAGAAATTCTGTCCATTGGGAGGGTTTCCTCTTTCACTGATATCTTTCTGGTCCACCTTTGAGTGTAATGAACCTATGGTCCGTTGTACCAAAGCTGACGTATCCCTGAACCAACTTCAGCATTTTTACTCTTCCAACAGCTAGTAATAAAGGACCACCTACCCCCACGTGGGCACAGGTATGAACTGAGGGAGGGGCTCTGGTGCAATTTGATGGATGACAGGGGCCTTCTCCTCACGCAGCTTACTTGGGTCCTCTAGACTTGCCTGTGCCGGATCCCAGGCATGCGGGTTCTTAGTTCCCCAACCAGGGATCGAACCCATGCCTCCTGCAGTGGAAGCATGGAGTGCTAACCACTGGACCACCAAGGAATTTCCCCAGATATACCACTTCTTTTTCTAGTTTCCCAAGGTAGCAGATTACACTATTGATTGTAGATCTTTCTTCTTTTCTAACATATGCATTCAGTGCTATTCATTTCCCTCCACTTTTCGTTGTATCCCACTGCATTTTTTTTTAAAGATTTTTTGATGTGGACCATTTTTAAAGTCTTTTATTGAATTTGTTACAATATTGCTTCTGTTTTATGTTTTGGTTTTTTGGCCCTGAGGCATGTGGGATCTTAGCTCCCTAGCCAGGAATGGAACCTGTACCCCTGCATTGGAAGGTGAAGTCTTAACCACTGGACCACCAGGGAAGTCCCCCCCACTGCATTTTTATTTAGTTCCAAATATGTTTTAATTTCTCTTGAGACTTCTTCTTTGACCCATGTGTTATTGTTTGATCTCAAATATTTTGCAATTTTCCTGCTATTTTTCTATCTTTTCTAATTTAATTCTCTGTGGTCTGAGAGCATGCTTTGCTTTTTTTTTTAAAGCACTGTGTTTTTTGTTTGGTTGTTTTTTTGTTTTTGTGGGTTTTTAAAATTTATTTTTGGCTGTGTTGGGTCTTCATTGCTGCGCGCGGGCTTTCTCTAGTTGCAGTGAGCAGCGGCTACTCTTCGTTGCGGTGCGCAGGCTTCTCATTGCGGTGGCTTGAGAGCATGCTTTTTGAGATTTATTCTTTTTAATGGGTTAAGGTGTGTTTTATGCCCCATAATGTAGTCCATCTTGGTGAAAGTTCTGCATGAGCTTGAGAAGAATATGTCATCTGCTGTTCTCAGATGCGGTCGTCTATCGATGTCAATTATATCCAGTAGATTGATGGTGCTGTTGAGTTTAGCTATGTCCTCACTGAATTTCTGCCTCCTAGATCTGTCCATTTCTGATACAGGGGTGTTAACGTCTCCAGTTGTTATAGTGGATTCATCTATTTCTCTTCACACATGGATCAGTTTTTGCCTCATATTTTGATGCTCTGTTTTTCGGTGCATAAGAATTTTATGTCTTCTTGGAGAATTGACCTTTTCATCATTATTTAATGCCCCTCTAGATCCCGGATAATTTTCCTTGCTCTGAAGTCTGCCTTATCTGAAATTAATGTTATTACTTCAGCTTTCTTTTGATTACTATTAGCATGGAATATCTTGACTTTTAACCAACCAGTGTCTTTATATTTCAGGTAGGTTTCTTATAGACAACATATAGTTGGGTATTGTTTTTTTTATCCACTCTGTCAGTTTCTGTCTTTTAATTGGTGTTAGATCACTTAAGAACAAGAAAAATAAAAGATTTTATTTTACCTTCATTTATTCCTTCTCTAATGCTCTTCTTTTTGTTCTTCCAGTTTTATTGAGCTATAATTGAAACATAACACTGCATAAGTTTAAGGTGTACAGCATAATGATTTGACTTACATACATCATGACATGATTATCACAAGAAGTTTAGTGAACATCACCATCTCATATAGATGCAAAATAAAGGAAAAAGACAAAAAATATTTTTCCTTGTGATGAGAACACTTGGGATTTACTCTCTTAACTTTCATAACATACAGAAGTGTTAAGTATATATTAATCATGTTGTACATTACAAACCTAGTACTTTTTATCTTATAGCTGGAAGTTTATATATTTTGACCACCTTCATCCAATTCGCCTTCCCCTACCCCCTGCCTCTGGTCCTTTTCCTATGAGTTTGTTTGTCTGTTTGTTTTTATATTGTCTTGTATAAATTTATTTATTTTTGGCTGCATTGGGTCTTCATTGCTGCACGCGGGCTTTCTCCAGTTGCGGTGAGCGGGGGCTACTCATTGTTGAGGTGCACGGGCTTCTCAGAGCGGTGGCTTCTCATTGCAGAGAATGGGCTCTAGGCACACAGGCTTCAGTAGTTGTGGCTCCCGGGCTTTAGAACGCAGGCTCAGTAGTTGTGGCGCACGGGCTTAGTTGCTCCACGGCATGTGGGATCTTCCCGGACCAGGGCTCAAACCCGTGTCCCCTGCATTGGCAGGTGGATTCCTAACCACTGCACCACCAGGGAAGCCCTTTCCTTCACTTTTGAAGGATTACTTCACTGAAACCAGAATTCTAAGTTAATGTTTTTTATTTTCAGCACTTTAAATGTTTCACTCCGCTTTCTTCTTCCTTGCCTGGTTTCTGAAGAGAAGTCAGTACAATTCTTTTCCTGGTTTCCCTAAAAGTAAGGTGTTTCCCCCACTCCGCCTCTGGCCTCTTTGGGGAATTTCTCTTTGTCTTTGATTTTCTGCAGTTTTTTTTTTAATTTGATAATGAAAGGCTTTAATTGTAATGTCATTGGCACATGTCATTGCTTTATAGTTTCACAACTTAAGTTTAAATATTAAGAGATACTTGGACATTTTTTTTTTTTTTTTTTTGCGGTACTCGGGCCTCTCACTGTTGTGGCCTTTCCCGCTGCGGAGCACAGGCTCCGGACGCACAGGCTCAGCGGCCATGGCTCACGGGCCCAGCCACTCCGCGGCATGTGGGATCTTCCCAAACCGGGGCACGAACCTGTGTCCCCTGCATCAGCAGGCGGACTCTCAACCACTGTGCCACCAGGGAAGCCCGGACATTTTTTAACCAAATAGGAAGCATTTAAAATACCATGGTGTTTAGCTAATGTGTATTTAAAAGTATAAAGGAGATTCATAAAAATAAAAAGATGTTTTAAACATAGGGTCTGTAAATACACTCTATTTTATCATTTATGGTAACATAGTATGGTATTTATTTGTTTATTTATTATTTTATTAATTAAAGTATAATTGACCTACAACACTCTTTGTTCCAGGTGCACAACACAGTGACTCAATATTTCTATACATTACAAAAGGCTCACCACTTCTACAGTTTGATAATTACATGCAGATTTTTGGTGTTGTCTGAGATTCCTGGATCTGTGGTTTGTGTCCATCATTAATTTTGGAAAATTCTCAGCCATCATCATTTTCAATATTTATTCTTTTCCTTTCTCTCTTTCTTCTCCTTCTGGTATTCCCTTTATACATATGTTATTGTGGTGGCTTCTCTTGTTGCGGAGCACGGGCTCTAGGGTGTGCAGGCTTCAGTAGCTGTGGCACGTGGGCTTTGTTGCTCCGTGGCATGTGGGATCTTCCCAGACCAGGGCTTGAACCCGTGTCCCCTACATTGGCAGGAGGATTCTTAACCACTGCGCCATCAGGCAAGTCCGCTTACACATTCTGATCTATCTTTTTCATTCTTTCTTCTCTTTACATTTCAGTTTTTGAAGTTTCTATTGACATATCTTCAAGCTCACTGATTCTTTCCTTGGTTATTAATGAGCCCAAAAAAGGCATGCTTCATTTCTGTTTCAGTGTTTTTGATTTCTAGCATTTCCTTTTGACTATTTTCTAGAGTTTCCATCTCTCTACTTACATACACATCTGTTCTTTCATAATGTCCACTTTTTCCATTAGTGCCCTTAGCATATCTGTTATTTAAATGATGATTAAGTCCTGTTGGTTGTTGATGATGTTGAGTTTTTCTACAACCCTGCTGACTTTCTGTCCACTTATTCTATCAATCTGTTGAGAGAGAGATATTGAAGTCTCCAGTTATAATTCAGGATCTGTCTATTTCGCCTTTCAGTTCTATTAGTTTTTGCCTCACGTATTTTGCCGCTCTGTTGTTTGGTGCACAGCCATGTAGGATTGCTGTGACTTCTCAGGGGATTGACCCTTTTACTATTATATAACATTTGTCTCAGTCCCTGATAATTTTATGAGCTCTGAAGCCTATGTTATATGATATAAATATATCACTTCTGCTTCCTTTGATTAATGTTTGCAAGATATATCATCTTACATCCTTTTACTTTCAACTTGCCTATACCATTATATTTGGATTGAATTTCTTGTAGAATGTATTTAGTTTTAATCCACTCTATCAATATCTGTCTTTTAATCAGTTTATTTAGGCCCATTCTTTTAGTGTAGATCTGCTAATGACAAATTCTCTTAGTTATTTTCTCTTTCTCTGAGAATAACTTCATTTCCCCCTTCATCCTGAAGGACACCTTCACAGGATACAGGATTCTGGGTAGTCAGTTCTTTTCTTTCGGCACTTTAGTGTGCAGTATGCTGTCAAAGTAAGGACTAAACTAAAATAAAGATGAATGTGTTCCCAGGCTACATTCATAAAAGCGCAATTCACCGAATGAGGAGTGAGACGCATTTCTATGGTCTGGAGGACTGTGCTCACTTGTAGGTTTTACATCTTAAAAGGAACTGAAGAAATCAAGGCCTGTTGACAGCAGTGAGATAAATAGGGTGAGGGGATACAAAACCACATCCTAAGAGAAATGGCTTAAAATAACTAAGGCTGTTTCTTCTGAAAAGAAAATTCTCTCGAGGAATATGACTTCCAAAGAAATAGGACTTGTTCCACGGGGCTCCAAGGGGTTTCAGAGAGAAGGAATGATAAGGGAAAGAGATTTCAATTTCGTATCAGGAAGAATTTTCAGCAACCAAAGCTGCACAAAGACGGACTGCACTGCATAAAGATTATGTTCCTGTCATAAAGGTTCAGAGGTATGGGTTGGATGAATATTTTGCCAGTATGCCACAGGTATTTCAAGCTATTGATATTGTGATACCTTACCAAGCATCTCTATTTTCATTTGGGATTCCTGGATGTAAAGTGAAATGGAGTGTATTTATTTATTTATATATTTTTATTGAAGTATAGTTGACTTACAATATTGTGTTCGTTTCAGGTGTACAGCATAGTGCTTCGAGTCTTTTACAGATTATATCTGAAATGCAATGTATTTAGATAGAGAACCTTTAGACGTGGCAAATTCCACTTTGATGTTAACAACCAAACAAAATTATTTATCCTACATAAGAACATTTTATTACTACAGTTGGTGATGACACTTATAGAAAATGTCTGCCCTGTTACGGATCTTGCCTGATACATTTATAATTCGAGGTGATGCTATAAAGTGCTATGTGTGATTTTAACAATAGCCAACACTTAAATAGCACTTACTCTGTACCACCCACCGTTCTAGGAGCTTCTACATATTCAATAATTATCTCCACTTTACAAAAGCAGTAACTGAGACACGAAGAGATTAAGTAATCTGTGCAAGGTTACACAGCTAGTAAGTGGTAAAAGGAAGATTTGAATCCTGTCTGTCTGACTCCTAAGTCTAGACTTGAAATGTATACATTGCCCACCACCCTAACTCTTTAATTTAATCAGCTTGTCAGGACCTGTCTACTTACTCCCCAATGCATGTGTCCCTTTCAAAAGTCACGCTTAACCAATGGTACTGCTGGGCTCAGAATATTTTTGGAAGTTCTCTTTTGGATACAATCTAAACACCTCCAGCATATTCTCTGGAACATTCTCAAGAGGCAAATCTAACTCCACTGAGACTGGACTTAAGCTTTGGAAATAGCCTCAAGTGATTTGTAGTCAAATCTGATGGACAGAGTGGCTGGAAAAGCTGGATGTTATCATTTGACATTTAAAACCATCAATGCCACTGAAATGATGAGCCTAATTTCTCTGAATGGTTTGTAAACTGGCTTTGAAGTTTCTTCCAAAAGAGAAGAAAGGTGGTGACTGATGACAGTATGGCTGGAATAAGTCTCTAATCACCATAGCAACCCAGTGTTTTGAAAGAACAACACTCACTGGGATATGTCCATCTGGTGATGTTGTTATTTTCAAAGTTATACACTACACAGATGCATCCTTTGCTTGGTAAAAGAACTGTTCTTGCTTTTTTCTTTTTTTTGGCCATGTAGCATGTGGGATCCTAGCTCCCCAACCAGGGATCGAACCCGCACCGCCGGCATTGGAATCGCAGGGTCTTAACCACTGGATCTCCAAGGAAGTCCCTGTTCTTGCATTTATCAAGAAATAAAAAGGAGAAGGGAGAAGGCACCAAATAGGAGATTTCCATGCATCATGTACTTGAATAACACAGATCTTGATTAGGTGCCATTAGGGAGAAAAGCTAAAGCCTTTGGAATCTCAGTTAGAAGTAACAGAGTCATCATATCATCTTAGGGCAGCAATAGCTTCCTAGTGACAGACCTAAGTTTGAAGCCCAGAACAGAGCCAGTTCCTAGCTGGTTTTGGCAGAAATATTACTTCTCTGAGCCTTAGTATCTTTATCTGTAAAACAACATCTTTTCAGGATGTTATCAGAGTTAGAAATAATTTCTATAAAGGGATCTGATCCATACTAGACCAATAGAGGGAACATGTTAAAAATAATTGTAGATGAAGTGTACTAAGAAAGGCAAAGTAGATAAACGAGTACATCCTCCTCACATACAGAGTTCAATAACCTCAGAAAAATGCTGTCTAAAATAAACTCTCCTACTGATTCACCGTTCACCCCCCAGGACCACTGAGAGCAAGTTTGGGACACAGTGTAGAAGAACTATTTTAAAATTTTATGGCTCCTTAGCAAGTATAGGCCTGCAATTTCTGTTGGCCTCCTGGCTCACTTGCTCCCTCCTCCATCACCCAGAGTTTGTGAATCTGCCCGCCCCCCGCGGAGGCCCAGGGGCAGAATCTGGCCTGTAGAGACTGACTTGGCAGCTGAAGGAGAGCTGCCTGCAGCTATGCACGGTGTACCTCGCGCATTGCGCAGCCAGCGGGCAAGTGGAGGCTGAACCCTGGCCAGGATGCTCTCGTTAAACCCAGCGCCTGGCACAGGGAACAACTGCCCAGAAGTGCCTTTTACTTGGCACACATGCACTGACTGCTTTTTTTTTTTCCCCTGCTTTATCTGCCCAGAGGGGTGCTTTTTTTCTAATTTGCACAAAGCATTGTATATATTACGCATGGGCCTGCCATCAGAGGGGTCTTTTTGTTTTTCTTTTTTAACCAAGTTAGCTTGCCAAGTTTGAAAAGTCAGGGATTTCATGCAAGATTCTATATTCCTAGCTTCTTTCGGAAAATGGGATGATCTTTCCACAGTAGGCCCATATTCCTTCCTGACAACATTTTAGCTGGAGCCAGATGGCCACTGCTCGCTGCAGACCCAGATGGCTGGTTCTCCGCAGGCCAGAGAGCCTCCTAGGTTCCCCCCCGCCACCGGGGGTTGAGAGGGGTTGGGGGGTCGCGGGTGGGGCTGGGGGTGGAGGGGAAACGAACGCTCTGGGCTAACAGATCTGATTTCCAGCTAGTGGCACAGCTGGTGAACGTCTTCAGGGGGCAGCACATGCCCGCATACGAGTGATAGGTGAGGCATGATGTCCTTTAGGAGGAAGAAATTTCTCTCCTTACCAAAAGCCAGAGAAAGGCACTGTCTGGTCACGCAAACCCCGTGGATATGGGGCCTCTCCGGTGTGGGCAGAACAAAGCCACCCCCTGTTCTTTTTCCTGGGGAACGTGCAAACAGTGGTGGCTACTTCAGAGGCTGCCAGCTAAACTCAAGCCACCTCCTGGGCTATTCCAGGACGTTTCTTCTCTTTATCAAAACAGCCGGGAGGAGGAGGTAGATGCTAGGAGACAACCCATCCCTACAAATCTATTGGCAAAAAAAAAAAACAGCGGAAGAATCGCTCTGACACTTGTGTATCAGCGTCAGGCAGATCATGGCATTCTCCGCGCAGGTGGCTAAACCAGCATCAGAGGAAACCGCGAAAGGGCCCAGTGATTTCAATCCACATTCCTGATGGGCCCTGGTTAATGGTGTTAATGAAATGAAGAGCTGCATACACTATTTATGGCTAGATTAAGCCGATTACGCTAGCTTAGCCTACTTTCAATGTACAAACCTCACCAGTGGACAAGGCAAGGCTCTGTTATCTGTTTTTCTCTCCCTGGGACTTTTCTCCGGACATTGGAAACAGGAATCCTAATAAGACCATTTTTTACCTGTCTCATTTGAGAACAGGATTTTCAAACTCTCCCTTCAACATTGATGAAAATCCCTCAGTTCCTGACAGTGACCGCAGAAGCTTCCAAAAATATGCAGCAGCACAATTACTAGGAGAGATGAGATGTTGTTAACTAATAAAGGTGCCATAAATAAAGAATGATGAACCACCATGGGAAATGAATCGACAGAGAAGGACACGTCGGAATGTGGGAGAGTAAAAATCACTTAAACTTTGCATGACCTTGCAGAAAGTCATGGTGATGTTCTGCCAGGTCCCTGGGAGAGTGGATTGAGATATGGCTGTTTCCCAAGACTTACTATCTAGTAGGCTGTGTTTAGACCCGCTCTGAGCCTTCTTCCTTGGACAGCCTGGAGTCTCTCTCGTGTCTAAAGGGTTATCTGAGTTCCTCTCTGCACTTTACAACCTTTAGGCAGGAGCAGTTAATGAGACTATCAATTCCATGGAAGCATCTTGTTTGTAGCAATGGGGACGGGGGTGCCTCTTTGATAATTTAGAACAGTGCTGAGCAGAGGGTCAGATCTCCCTGGGGTGGTGTCACAAACTGGAAAAGTGGCTGTGGCACTGCGTTCCTCTACGGTTTTCTACAGCTGTTCCAGATTTTCCATGGGCTCACCTTTAAATTAAAAGAATTTCTGCACTTTCAAGAATTTGAAAACAAAGCCATGTGTGAGAATATGAGACCCGCTCCTATGCCCTTGCAAGAAATAGGTTGCATTCCTTTTTCTGCACTCAAAAAAACAGTACCTCCTCTTTTTTTGTTTTAGAATGCCATATATGTAAATGATCCCAAATTAATCTTTAGCATGTGCCCATGTTGTTTTGATTTACTAAACTTTAAAAATATGCCCATTGTTCCCTTTTAACAGCTTTCGGCAACATTTTCAGAAATGGAAATATATGAGCAAATTAGTAAATGAGTAGAATTAGCCAGTACCATTCAGCAAGCATTCAAGGTACGAATACTTCTACAATACACAAAAAGCATCAGTATAGATCTTATAATGCTATATAAGGTTTCTTATTTAACTTCACTCTTAATTAGCAACATACAATGAAGATTATAGAGAGAGAAGCAAAATAATATAGTCACTGGAATAGTATTTTTACACACTTTTAAGTGATTTTGGTTTTGTTTTTAAGGGAATTGTGTGATATAGTGGAGAGAACAAAAAGATCTGGTTTAGATAGAATTTTAGTTCTCTGCCTTAAAAGTTTTGTGACATTGGGCAAATTACTTAACTTCTCTGATCCTCGTTTTATTAAACTGTGAGGTGGAGTTGGTAATACTCATATAACAGGGTTGAAAGGATTAAATGAGATTCTGTGTAAAATGTCTAACGGTGCCTGACACAGTGTAAGATGTTCAATTAAGGCAACTCTCATTATTTGTAGTTTTCTCAGGTGATGGTGACTTCAGATGCTTAAGTAAATTTTTTTAAAGCTTTAGAAATAGTTGATTTTTCAAATTATTTAAATGATGTGGTGATCATCTTATAATGTACAGAAATATCAAATCACTAGGTTGTACACTAGGAAATAACATAGTGTTGCAGGTCAATTATGTCAATACTTCCAAAAAAAAAAAAAAAACCAAACTCATAGAAAAAGAGATCAGATTTGTGGTTACCAGAGGCTGAATTGGATGAAGGTGGTCAAAAGGTACAGACTTCCAGTTACAAGATAAATAAGTACTAGGGATGTGATGTACAACATGATAAATATAACTAACACTGTGGCATGTTATATATGAAAGTTATTAAGAGAGTAAAATCCTAAGAGTTTTCATCACAAGAAAAAATTTTTTTCTATTTCTTTAATTTCGTGTCTATATGAGATGATAGATTTCCACTAAACTTCTCGTGGTAATCATTACTTCTTGTGGTAGTGATGGATGTAAGACAAATCATTATGCTGTACTTTATACAGTGCTGTATGTCAATTATATCTCAATAAAACTGGAAGAAAAAAGGATATAACTCACATATCACACAATTCCTTCATTAAAAGTATACCGCCCAAGGGGCTTTCCTGGTGGCGCAGTGGTTGAGAGTCCGCCTGCCGATGCAGGGGACACGGCTTCGTGCCCCGGTCCGGGAAGATCCCACATGCCGCAGAGCGGCTGGGCCCGTGAGCCGTGGCCGCTGAGCCTGCGCGTCTGGAGCCTGCGCTCCGCAACGGGAGAGGCCACAACAGTGAGAGGCCCGCGTACCGCAAAAAAAAAAATAAATAAATAAAATAAAGTATACCCCCCAAAACTATTTAAAGGATTTATTTTTAGCACCAAAAATGTCAGTGACATTTTTGTCACTATCATGGAATTGTCATATTGTCACAATTATAAAAATTAATAATGATTTAAATCAGGGGTCCCCAACCCCCGGGCCACAGCAGACTGGTACCGGTCCGCGGCCTGCTGGGAACCGGGCAGTACAACAGGAGGTGAGTGACAGACAAGTGAGCGAAGCTTCACCTGCCACTCCCCATCGCTTGCATTACCGCCTGAACTATTCTCCCCACACCCTGGTCCGTGGAAGAATTGTCTTCCACGAAGCCGGTCCCTGGTGCAAAAAAGGTTGGGGACTGCTGATCTAAATTAACTTTAATTTAATAAATAATTTAATTAAAGTATTAATGAAATTATTTCCCTTAGTGTCACATCACAGAGGCAAATCTTAATTTTGGTGACTGGAATGGGGTAACTATTCCTCTTATTTGCAAACTATCACTTGTTGTTACTGTATATACAGCAGTTGGATTTTTGTTTTTAATTTACTTCAGTAGCTTTAGCCTTTCCCACCAAGATTCAAGGCAATCCATTTGCCAATTTTTTTCCTAAAAATCTCTCATAAATTATAAATACTATACACAGGCTAAATCTTTCCTGTACTTCCATATAGGACATAAATCAGTATCTATATGATGTTTCTCACTAATAAAAGGAGTGTCTCTGGTTCCAGAACCAGGCAGTTTTATTGCAATACTGAGTTTCCACAGTTCAGCCAAAAGTTTGAGGATGAAGACTTGCTGCAAAAAGCCTTAACTAGTTCTCAACTGCTTTCTCACTTGGCATATAAATACGAAACTTAGAAATGGCCACTGGTACAATAGCTGTGAGTGCATATTCCTCCCGTAGAATATCAGAAGAGACTTGCAGTTTACAGACAAGGCTGGCAAGGTGTTCGGAAATATATCCAGAAACCTGAGGAAATTAGTGGAAAGAGAGGCTTGTTATTTCTGTAAATATGCTAGAGTACATTTTGATTTTACACCTGAGGAACCAATTAGATTAAGTATGTTTGTAAGGTTTGGGGTTAAGAAAATACTGTCAGTGGAGGGTTTTTCTTAGGACTTCTTAATTGATTCATCAGCGAAGTTACCAGATCCCAGTCAAAGAAGATTCTAAGTTTTACAAAACTTAAGGTAACTGTCAAAGAGCTAGAATAGCTTTATCACCTCTGAATAATGCCTCAATGAAGCTATATCGTGAGGAATCTATCTATCTATATATATATATATATTTTTTTTTTTGGAAGGGCAACAAATGTTTATTAGCTTCTCTACGAGCCAGGCGGGAGACGCAGTTCCTCTCCCAGACGGTGGCTGCCCACCCTGTGCGAGGTGGTCCCCCTCCGAGCTCCCTGGAGCCACCCTGGTGACGGGGCAGACCCCAGGGGAGAGGAAGGTAGCGTTCCGCACCCCACGTGAGGGACGGGGACAGGGAGGAAAATAATCAGGAGAAGCAAACACTTTGCAAGGTTTTGTTTGTTAGTCTGACAGCAGGTAGGGGTAGAGGGGGCTCCCGGGCAGGGCTACCGCCCCGTGTTCCGCGTGGCCGCGTGAAGAGACCCACGCTGGCGCTGGTGGTCACGCGGAACCAGCCAGACAAGATCAGCTGGAACGCGCTGATTTCGAAGCTTTGTGTTCATTTCGCCCTGGGCCCCTTCTCGATCGGCTTCCCAATGTCTTTCCCCCGGCGCTTAAGGCCGATGGCTCTCTCGATTTTGCCCAGAGCCTGGTTGTTAGAAATGGCCCGGCCCCTCTCACGGTCAGCGACGACCTGTGGCTTTTCGTTGATTTTCGTCGCCAGGTCCTTCTGCGTCAGCCCTTTGCTCTGCCGGCCCTGCGGGATCCCCTTGCCCACCTCCAGGCTCACCCGGTCGTGATGCAGCTCCTCAGTCCCCAGGTCCAGCTTGGCTGTGTTCTTGGTGATCCAATGCTGTTTGTTCTGGCCGGCAGCCCATTTCTTGGAAGCCTCCACATATTCTCCTCCTCTCTGAGCTGCTAGAGAGGAGGACTTGGCCTTGGCCTGGGCGGCCATGGGGCCCTTTTTGGGCCAGTCACTCTCAGCCATGGTGGGGCAGGTGGTCCGTCCGGCGGCTCCGAGGCAGCTGCTCGAGACCCGGCGACGCGACGTCCCCTTGTCGCTCGGCCGCTTCCGGGGCTCGCCGCGGCCCCGCTCCCTAAATCTGTATTTTTAAATTAACCCTAATTGTAGGGTGAACAACTGTCCCAGCTGACCTGAGACAGAAGATTTCTCAGGCTGAAGGATTTCAGTGCTAAAACCAGGATAGTCCCAGGCAAACCAGGATGGTTGGTCACCCTACGCAATGGCCTGATGTATATCATTAGATAGAGTATCTGGATTCTTTCATGCCTCAAAAATCTACATGGCTTGCCTGACTGACTCTAGACAGTCAGCAAGCTTTTATTCATTGCCTGCTGGGGGCCAGGATCTGGAGATGATGTACAATTAGTAGACAAGCATCCCTAACTGAAATATTTTGTGTGTCTCACGCCCTGTGTCTTATGCTGATAGCCCCACGTGGATACAACTATTTCCAGGTTCGTGTTGCTTTTGGAGCTATTAGACTGAACTCAGCAAAGCAAGATGACCAAAATTAGCCTTTCCAGTGGATTCTGTCTTGGTTGTGCTCTTGTCATCTAAGTTAGATATGATATCAAGAAACGTATAAAAACATTTCCATGTGAAAGCAAATTAAAAGGGGCCAAAGATAGATTGTAAACAGCTTGCCCGCCTTCCCGCCTACTTTCCTATAAATATTAAGTTAAATATAGTATATGCCCTAACATTGTAATTCACTTCCACGAGGATTTATTGGATGATTATCCTGGGTCAAGCCCTGTGCTAGGTGCTGGGACTACAAGAACGAATGAGAAATGGTCCTGCCCTCAGGAACCTTCCATCTAATGGGGAGAGAAACATGTGTCACTTGGTCTCTATTTGCCACTGTCTCCCCCAGATCCATTCTCGCCCTCTCTCTGCCTTGCTCCACGCCTCAAGGATTGACCTCTATGAGCTGCATCTCTGGGGCTGTCTTGCTCTGTGGCTTCTGGTTGAGTTCAGCCAATGGGAGGCATTGTTTTGGCTTGAAGCTCTGGCCATTGGTCTGTGATTGTAATTCTCTCCTCCAAGCCTCCAGCACTTGCAGGGCTCCCTTAGCCAATAATCAATTTCCTTACCTCTGCCCACTTCTGTGAATAGTCCCTTCATAAAGTTAGTTTCATGATTTCATCTGAGTGTGCCTTCTGTTTCCTGTACAAACCCTGACTGATTCAATAGGTAAATAAACTACTGAATTAAAGGAGGTAAGTGAAGTAATAGAGGTATATACTCAAGTAGAATGGTGTGATACAGGAGGGCATGCTCAAGAATGCCCAGAGAATGGGAATGAGAAAATGCTTCTTGATCTGAACGCTGAAGGATAAATAATAAGTGGGAGAAAGACCTGGAAGGGGCAATGTCTAGCATGGAGAGAAAACTCACCAGGATGTATTCATGCAACTGTTAGCAGGTTAGGGCAGCTGGAGCACTAAGTATAGGGAAGGCAGCAGAGGGAGATAGTGTGGAGAAATAGACTTGGTTCAAGACATGTAAGGATGTTAAGCAATTCTGTTCATTTCACATGCACACTGCCTGCCTCTCTCTCTCTCTCTGCCAAACACTGTTCTAGGCACTGGAGATTCATTAGACCATAAAATAACAATCCCTGCTCTTAGGGGATCTAAAACAGGGCAGCAGTAGAGATGTAAAAGAGGGGACACATATTGTAAAGGAAATCAAAAAGGAGGACAATGCCCAGGACAGTGCAGACAAATCTGAGAATTTTTTTAATTTTTAATTTTGAAATAATTATAGATTCCCAGGAGGTTACAAGGAAATGTATAGGGAAACCTCATGTACACTTCACCCAGCCTCCTGCAATGTTCACATCTTATACAATTATAGTAAAATATCAAAACCAAGAAATTGTCATTAATATAATCACAGTGTTTTCAGATCTCATCAGTTATACACACACTCGTGTGTATGTGTAGCATCGCCACCATAATCAACACGCTCAAGCCATCATGTTACCTCTTGATGGCCACATCCATCTGCCATCCCTAACCCCTGAAAACTACTAATCTGTTCTTCATCTCTATAATTATGGTATTTCATGAATGTTACATAAATGGAATCGTGTATCATGGATCCTTCGGGGATTGGCTTTTTTCACTCAGCATAATTTGCTTGTGGCTCATCTAAGTTGTGTGTATCAATATTTCACTCCTTTTTCTTGCTGAGTAGTATTCCATGGATGTACCAGTGTTTGTTCAACCCACTGAACCCACCGAAGGACATGTGGGTAGTTTCCAGTGTGGGGTTATTATGAACAAAGCTGCTATGAAGAATTGTATACAGCCTAGATACTTTTTGAGTGAATGAATGAGATAAAATGGATAGAATGCAGTGACCAGCTGTAGGGGATGAAGCCTGACATTGTTAGTAAAAAATGAACCCCAAAGCACGTGCAGCCACCAAGTACTACAAAAAGGGTTTATTTTGTTTCATATATGTATGTGTCTTATACATATGTATACATATACTTTATTAATAATCAAATGGTATCTTTTAAAATAAAACAATTTAAGATAAGCAAACTGAATTTAAAACTCTAAAGTAAAACTTGACAACATATTTACGTTGTCAAGAGACAACAGCTCTCAGTACAATCATTTTAAATATTTAAGTAAATTTTAAAGGATCTTTGTTGTGATCTGGCATTTTTAAAATTCTGACGCTTTACAAATTCTGTTTTGTTAGTTGCTTGAGTTCCTATTCTGCAATGTGCTATTATTATTATGCAGGATTGTATCTGTGCTCCTGAAAGAGTTTTAAAATTAATTCTAATTTGAAGAAAGAACATTCTACCCATAGAAAGTTCAAAAATAAAAATGATGAAGGACACATTTCAGGAAAACACACATGGTATTTTATGTCACCTACTTTAGAATAATTCCAGGATAGTTTCTTTTACTTTTGTTTTATTTATTCTACTTTTTAATGAATTTACAAATAACCCAAAATGTTCCCTAGTTTTTTTGCCTTCCAGAGTCACAATTTCCTTCAATACTCAAATAAGGATAATTCATCCTGGCAAGTCTGTTGCCTCCTTTTGGATAAAAATCTGGCAATAACCCAAAGAGCATTTGTAAGGGCTCCTGATCTATCTACAAGATACGTGTATAATTTCTTTGCCCATTTTAATATTTTAGGTGTGTTGCCTTCTTCTAAAAATTTGCAGTCAGTACCCATGAAGAATTTTTTTTTCCATGTAGAAAAAGCCTAGTTTGGACTTCCCTGGTGGCACAATGGTTAAGAATCCACCTACCAATGCAGGGGACATGGGTTTGATCCCTGATCCAGGAAGATCCCACATGCTGTGGAGCAACTAAGCTCATGCGCCACAACTACTGAAGCCCACTCGCCCTAGAGCCTGTGCTCCACAACAAGAGAAGCCACCGCAACGAGAAGCCCGCGCACCACAACAAAGAGTAGCCCCCGCTCGCCGCAACTAGAGAAAGCCCACGCACAGCAACAAAGACCCAACGCAGCCAAAAAATTTTTTAAAAAGTAAACGACCTTAAACAAAAAAGTCCAGTTTGCTCAGAAAAACCCAACAAGCCAGGTGATATATTCTATTATTTATATGCTCCTGTTCATATTTTATTATTTAATTTGGACTTGCAACTACTTAGGCAGTTATGGATCAGAAGGTGAGGCTGAAATGTACTATCCAACTGATAGAATGATTTATTCCTCCACAGGTCATTGGTATAGGCTCCAGTTGTCATCAAATACATATGGTATTTTACCTATCCTGTTGCCATGGAGATCAAGAACCAAATTAAAACACATTTGCCAGGGTCATAATAATGTAGTCAGAATTTAAAGAAAAACTTGATTTGCAGTTATATATAATTTTGCTTGTTTGCTCTGACGGTCTGTTGACTTCTACGTGCTTTAGTTTATCAATAATAATAGAGCTTCTCGAGCCATTGACTCACATGGGTCTTGACATTCCATGAGCCCAGATTCAACACATCGTCTGGCAGTCTGCTTGGGTTGGCCCCTGGATTGAAGAAGAGAGGGAAGTCTGGGATAATTCCCAAATGTCTGGATCTGGTGACTGGGATCCCATGGTAAGGCAAGCTTGAGGAGAAAAAGCTGGATTAGGAACTGTTGAGTCTGAAATCCCTGTGGGCCATGCAGTCCGAGAGGCAGCCAGTAGAAGGCTGGCTATGAGTGTCTGAGGTTCCATGTCACATCAGCCAAAGATGATGGCTTGGCATTTTCCCCAAGAAGAGAGTCCTGGGGAATATAAACATCTAAGGCTGGGACAGAGGAAGAAGGTCAGGAAAAAGACCGAGCAGGTGTCTAATGTCTGATTAAGTGCCTGGCACACAGCTGGCACTCTGCAAATACTGTGAAAGAATACGGAACGCAGCCATGGGGATCTACAGCAGGATGGTTGGGCAAACAGGCTCAGCTCACTCTTACCTGTAACTAGTCAGAAATGTGCCTGGGGCTTCCCTGGTGGCGCAGTGGTTGAGAGTCTGCCTGCCAGTGCAGGGGACACGGGTTCGAGCCCTGGTCTGGGAAGATCCCACATGCCGCGGAGCAACTGGGCCCGTGAGCCACAACTACTGAGCCTGCGCGTCTGGAGCCTGTGCTCCGCAACAAGAGAGGCCACGACGGTGAGAGGCCCGCGCACCGCGATGAAGAGTGGCCCCCACTCACCGCAACTAGAGAAAGCCCTCGCACAGAAACGAAGACCCAACACAGCCAATCAATCAATCAATCAATAGAAATGCTGTAGAATTATTAAAAAAAAAAAAGAAATGTGCCTGGACCCAGAGGTTCATGTAACATGTCGACCACTCTTCTCAGATCACTTCTGGTCAGTGCTGCGTCCACGTCACGTGCCCTTGGTCTCCCTTACATGTGCCTCTTCTCCATTTCTCTGGGGTCCTGGCTTGGTTCACCCCAGGGATCTCTTCCCGCCTGCCTGTGTCATCACATCATTGCAGGGGGAGCAGTATACACTGCCTCTCACAGCATAATTGCGGTTTGTTATTATCCTAAAAGACCCTCTTCCTGCAGAGGGGTTGGGATGGATGAGATAAAGGAGATTTAGAAGATGGAGAACTCAGTGAGACTAGGTGGAATTAAAAGAATGAAGGGGAAGGTGAACCCCATCCTGCTACAAATAAAAGGAACAGTCTGAGGAGTAAGAGGAGAACCCAGAGAGAATGGTTCAGTAATACCAAAGACCAGCTGCTTTAAAAAAATAGTTGCGGGGGCTTCCCTGGTGGCACAGTGGTTGAGAGTCCGCCTGCCGGTGCAGGGGACACGGGTTCGTCCCCCGGTCCGGGAAGATTCCACATGCCGCGGAGCGGCTGGGCCAGTGAGCCATGGACGCTGAGCCTGCGCATCCGGAGCCTGTGCTCCGCAACGGGAGAGGCCACAACAGTGAGAGGCCCGCATACCGCAAAAAAAAAAAAAAGTTGCGGGACTTCCCTGGTGGTGCAGTGGTTAAGAATCCGCCTGCCAATGCAGGGGACATGGGTTCGAGCCCTGGTCCAGGAGGATCCCACATGCTGCGGAGCAGCTGGGCCCGTGAGCCACAACTACTGAGCCTGCGCTCTGGAGCCCGCGAGCCACCACTATTGAAGCCCGTGCACCTAGAGCCCATGCTCTGCAACAAGAGAAGCCACCGCAATGAGAAGCCCGCGCACAGCAACGAAGATCCAACATAGCCAAAAATAGATAAACAAATTTATATTAAAAAAAAAAGTAGTTGCTAGTCAACTGTGCCAAATGCCACGTGGAGGACAAGAAAGAGGACAAAAAGTAAGCCGTGGATTTGGTGATCAGTAGCTCCGTGATGTGTTTAACAATAAAACTTCCCACTGGCAGAGAGAGTGAAATCCAGGCTGCAGGTCAGGAGTCGTGGGAAGTGAGGGAGGGCTACACGCCCCAGGCTTTCTCATCCGGGGCAGGGCATCGTTGGACACACTTAGCGCATCACAACCCCAGCAGTCCCCAGTGATTCTGCTCCTTCCCTCAGCTCACAATCCAGTCCTGCCTCCAAAATAAGTCCCAAGCCTGACCACTTCTCACTCCGCCCAAGGAGCCACCCTTGTGTGGCCATCTGTCCAGGTGATGGAAACTCCCTCCCCCCTGGTTCCCCTCCCACCTGACTGTCCCATAATCGGTCCTTCACAGTGGCCACAGGGGTCTGTTAAAACTAGTCAATCAGACCATATCATTGCCCTTTGTAAATCCTCCACAGTGATCCTGTTATTAAAAATAATTGTTCATATCTGACCCTGCCATACTACATGATCCGCACTTTCTGCCTCTTAGCATCCTACTTCCCCTTCCTCTCGCTGCCCTCCGCCATGTGCGCCTATTTTCAGTTCCTCAAACGTGCAGGGTTTGTTCCTACCCTTGCACTTGCTATTCCATCTTTCAGGCAGGGCTTGCTTCTTGCGCATGAATCCTGCACCCCCTGATCCCTATGGCCCCATATTGGTTTAATGCTCCGCTGTTAGCATCTTGAAATTCTTCATTTTTGAACTGAGGGGCCTCACCTTTCCATTTTGCACTGGGCTCTGCTCTCAGGGATCGTCCCCTCCTCAGAGAGGCCTCCCTTGGCTTCCCAGACTAAAGCTGCCCCCACTTTCCAAAACACAGGCAATCCCCTTATCCCGTTTTATTTTCTTTGTAACAGCTTTCACGCTCTGATATGTTCTTGCTTAGGTATTTATTTGCGTGGTGTCCACTTCCCTCCCCCTGGAATGTAACAGGAGCTCCTACAGGGTAGGGACCATCTATTCTGTCTCGCCCCAACGTCCGTAGAACCTCAGTGTGTGGAACACAAGGCTGCCCAACATACATTTGCTGATAAATGAGCTGTTCCAAGACTGAACTCCCTGGACGCAAGAGAAGAACCGTGCTCGGTGTCATGGAAATTCTAGAATGCTTTTGGTATTTATATACATCCTGATCAATAATTAAATTTTTGTGGTGCTGGTCTGTTCTGATAAATTCTGATTTCATGATGAGGTTAAATGGGATATAAATTCTTCTTATTATATTCAAGGTTGGTCTTTTTCATGAAAGATTTTGAAATCTGGATTCAATGCCTACTTTTGCTGCCTATGTTATATGAGCCTAAAACAATCATTTTAGTTTAGTCTGAATTTTTTAAAAGAGGTTGTTGGTCTACCTTCCAATTACATTGTGCTCTATGGCTCAATAAATCATTTTTGTTTGTATTAACTAATTTGACCTGTTCAGTAACTCTATACAAGAGATAAGGTGGCTGTGTTATTTTACAGATGGACTCAAACTATGTTGAAGCTTGATGAGAATACAAGAATAATAATCACAGATATTTAGAGCTGGGAGTAAGTGTTGAGATTATTTCTTCCAATAATTTCTCATTTTTAGATGAGGACACAGAGAAATCCAGAGCCCACCACGAGGCAAGGATTTTGACAGAACCTGATTCTTAAATCAGTGAACTTTATACTTTACCCTTGGTCCTCTCTGCCAACATTTGCCCCAAAAGAGTATTTACAGTCTACTTCAAAATTTTGCTTTTTGATGTGAATTATATCTTTAATTTTATTAAATGAATGGCTGAATAGATGAAGATAAAGAAAGAAAGAAGGAGGGAAGAAAAGGAGGGAGGGAGGGAGGGAGGAAGGAAGGAAGCAGAGCTAGGGAAATTATTACTATTGTTACTGAACCAGGATCGTTTTGCCTGACACTCAGCAAGCCAAAACACTGAGTTGCCAAGTTTTGCAGCAAAGAGAAGGTTTATTCACAAGGCAGTCAAGTGAGGAGATGGGAGAACAAGTCTCAGACCATCCTCCCCCTTTGGGGTGCAAAGGCCTTGGGGTATTTGGGAGATAAAGAATAAAGAAGCAGGATGGTCTGAGGGGTAAGGAACGTGGGGAGCATGAGGAAAGTGCTTGGGAAAAGGTGTGGTAATTGTCATCGTTCTATGAAGGCCTCTGCACGTTCAAAACTGGAGGTGCTTAACATGGTCCTGAGGGTGGAGTTTTTGGCCCTCTGACATCGAAACATCACTGACTGGACACTCACACATGCCCAGTTGGAGGGTTGGTGGTCCTAACCAGTGTTAACCACTTCAGCTTGGTCCTATCCAGCTCATCTCCAACTAGACACAGCTGACTCCAAGTACCTGGAAAATAACTTGGGCAAACATCTTATTGCTTCAGCTGCCTGCTGCTTGGAGGATGTGCAAGTCTTAAAATGACCTTGATTAGCAAAGGCAGGTAAAATGGATTTGACTAATAATTACCCACGGTTTAATTATAATCTACATAAGTCATTTATTTGGATCTTTATGCTCTTGTCTTTTACTTCTCTTATGCATTCCCTCCTTGATTTTTTTTTTTTTTTTTTTTTTTTGGTGGGAAGGGAAGGGACTTCTGCCAGAGTAGCACTCCCTCCCAAGCGGGAGTGGGTTGACACACGGGAGAATCCAAGTTGTGGCAAAAGCATTAAGGCTTCGCTCTCTTTCCTCCCCTTTCTGACCTCACTGGTGCAAGACAGCAAATCCCAACTTATCCACAGGACACATGCAGGGCTGCCGGGTTACACAGCTCCACGGACCACGGACATCATATCCTGGAGTTGGGCTCCACAGAAGAAACAGCACAAGTGGCACAGGCTTTCTGGCCTGCTCTGTGCCAAGTAGTTACCCGAAGGGAAGCCCAGAGGTTGTCTAGCTATGCCAGTGGCAGGGTGGGCCGATATAATCAGCCCACCTACTATGTCGGTGGGCCGACATAGTAGCAAGTCCATTATGGGCACACATCTAAGATGCTCTGTCCAAGCCCAAACTTACCAACAATAAACCTGACATTTTGAAGTCCATCTGTCTGACTTCTCTATTTCTCAGTTAATACCCTGTGCCTCTTTTTGTTGTCCTTCTTAATTAAGATGACCTTGCTTCTAGGTGTCCTTAGTTACTGACTAGCTATAATATTTTACAACCCACTTAAATCTTGAATGTAATGATGTCATAATTATGAAAGTAACCAGATTCACACGAAGTGTTACCTAATCTTAAGAACAAAATGGCATCTGTGAAAACAGCTGAAACAATTAGAGGAAGAAAGTTTTTGGAAGCTTCAGGATTTTTTTTTTTTTTTGCGGTACACGGGCCTCTCACTGTTGTGGCCTCTCCCGTTGCCGAGCACAGGCTCCGGACGTGCAGGCCCAGCGGCCATGGCTCACGGGCCCAGCCGCTCCACGGTATGTGGGATCTTCCTGGACCGGGGCACAAACCTGTGTCCCTGGCATCGGCAGGTGGACTCTCAACCACTGCACCACCAGGGAAGCCCTGCTTCAGGCTATTTTAAAAGTAATTAGTACTAGTTAGCAATAAAGTTCTCTTCTAGGAAATTACACTTAAAGGGGGAACATGGAATACAGAAAAAAATCTACCACTAGAGAATGAACCACCAGTCTTCCTAAACATTGGTTCCACTTTCAACAAAATGTGGGTTGTCGAAAAAGAGCATGTAGATGCCAGCCAGGACTTCAAATGGGTCCAAACTTGGACAACAGCAAACTAACAAGAAAGGTTCTCAGGGTCAGAGTTTGCACTGATGCGGCACAATTTCCCATGATTGACTTTCCCAGAACTGTGCTCTCCTCTTTCTGAGAAAAATACCCAAAGTACTGCTTCTTCCTTTGGCCAACCAATCACCTCTCAGGATAGGACACATCTGTTTGTAGGTGTGGATTGTAGTTGCTCAAAAATGACGTGAGGCTTCTTAAAATGATAATAGGTCAATTTGCTTTGAACTGATCTGTTTTCCAACAGAGCTAAGAGGTTTTCCACTAAATCAGAGATTCAGCAGGTAGTCAAAACAGCTGAAATGAGGTGTAGGCAGGACTTCACATGTGTCCTGTAATTGCCCATCCCTATGTCCAAGCAGAGCAGAGATAAACTCCAGACTGCAAGTTACTCAGACACAAGGATCAACTTCTAAGGGCCCTGAAAGGCAGGTGAACCAGTTCAAAACAATGTGACCTGCTTAGAAAGTATTGAGTATCTAATAAGTATTGATTGGCTAATCCTTCAAAACTTGCAAAGGGGGCCCAAGACAATCTTGAGATTTCAGTAGCCAGAGAGACCCAGACAACACCTGGCTATGGTGACTCTCTAAATTGCTTTTAAATGAATTTTTCGCTGAATTTTCAGTTCAGCTAATCAATTATCAAATTGTAGTAAAATACTCACTTATATGCTCAGTGTTATCACTTTAGTTAAAATGTGTTTGCATGTATTTTTTAAAATGCCAAATGACTATAAATAATCTTCAAAATGTTTTTTAATTAATTTTTATTGAGTATAGTTGATTTACAATGTTGTGTTAGTTTTTGCTGTACAGCAAAGTGAATCAGTTATACATATATGTATATCTACTCTCTTTTAGATTCTATTTCCATATAGGTCATTACAGAGTATTGAGTAGAGTTCCCTGTGCTATATAGTAGGTCCTTATTAGTTATCTCAAAATGTTTTAACTAAGCATTTACTTTATTTCATATTGTTGCTTATACTTTCAATCAAAGAAATTTGTTTGGCCTATAAAAGAATATACATAGAATAAATTTCTATTTTATTATATTATTATTTTTTTTTTTTGGCTGCGTCCAGTCTTAGTTGCAGCACGTGGGATCTTTCGTTGCAGCAGGCAGGCTCTCTTGTTGTGGCACGCAGGCTCCAGAGCATGTGGGCTCAGTAGGTGTGGCAGGCAGGCTTAGTTGCCCAACAAAGGATTGAACCTGCATCCTCTGCATTGGAAGGTGGATTCTTGACCACTGGACCACCAGAGAAGTCCCATAAATTTCAAATTAAAAAAATATATATATATATATATATATTTTTTAAGGCTTTAATGAGTCCTATTAAAACATATTTGTGGGGACTTCCCTGGCAGTCCAGTGGTTAAGACTTCGCCTTCCAGGGGGTGTGGGTTCAATCCCTGATCAGGGAGCTAAGATCCCACATGCCTCGCGAGACATGCCTCGAGGCCAAAAAGCCAAAACATAAAACAGAAGCAATATTGTAACAAATTCAATAAAGACTTTAAAAATGATCCACATCAAAAAAATCTTAAAAAAAAAATTGTGTGTGCTCACTTCGGCAGCACATATAAATACTAAAATTGGAATGATACAGAGAAGATTAGCTTGGCCCCTGCACAAGGATGATATGCAAATTCATGAAGCATTCCACATTAAAAAAAAAAAATTTGTGTAAGATAAAGTAACTCAAGGTCATTGTTCCTGATCGTGTAGACAGCCCGCCCTCTAGTGTTTCTTTCTAAACCCTACCGCATTTTAAACCATAATCTCAAAATGCTAGGTTAATAGGATTAAGAACTGTGTCATCAAATTAATAGAACAAGGCAAAATCCCTGACACAGACAAAAATTAAATCAGAGAAAAGTGAAGGTCCTTCCAGAAGCTGGTGACAACCTCACTGGGGAGAGCCTGCAAAGTTGGTGGTAAATATATTAAAACTTCATTTGGTAAATAGGGTCTTAATAGAAAGAGAATTAGTCCAAATGATAACTGTAGATATAAAATGTGATAGCTTTGTAAATACTAGTATTTTTAAAAGATACCCCAAATGTTGATTAAATAATGGAGTTTTTTTAAATAACAAATATACATAAAGCAGATAAATATCCCCTTTGGGAGGAATTAAGATAATCTAAGTTATTTTATAGATATAACTTTATGAAAGCATACATTTTTATTTGGAATGTTTGCAACTAATATTTATCAAATTAAATTTAAAAGGAAATTTATTATCTGAGAAGAAACAAATTTAACTGTGCATGATTCATACATCCTGATGGACTTTATAAGATGTATGAGAAAAATCTGAGGGGTTTTTGCTTTCATAAAAAAATAAGTAGTAAGCCATTTAGGTTAAAACTTACTTGTGGACTCTGAATTTTGAAAAAAACAGTCCCTTTGACATACCTAATTCTGTGTTTGGGGATATTTACTGTTGACAAGGAAATAAAATGTAGTTTGGATTCTATGGGGCTGTTATCCATGCTATTGGTTGCCCTGAATTTCAAATGCTTCAGATGATGACCTTATTTAACTGTCAGGAAGAATGTAAACAAAATAGGGACTTGGGTTGTCTTTTTTAAAAATTTATTTAGATTTCAGGTTTCCTTATGTCTCAGCCATATCAGCATACATTGTCTAAAGTCATAAAGAAAAACTGACAGAAAAATGCTTTGGATCACCATGTGTTTTCAATTGATGCCAGTAGAAACTAACTTAACCTAAGGCATTTGATGCAGGTTTATTTTTCCTTTGCAGTCACAACGGAAACATGAAGCTGCCACTCTTGGTGTTTATTGTGTATCTGCTGTGGTTGAAAGATTGTCACTGTGCACCTACGTGGAAGGACAAAACTGCTATCCATGGAGGCCTGAAGGGTAATGTTTGGTTTTTTTATCTGCGCTGTGTCCCGTTTGCCTGTTTGCATGTCCTGCAGGCATTTACGGTGATTTACAGTTGAGAGATAACCGTATTCAGGATGCCCTCTAGTTTCACGGTGAGATGTTCTCCAGGCACTTAAGCCAAGTAGACAAGACGCCAAGCATCTGGATAAAAATAGAAAATTCCAAATGCGTCTCTGAGAATGGTCCACATATCCAGATGTTTGCCATCACAGAGATAAAACTTGCCAACGTTTTGAGTTGCATTGCTTGGTCTCATCCAGATGTTTGGTGTCCTCTGAGCACAGTTTTAATGAACAGTGAAATTCTTTTCTAGCATTTGAAAAATTTAAACAATTAAAGTAATCCATGCAGTTATTCTTGAGATAGTGAAAGAATGGGTTATAATGACATTGAATCTGGTTGGTCTGTGCTCATTAACTTGTGGCCTTTGCTTGATGAGATATGCTTTGAGTACTTAACAGGAAAATAAATTAGTTTAAACGTTTCTTTTTTGGGGATCTGTAATTAAATTTGGAGGCCAGATTAAGCTCCTCTGGTGGCCACATTGGCTATTGTGAAGAGAGAATGACAAACCATGAATTTCATACTCGCTAAAGGCTTATTAAAGGGGTGTAAGAGATGTCCAGTAGGTTATTAAAGAATCTTGCATTATACAAGATGCTTTCTAGGTTTTATGCCTCCTGGGAAGGTAACTGAAGCTGAAAGAAAAGGAAATTGTTCACTCTGTTTAAGGTTCCCAGTTGGGCATTTAATATAAATTGTCTGTGAAGAAAATTCAATGTTTTCTTCTAATATAAACACACTTGAGTTTTAAGGGAAAGAAAAACAATTGGATAAATGAAAACAGGCCCTGAGGAAAATGATAAGAATAGGGTTAAATGAACTCTGACTTGGCTAGCAGTTCAGAAGTGAGGAACAGAAGATATCACCTGGGTGGTAGCCATGTCCATGTGGCAGCTGACAGCCCAAATCATTGTGATCTGCTTTCAAAGTTTGATGCTGTTAAAAAAAAAAAACAATTAAGCCTCTGCTGGGGGAACATGAAAAGTTGGCGAACTCATTGTATTCTGATACATTGTAATCTGATCAGATCTCAAAAGAAAAAACTACAACTACATCGTAATCTTTTAGGTTTTTCCAAGGCTGGGGAGATAGATATAGATGAAGAGGTGAAGAAGGCTTTGACTGGCATGAAGCAAATGAAAATCCTGATGGAAAGAAGAGAGGAGGAACATAGCAACCTAATGAGAACCCTGAAGAAATGCAGAGAAGAAAAGCAGGTACAGTCATTGAAAATCACACCTGTCCTTAACTATATCTGGACCATAAATAGTGCATGTCTGAGTGCACTGGAGGAATTACTTATTTACCCTAATCATAGATTTTCTGGAGAGCAGCCCTTACTGGAGGAAGAGTTTGAAGAAAATTTCAAATTTCTCCAAAGAAGATATTCCTTGTAGATCAGGCCTTCGCTGGCCTCCAAACTCGGGAATTTGGGGGATTCGGCTTTGTTTGGGAAGTGTTGCTTTCTTAAAAATGCTTTATTGGTGCCTTTTGAGTTGGAATATTGTGTCAAAAGTGTCTGGGAGTTTTTGGCTACATCAGTGGCCTCCAAAGTTTTTTTCTTTCCCATCCCTATTACCATAATTATTGTTAGCATCCACTCCTGAATATATGCATTTTAATTAATTTATTAAATTAGACACATGAATTGCTACCGTTATTATCTCAAGGCACAGAAGGCAGTTAGGGATCATCATTAGCTTGGGTAGGTGTAAGTCCATATTTCAAATCATCTAGATATTTTGAAAATATTTTAGCTTATTGCCAAATCTGATTAGATCATCATATTTTTACTGACACAAGGCCAAAGAGCTTGTAATGAAAAAGTGGCAGCCCTGCCATTTGCTTCTTATCTACTTGAGCTTAAGTTATTCATATTTTTTAATCTGCTGGGGGTTTTTTCCAAGAAACTTTTAAAGCCTCCTGTTCATTTTGTGAGGGCTAGTTTAGTTAAAAGTAGTTAAAAAACATCATTTACCTGAGTTCTCTTAAATGGCAAGTCATTGCAATTGGCTCCAAGTGAACAGAGAGAGGCAACCAGTGTCTCTTCCGCAGGGTCCTCACGCACAGCTAGCCACACACAATGGCCTGACACAAGCACCAGTGCATGTGAAATAGTACATCAGCCTCATCAATTTTTTTAATTCAAATACCTTAACTTAATAGTTGTTGTCCATGTAAAGTAATTATACCCCAATAAAGATGTTAAAAAATAAAAAAACAAAAAAAAAATAGTTGTTGTCCAAACTATGTATCTTATCAATGGAGAATATACATTATATTCAAATGTCTATGGGCCATATTAAAAACTGTTCATATGTTACAGTATAAAGCTCAATACATTTCTAAATTATAGACATTGCATGGCTCATAGTTTAATATCATTAACCAT
The DNA here is from genome assembly GCF_949987515.2 of Delphinus delphis. Lineage (NCBI taxonomy): Eukaryota > Metazoa > Chordata > Mammalia > Artiodactyla > Delphinidae > Delphinus > Delphinus delphis. Next base: position 37,252,256 of record NC_082695.1, on the reverse strand, counting down.
TAACATAACACTCAGAACAGTTAAAAAATTTTTAAATTTATTTTCCAACATACCCTTATAGAGAATATCAAAACTATAAAAATAATTTGGAAAATATTTTAAATTTTAAAATTGGGAGTAAATTACTTTTCAATTTTATTTTCATGAAAACATTTTTAATTATGGTAAAATATGCATAACATAAAATTTGCCATCTTAACCACTTTTATGAGTACAGTTCAACAGTATTAAATACATTCACAGTAATTCCCCGGTGGCGCAGTGGTTAAGACTCATGCTCCCAATGCAGGGGTCCCGGCTTTGATCCCTGGCCAGGCAACTAGATCCTGCATGCATGCCACAACTAAGACCAGCGAGCTGCAACTAAGACCCGGCTCAACCAAATAAATAAAGAAATATATATTTTTAAATGCACTCACATTATTGGACAACCAATCTCCAGAATTCATCCCATTTTGCAAAACTGAAACTCTATACCCATTAAACAACCCCCCATTTCTCCTTTCCATAGTTGATTTTTAAATTTAAAAAACACAAATACAAGTTCTAATATCTCTTCTCTAGACCTTGATCTACACCTAGACCTGTAGACCTATAAAGTTGGGGGTTGCCAAGCTCCGGAGCTGCTGGAATTCACGGTGGCCACTGGGTGTCCCCTGATCCATTGGAGCAGGGCTACATCACAGGCTGGGACCCCAAAGCTGTAGTCAGCCTGTCACCAGCTGGTTGATTTTGCAGCCATCCCTCTCCCTGCACCACACAGGGCCCCTGTCGAGGAAAGGAGATTGCTTGACCAGCAGCTGGAAGCCCTCCTCCCTTTTGGCAGAGATCAAAAGACCTTGAGGAAATGAAAACCAGCTCCTCATGAGGAAAATGTGGAAGCCCCTCTAGCTGTGTTCTTCCCTGGTGGGCTTGTGAGTCTGGCCACCGGGAATAACCACACTAGATATCATTCACAGGCCCTTTATAAAACACATTATCACCTGCAGTCCTTCCAACATCTGAGTAAACCATCACTTTCATTTTACAGCTAAGGAAACTGAGTTTTGAGATGTTAATTAATGTGGTGTTGTTGTTGTTTTAAATTTTTACTGGAGTATGGTTGCTTTACAATGTTGTAACCCTGTCATGACTGACCCAGGACAAAGTCCACTGGTGGTGTGCCTGTGGAAGACCCAGTGACTTTCTGTTTTTCTCCCTTTCCCGGGCCTCCTGGCAAGCCAAGGAGGGAGCACATGCTATGGAAAGAATGCTTGCTGTAAGTCAGGTTAACAAGTGTTAGTTCCATTTCTGACCCTGAAGAATCCCAGGAGCTAGTAGAATTTTTATTATTTCTTAAGACGTACTTATTTTATTTTTTAAAAAATCATTGAATTATACTCTTAAGGTTTGGGTATTCATTTAAAAATTCATTTCAAAAAGGAAAAACCGGGCTTCCCTGGTGGCGCAGTAGTTGAGAGTCCGCCTGCTGATGCAGGGGACACAGGTTCGTGCCCCGGTCCAGGAGGATCCCACATGCCGCAGAGCGGCTAGGCCCGTGAGCCATGGCCGCTAAGCCTGCACGTCCGGAGCCTGTGCTCCGCAACGGGAGAGGCCACAGCGGTGAGAGGCCCGCGTACCGCAAAAAAAAAAAAAAAAAAAAAAAGGAAACACCTGTTTAACCCTGAGTTTCCCTCCCTAAAATTATTTTCAATCTAAAGTAAAGGATACTTCACACAAATCACGAATTGACAAATATGGGGTGGGTGCCCCCAAGTCTCCCAGAACAAAACACATCCCATCCTCAGGTGATCCAGTGTAATCTCGATCCTCCTCATCAGCTTCTCCCTATTTATATTTAGTGGGAGCATCTGAAACTTGCTCTTACTAAAGTGGGAAACCCTAAAGCAGCTTCAAGTGATTCCCCACACCCCACACCCCCATCCAGGTTTGTGTGGGACTTTGAACTGCAGGAAGAGAGTTCTAAGTATGGAATCTATCGCTGGGTGGGACATTTAGGGGGAAGCAGAAGGCATGGACAAGGCATTCCTAAACCAGAGACCTTCTTCCTCCATGGCAACATTTCAGTACCAAAACTTGGGCCATGTGATTTGATCATTGGTTCTTGTTACACTCTTGGAGGTGAGTGGAAGGAAATCAGATGATTACGGACTATGTGCCTTGCTTGCTCATCTCACTTAATACGAAACCTTAAGAGGTAGATCCTACAGTTATTCCTATTTGCTAAGAAGGAGACAGGGGCTCAGAGATGTTAAATAATTTGCCCAAGGGTCCACAGTGAGTGTAGTTTGTAATTGGAAATATTGGGATTTCGGTTTATAGTGACAATGGGCAGAATATTTAAAAGACTGATTGAGAAAATCTGGGCAGTACTGTTGCCTGTCCTGGTGAGGCAACCTTTCTTGAGAAGTTGTTGGATTCCAAAATTGTTCTGCAAAGCCCAAAGAGACAAGTTAAACCTGTCTGGATCACGAGGTGCATTTGGCGGACTGGAGCCCTGCCAGGTTTCTTATGTGGGACGTAGCAAATGACACCCAGCTTAGCCCCAGGATTCTACCATGAGAGCAGCTGAAAAAATCCGAGCCCTGCAGAGGAAATGTGGGGGGATTGTCAGTGCCCAGGTGTTTCTTTGGACTTAATATGCCAGGAAAGGGTGATTTCTTTTTCTTTTCCCGTAGGTAAAAGTGCATACTACATTGGTGTTAGAAACTGTGCTCCCTCGTGTTTTTTTTCACTCAAGGGAGTCTTCATCCGCTCTGAGGCTTTCTCCTTATGGACAGGTCCATTATATCCCCTAAATCCCCTGAACTACTTCTCAGGCCTGGAGGGAGCCGGTCTGCAGAAGCCCACACTTGCAGGGAGACAGGGGTGGGGGTGGGGTCTACGTGGGGCTGGCCTGGGGGGAGCTCTGGGGGCAGGGTTGACGTTCTCAGGGACAGGTGTCACTTCTGCTGGGCGGGACCTGGCCGAGTACAGCAGGCACCACAAGGGGGAGTGCTTGGAATGTGGATGAGAAGAACGAAGCCCCTCAGAATACAGCATCTTTGCCATTAGAATGCAACTCACTACAAGAATTGTGATATACAGTACACAGGAATTTGATATACAAGATTTGATTTGATACACAAGAATTGTGCTTCCTTGCAGTGTTTAAGAACATACAAAAATTAAAAGCAGCATAAATGAAGGAAATAAATGTATCAACTTTGTAAGCCTTAAAAACCCATCTTCCACATCCTTCAAGGACTAGAAGTGAATACAGACAAGTAAACAGATCAGTTACAGTCATTCAGCAGAGATGGGGCTGTGTCTTCACTGTTGCTTCACCCACAGGCAGTGAATGTCCATCCCATAGCAAGCACTCAATAAATAGCTGTTGACTGTACGAATGAACAGGTGAATAAGAACTGCCTGGTCTTCAATAGAGATCAAGCAGTGCTCTTAAGTTAACAGAAAGCTCCAGGGTAGAACTGTCAGATGCTAAGGGCTTGAAGAAGGAATGAGGTTTAGTATTTTTTGTTTTTGTTTTAATTTTTGGCTGTCCCACAGGGTTTGTGGGATGTTAGTTCCCCGGCCAGGGATCGTGGAACCCGGGCCCTTGGCAGTGAGAGTGCCGAGTCCTAACCACTGGACCACCAGGGAATTCCCAGAGGTTTAGTTTAGAATACGCACATTTTGTAAAGAGTGAAATCAACCAAGGTACAACACATAGAGTCATGAAATGGAAATAGGGTGTGTGTTTCTACTTTTTAATTAGGAGGCTCTGAAACTTATGAATGAAGTTCAAGAACATCTAGAAGAGGAAGAAAGGCTATGCCAGGTGTCTTTGACAGGTTCCTGGGATGAATGCAAATCTTGCCTGGAAAGTAACTGCATGAGATTTTATACAACCTGCCCAAACAGTTGGTCCTCTATGAAAAACAAGGTAAGGGAAAAATAGAGCTCAAGGTTTCTAAGTTCTTAAGGTATGTGCTTCAGCTTACTTTTAAAAATTAACTTATGTTAATATTTAGAATAGATATAGATGATCTGATGTTGGCCTTTTGCAACCTAGAATCTAGCATTCATGCTTATGTATGAATCACTTGTGGATATATAATTTTTAAGTTAGAACAGCCATCCAGTTCTTGCCCTCCCTTTCAGGACACTGTGTATCTCTTAGAAACACCCTGACTCTTTCTGCCTTGTATTTGTTATTTATGAACACATTCCCACTAGATTGTAAGCTCTTTGAGGGCAGGAACCATATCTTATCTGCCTTCATTTAAGCATTGTAGGCATTCAATAAATGTTTGCTGAATTGCATTCTGAATAATAGTATTATAGTCTCTGATTTCAACCTGCTTTAATGTTTTCTCTGGAGGCCAAGCCTTTGAAGGCGTCCTCTGCCTCCTGAGTCTCTCCTTCAACGGGCTTGCCCTCTTGTGGCAGCACACACATGCCCGTGCACACACGTACCCACATTCACGTCCCCTTTACCCCAATCCATGCACATCCTGTAGGACTGGCATGTTTTCTTTTTTGTCCTCTTTGGCTCTTTTCTGGGCAGAGGGAATCACAGAGGGTGGTGACCTGATTAGGATGAGCTCTGACCCATAAAAGGCTCCTCTTCTCTTGGCCTGAATTTCCCTTCCCCTTCAAGAAGTGGGCTGAGTAGGCAATGCAGAGAAATTCCCCTCTCCATATCAGAGCATGCAGTAATCAGAGTCTGCGCCTGGCTTGGCAATGCCTTCCCCAATTACAGAAGGAACAACCCCTAGGATAATTCATATGCCAAGTTAATTTGCCTCCACTGTTAATTGCATCTGCTCTATTTTTATAGCCACTCTCTAACATACCAGAGTATACTGGAATGAGCACTGGCTGGAAGTCAGGAGCTTTGGAGACCATTCCTATCTGCACCTTTTGTGTGACCTTATGACAATTTCTTGGGCCTTTGAAGTTTCATTTTTGTGGCTGGGTTCAGGTAAACAGAAGCTGGCAGAGGGAGAGGCAGATGATCCACCCAGATTACTTTTTGAGAAAGGCATGAGTCTTCTAAGAATCCCTGGAGAATTCTTTGAACAGCCCTTGAGCAGGGGTGAGGAGTGCTCCCACAGTGATGTTTGATGGTTGCTACATTCCAAAACATACAACAGGGTCATATCACTATCATACAAGGGCAACTGTGTTCTGGCACGAACTTATGTGTCACATAGATGAAGTAGAACATGGTGTGACTGCTGGAAGATCTCCCCCTGAATGGGAAATTCTATAATTAGAGCTTCATTCCTTTGACTACAGCCAAGGAGGGCTTTGATCACCGGTAATATGTAACATCTCGAAGTAACCTATTTAGCTGTATTAAGCATCTATAGTTCAGTGTGAATGTGTTGATCTTTTCCCTGGACTAATTTATGAGATGAGAGAGAGGAGAGCATAAAGACATGAATAGCATGCCACTGAAGAAAAAAAAAAAAAAGAACTAAGGCAGAGGTGAAAGACAAGAGCCTTCTTCACAGTTTTCAGGCTGCACGGTCTAAAACCATGCATGCCAACCAGTACATCAGGACTGTGGCTTGTCAATAATATTGAAAACTTGGCCTTCTTAGGCCTTGGTAGACAAACAGAAACCAGGAGGAACTTCAGACCCTATTTCCATGGTCAAAGCCAAAGCCAGGTACATGAATGTTAATAAATTATCTTAAAGTGGATCACCTTTTCCTAGTTTGCCCAGAACTGTTCTTGATTTGGAATGACTACTTGTAAGTTGACATAAAAATTCACAATAAAAAAATAGTCCAAAAGAAAATCAATTTATTTCATTTCTGTCCCCCATCCCACCCCACAGCTTGAACATTTTTTCGGGAAGATATATCAGTTTCTGTTTCCTTTCCATGAAGATAATGAAAAAGACCTTCCCATCGGTGAGAAGTTCGTTGAGGAAGATGCACAACTGACCCAGATAGAGAACATGTTCAGCCAACTGACTGTGGATGTGGGATTTCTCTATAACAGGAGTTTTGACGTCTTCAAACAGATGCAGCAAGAATTTGACCAGGCTTTTCAATCGTATTTCATGTCAGATACAGACTTCATGGAGCCTTACTTTTTTCCAGCTTTTTCCAAAGAGCCAGCAAAAAAAGCACATCCTGTGCAAAGCTGGGACATTCCCAGCTTCTTCCAGCTGTTTTGTAATTTCAGTCTCTCTATTTATCAAAGTGTCAGTGCAACAGTTACTGAGATGCTGAAGGCAATCGAGGATTTATCAAAACAAGACAAAGGCAAGTATTAAAAGATTATTTAGATATCTGTACTAAAGTTGAGTTTTATTTAACTTTGGAAATGGTAGCCATTTCTAAGTCATTGTACAATGTTTCTGAGAGTGATGGTTTATGGATGATCAAAGTCTCACAGCCTCTTAGAAAAAGCTTTGAGGTCTGCCAAACACTAGCCTTCTCCCATCTTTGTTGAGAGCTCTGTGGGGCTGTTCTCTATTTCTAAAGCAAATTTTCAAAGCTGAGAAAGAAAATGCTGGTAAGGTAAGAACTTGAAAAAGACAGTTGCCTCCTTTATTAAAACTCAGGCAGATGCTTGGCTCTATTCTGCTTGAACACCATGGGGTTTCTTTAAAATCAGTCCAGGCTCCTCAACTTCCAGTTTGGGGAGAAAGCTTAGTGCCATGTAAAACCAGGTCATATTTAGTGCCTTCCAGGACCTCCTCTGCATCACTACTGTAATCCCTTAGATCACATCTTTTATGCACAAAACCAGAGAAAATACTCAGAGACATGATAGAGAAATTTCTGTAAATGATAATAATCGCCTTCTACCAATACCACTCATGCCCTCTGATATTCCATATTGGAGAAAGCAATGCTGCTTTATGTTGTTAAGGCAGAAGGAGGTAACTTCTTTGGGCTTCTGTGGAGAGCTGGGAGGCAGCATCTCAGAAATGAGAGTTGCCGTGGGGGCCACAGGTAGAATCTGTGTTTCCTTGGACATATCTCTATGGAACATTAAGTCAAGGACAGGGATGCTCTTCTCTAACAAAAAATGAAACGGGCTCCTTCTAGAAATCCTGCCAGTTGTGACAACATGGATGAACCTGGAGGACATTATGCTATGTGAAATAAGCCAGACACAGAAGGACAAATATTATATCCCACTTACATGAGGAACCTAAACTAGTCAATTCCTTCCTTGCACCACCATCACCTCAGTGATAATCTAGAGATCCAGGGTCCCCTGCAAGTGCAGAAAGTAAAAACAAAACAGCAAACAAAAAAAGCCTTTGTTACACCTTTATACTCTTCTCTCTCCAGTGTCCCTACCCTAACCAGACAGCAAGTTCAACAGATTCTCTTCCCAGATGAGTACATGAGGACAGTTTACCAAAAATAGGCAGGCAGGGGCTGTGGGGTATTTGCGTGTAGTTTCCATCACTTTTCTGGACTGGTGGTAGGTGAGGAATAAACCTATTGCCCCTAGAAAATCCACCTAATGAGAATAAACCTTTGTCCCTTGCGGTAGGCAGAATAATATAATAGCTTTCCAAAGATACCCAAATCCTAATCCCCAGGACCTGTGAAAATGTTGGGTTACACAGCAGGGGAAAGTAAGGTTGCAGATGGAATTGAGGTTGCTAATCAGCTGACCTTAAAATAGGGAGAGTATTTGGGGTTGTCCAGGTGGCTCCAGTGAAATCACAAGGGCTCCTAAAAGTAGAAGAAGGAGGCAGAAAAGAATCAATAGAGACAACCTCACGAGAGGAACTTGTCCCTACTTTGCCAGCTTAGAAGATAGAGGAAGGGGAACAGGAGGCAACGGGGGGGGGGGGGGGGGGGCGGGGGGGGGCCTCCAGACTCTGGAAAGGCATGGAGATGGATTCTGCCCTAGAGCCTCCAGAAAAGAACAGCCCTGCCAACACCTTCATTTAGCCCACTGAGACCCACTTCAGACTTCTGACCTATAGCACTGTGAAATAATCTATGTTGTTCAAACCACTAAATCTGTGGAATCTGTTACAATAGCACTAGGAAAGCTGCCTCCTGTCAATTACAGTGGTTAATATCTTCTGAGTGTAAACTAGTATCTGGCAGCCTTCACAGATAGGCTTTATTTGTCATGATCATCCTAAGAGCCAAAATTAGAAAAGTAGCTAAAATTGAATAATGAACACTGTTAAAAGGAAAAAGGTGATAAAAATATGAAATATCTTGTTTAATATATTTTTTAAATTTATTGATTGTTGTTTCATTTTAGTCTCCATATGAAAGAATTTCTTTCCCACTTTGTTCTTTCTAGACTTCAGTTGCTGAATCTGTTGAAACAGAATAAGATAGCTTTTGCAGTTGTCCTCCCTTGGCTTACAAATCCCTAGAGAGAATAGATGAGATCCATTCAGTAAAACTGTGGTGTAGCAGCTTCACACAGTGCTGGGTGCTGGGAGCTGGGAGTTCTGGGTTTTAATCCTGCCCTGGAGAATTTTGCTGTCCTTAATTTTCCCATGGGGGAAACAGGCAAGTTGGGAGGGTAGATGATTTACTAGAAGTAACTGCCTAGAAGGGCCCTCAGGCTCTGTTCTGGCATGGCCGAAGGTAGGCGATGGGCTACTCTCATGAGTATAGCATGGGGAATTGGTTTAGATAGCCCTCAATTTGCCATCCTTGAATATACCAAGTATTCATCTAGATGCTGTGAATAAGCAATGATTATGACAGAGATGACACAGCCCCTAACTTTTAGGAGTTTAGTCCAGAGAAAGAAAAACAGGTCAGTGAACAGTTGCACTACCATATCTTAAGTGAAATGACAGAGGAAGTTATGGAAGAATGACAAGATTGAAATGACAAGACCAAATCCCCTCTCTCAAAGGACTCAGAGTCTAATAGAGAAGACAAAATTAACAGCACATAATGCAGACTTGCTCTACAGTAGAACTCACAGGGGTTCTCTGGGGTGAGAGGAGATGCCACTAAATCTATAGGGAATGGGAGAAAATGACTCCTATTCAACCAAGGGGATGGCTGCCTTACCCACCAGATGATCTAGCAAATGCCTTGTAGGTTTTTAAACAATAAACTTCACATTTTTTGTTTGTTGCTTTTGGCTGTGCCACGCGGCCTGCAGGATCCTAGTTCCCTGAGCAGGGATTGAACCCCTGCCCCCCTGCTGTAGAAGCACAGAGTCTTAACCACTGGACCGCCAGGGAAGTCCCAGTAAACTTCACAATTTATCTCGAAATGTTTCATTTTTTAACATCAAGGATTTAATATAACAGAATATCATCAGGTTAAAAATTAATAACAAATTTTTCCTAATGTGAAACACTCAATTGGGAATTGTCAATTTGCTGTTGGACAACTTCTTTTTACATCATTTTTATATGGATGGTTAATTATTCCAGGAAAAAAAAAGTTTCTTAAAAATTGATCTGCTTTAGATGTTTTCCTAAATCTTTGACGTACTGTTTATAACATTATATATGTGAAATGCAAAAAAGAATAGTAATAAATACCTACCACCCAGTTTAAAAAACAGACATTTCCAATATCTTTGGAACTCCAATACACATTCGAATTACAGCTTGAAAAAATTAAAATAATTACTAGAAAAAATTTTAATAGACGCCCAAAGAGAAAAGTGGCTTACAATTCCCTGTCTAGTTAACCCCAATGATATCAGAAATAATAATGATAAAAATAAGACACACTAAATTTAAAATAATTTAAATATACAAAGGAACAAAAGAAATGAAAGCTGCCTTCTCCCACCCCATCAAGTCTCTCTTCCAATAGAGTTACTATGAATAATTCTTCATGATTCCTTCCTGAAAATAAAATTATATGCATTAACCTCTGTGTGGGGAGTGGGGTTTGGGGGAAGCAAGTAGTAATAATAGTAATGATGAGTAATAATGACAGTAATGAGACTGCTGGATTAAAGGATACATGCACTTTTTTTTTTTTTTTTTTTTGCGGTACGCCGGCCTCTCACTGTTGTGGCCTCTCCCGCTGCGGAGCACAGGCTCCGGACGCGCAGGCTCAACGGCCATGGCTCACGGGCCCAGCCGCTCCGCGGTATGTGGGATCCTCCCGGACCGGGGCACACACCTGTGTCTCCTGCCTCCGCAGGCGGACTCTCAACCACTGCGCCACCAGGGAAGCCCGATACATGCACTTTTTAATAGATGCCAAATTGTCCTAGTAACTGGTTGCACCAGTATGCACTCCTACGATTGCATACAGAACAAAGATTTTGCAAGTGCTGGTTAGAAAGAGAAATGACATTCTATCCATGCCTTTAAAGTTCAAACTCTCTAACGACACTGATGTGAAAATGCTGTTACTTGTAGACTCCGCCCACGGCGGCCTGAGTAGGACGGCATTGCCTGTGCGGGGCCGAGGGCTGTGCGGAGAGCTTCGCCAGAACTCGTCGGAATGTTTCCAATTTCACGCAAGATGCCAAAAATGTCAGGATTACCTACAGGAAGGTAAATGATTATTATGTTCTCAGGGTTTCGATTGTATTCTGGTCAGAGGTCACAAATCTCGCTTTTACAGGCATCGTGGATTCATTTGCTTCCCTTCAAGCTCTTTTTGGCGTGCTCATTGCCGTCTGGGGGTGCTCAGGGCAGGTTTATAAACGTTTATTATTCAAAAGTAGGTCAACTTACTTTTCCCCTTTTAAAAAATTCCCTCATTATTCCCGTGAAAAATTTTTATGGTTAAAGACCAAGCGAACACTCTTGTGTGCAAAAGAGAACTCAGCAAATCAGGGTAACTTCTTTCTTCTTACTGCAAAGAAAGAAAACCACCAATGAAGAAATCTTCAAAATGTGTAAGCAAATTTTTTGCCAAATAAGTTTTTTTTAAATGGCATTAACTCTTTCCAGATGGTGGGTTAATTACTAATTAGTATTTAAATACAGATAGTAGCTTCTCCTCCCAAGCCCTGAGCAGCGCGTTTCGCCTCCTCCCAGATCTGACCAAGAGCAGCTTTCATTCCTTCCCCAGGTGAAAAATTCTCTCCACCGGCCCTTCCCCCTTTCCTCCGACCCTCTTGTCCCTTCTCCTCCCCAGCTGAAGTCACTTCCCAACCGCTAGGGTCTGAACGCAAATTTTCTTGAAAAATCCAAGAAGAGCTTTTGATTCCTGTGCTTCTGCTTTTTACCTTGCCAAAGCCCTAAGGGAAGGACATTCTAAAAAATGTGGCTAAGATTTGAAGCAAGAGATTGAATATACGCTGGACCTTTTTATTAGAGCAGATGAGGGTCTTATTTCTTCAGAATTGCTCCCTGCGTGACTTTCTGCAGCTCTGTTTCATCATTTGGAAAATGAAATTAATATAGCTACTTCACACAAGTGTTTTGAGGATTAAATAAAATGTCTGAAGTACTCATGATTCTCATTATTCAAGTGTTTGTTTTTCAAGTCACAGTTACAAGGTTGCATACAGACAACAGAAGTTTTTACAAGAGAAAAATATACACTAATATACTGACCTCTTACAAAAATAGTCCCACTCAAACATGCCACCTATGTATCATTAACTTCCTGTAACTTCCAGTTAAAAGCTTTGAAGAATAATCTCTCCCTGATTGTCATAAGATAATAGAGAAGATGGGGGGGGGTGTGGGGGAAGTGATTGGAAGAAGGTGATTGAAAGGTACAAACTTCAGTTACAAAATAAATAAGTACTAGGGCTGTAAGGTACAAGTTGATGACCATAGCTAAAGCTGCTGTGTGATATATAGGAACGTTGTTAAGAGAGTAGATCCTAAGAGTTCTCATCACAAGGAGAATTTTTTTTTCTTTTTATTGTATCTGTATGAGATGATGGATGTTAACTAAACCCACAACAGTAATCAATTCAGAATATATTGTGAATATGTAAGCCAAACCATCATGTTGTATACCTAAAACTTATACAGTGATGTATGTCAATTATTTCTCAACAAAACTGGAAAAAGAAAGACAATATATAAGAAATCAGATAATACAATATAAACACATCAAATAATCAGTATACATCAAGTCACACAGTATACATGCAGTATAAATTGATTGCTGCAAAGGTAAAACACAGAGGAAAGGCTGTCCTAATGTGCTCCCAAACAATTTTTTTTTTTTTTTGGCTGCTTTGGGTCTTCATTGCTGCGCGCGGGCTTTCTCTAGTTGCGGTGAGCAGGGACTACTCTTTGTTGCGGTGCGTGGGCTTCTCATTGCGGTGGCTTCTCTTGTTGCGGAGCACAGGCTCTAGGCACATGGACTTCAGTAGTTGTGGCTCGCGGGCTCTAGAGCACAGGCTCAGTAGTTATGGCACACGGGCTTAGTTGCTCTGTGGCATGTGGGATCTTCCCGGCCCAGGGCTCGAACCCGTGTGCCCTGCATTGGCAGGCGGATTCTTAACCACTGTGCCACCAGGAAAGCCCTCCCATACAATTTAAACTTTTATATTTATGATAAATGTATATAGAATAAAATAATAGAAACACATGTGGCTAATACTAGATGAAGAAATAAAACATTACCAAAATAGATGAAGCCCCCGCTGGTGCCCCTTCCACATCACATCCTCTTTATCCCCTTATAAGGAAATCGTTTTGGGGTTTTTTTTCTTCCAGTTTTATTGAGATATAATTGACATACAGCACTTATAAATTTAATGATTTGACATCGTGAAATGATTAACACAGTAAGTTTAGTAAACATTCATCATCTCCTGTAAAAAAATTTTTAAAAGAGAAAAACATTTTTTCCTTGTGATGAGAACTCTTAGGATTTACTCTCTTAACAATTTTCATATATAACATATACCAGTGTTAATTATATTAATCATGTTGTATATTACATCCCTATTACTAACATCTTATAACTTGAAGTTTGTAACTTTTAACCACCTTTGTCACCATCACTGACTATATTCCCCACAGTGTAGGAAACTTCTGTTTTGAATTTGGTGCTTATTATTTCCTTGTATTTCTTTTTTAAAAATTTATTTTATTGAAATATAGTTGATTTACAATGTGTTAATTTCTACTGTACAGCAAAGTGATTCAGTTATACATATATATATACATTATTTTTTCATATTCTCTTCCATTATAGTTTATCACAGGATGTTGAATATAATTCCCTGTGCTATACAGTAGGACCTTGTTGTTTTCCTTGTGTTTCTTTATACTTTTATCATGTGTTTATATATAGCACACATACACACATATACCATACATAGCAACGTTTTACATGTTTTTAGTTTTTATATTGTCAAAGTATAACTTTTAAGCTTAAAAATATGACTCATACAAGTACAAAATGAGCATGTTAAGATTGATTTAGGGCTTCCCTGGTGGCGCAGTGGTTGAGAGTCCGCCTGCCCATGCAGGGGACGCGGGTTCGTGCCCCGGTCCGGGAAGATCCTACATGCCTTGGAGCGGCTGGGCCCGTGAGCCATGGCTGCTGAGCCTGCGCGTCCGGAGCCTATGCTCCACAACGGGAGAGGCCACAGCAGTGAGAGGCCCGCGTACCGCAAAAAAAAAAAAAAAAATTCAAAAGATTGATTCCATTAACAAGGGAACGAGCAGAATGATTAAGCTGGTTTAAATGAGTACAGGAGAGACTGAAGTATTTACAGTCAAGGACAGAATGTTGAAGTAAGATTGCAAAGTTAGATATAAAACTAGTTGATGTTCCGAAGGGTAATAAAACTGTAACTTTTGCAGTTATGATTTCTGTCAGACCAAAATAATTTATGTCTCTACTGGACAAAAATTATTTGCAACTTTTCAATCTGTAATTTACATCTAATTTCGTGGAGTCTGGCCCAAATCAACAGTGACCAGTAAATCCAACAAAGGATCATTTCCCTAGAGAATTAAGTAATCTTTGGGTGGACCTCTTAGACAATACTTTATGTGACATTGAAAGGACACACAGCCATTCTTCTGCATTGTTTCCAAGTTTTGGATAATATTTCTTAATAGTATAAATGTTATCGCTTATGTATTCTTTTGCACCTTGGTGTTTCACTCAGTACAGTTTGGGAGATTTAGTCATGTGAATGCGTGTGTTTCTAATTTCACGAATTCATTGTTGTATGTTAGTCTGTGTAAGCACATTACAATTTATTTATCCATTCTCCTGCTGAAGCACATTTAAGTTGCTTCCAGTATTTTACAAACAACTCTTGTATGTTTTGTCAAACAATGATTTTGCCTCTTTTATCAACATTTAACTCATTCTTTGTTCTAAGACTAAGCATACAGCTGTAATTATAATCTTATATTTGAAAAATATAAGATAAATGAAATATGTTCCAAAACATTATAAATCATTTTTTTCATTATTTACCATACATTTTTGGTCCCAATTTTAAATGGACTCACTGTAAGTAGCTCTTTTCCCATACCAGTTACTGGTACTAGATGTATACACCTAAATTCAAAATAGTAGTTTCAAGATAAAGGAGTTTGATGTGGAATGGTCACAGTGGGGGGGTTCATCTGTTTGGGTTATATTTTGTTTCTTAATATAGGAGGTAGGCACATGGAATTTATACCAAGGAATGTCTGTCTCCAGCCCAGTTTTTGTTACATGAGACCATATAATTATCAATTAAACTGAATCTCTTTTGAAAGTGATGTAGGCAATATTAATAATTGCTTGACAACCACAGGTATAAACTGGAAACTCTCACAGGCAGAAGGTGATACATGCACACTAGATTAAAGACAAAATAGCCACAATATTTTGCAGCTCCTCCCATCAAAAGCTGGAGTCTGTTTTTTCAACCTGAGAATCTGGGCTCGGCCATGGGTCTGTCCTTAAGCAACAAGATATTGGCAAATGTGAGTGGCTTGAAATGTGCTTGTGAATTAAAGTTGTCCTCTCTTGCTACTGGAAGCCTATCCACCACTGCGTGATCAAGCCCAGGCTAGCCTTCTGAAAGATGAGAGGTCCCAGCCATGCCAGCTGAGACCCTCAAAATGTGAGGGTCTAGACCATCCAGCCCCAGCTGAGCTAGCTCAGACATAAGAATAGTCCAACCAACCCACAAAAACATGAGAAATAATAAATATTTGTTTGTTGTGCAACAAAAGCTAATGGATGCATATTGTCACATTTCATAAGAGACACCTGCTAAATGTGGGTTTTCTTTCTTCCTTTTCTTGAAACACTCATTCTCATGTCTATACGGTGACTAAAAAAATGCCTTAAGGTACTGATCATGTGAGTGTATTTTTTTAAGTAACAGCATTAAGATACAGTTCATATACCATAAAGTATACAATTCAGTGTTTTTTAGTATACTCACAAGGTTGTATAACCATCAGCACTATCTAATTCCAGAACATTTTCACCCCAAAAAGCAACTCCATACTCATTGGCTGTCATTTCCCATTCCCCGCCCCTTTCCCCTACCCAGCCCCTGGCAACCAATAATCTGCTTTCTGTCTCTGATTTTGCCTATTCGGGGTATGTCATATAAATGAAATCATACAATTTGTGGTCTTTTGTGACTGACTTCTTTAACTTGGCATAATTTTTTCAAGGTTTATCCATACTGTAGCATCTCTCAGAACTTCATTCCTTTTTATGGCTGCTTAATATTCCATTGTATGGATATACCACATTCTGTTTATTCGTTCGTTAACGGATGGATATTTGGTTTGTTTCTACTTTTTGGCCATTGTGAGTAATGTTGCTATGAACATTTGTGTACAAGTTTCTGTTTGGACATATGTTTTCAATTTTCTTGGGTATATACCATGAAATATATATGGGTCATACGGTAACTCTATGTTTAACATTTTGAGGAACTACTAAACTCTCTTCCAAAGTGGATGTACCATTTGCATTCTCACAGAAATGTATGAGGGTTCTAATTTCTCCACATCCTTGTCAACACTTGTTATTGCCCATCGTTTTTATCTTAGCCAACCGAGTGGATGTGAAGTGGTATCTCATTGTGATTTTGTCTTGTATTTCTCTAATCACTAATAATATCAAGCATCTTTTCATGTTTTTATTGGCCATTTGCATGTCTTCTTTGGAGAAATGTCTATTCAAATTCTTTGTCCATATTTTAATTTTGTTATTTGTTTTTTTATTGTTGAGTTGTAAGAGTTTTTTTTTTTTTTACATATTCTAGATACCAAATGCTCATCAGATATATTATTTGAAAATATTTTCTCCCATTCTATGTGCTGTCTTTTCACTTTCTTGATGGTGTCCTTTGAAGCATGGAAGTTTTTTATTTTGATGAAGTCTACTTTATTTCTTCTTTTCTTTTTTTCTTTTGGTGTCATATCTGAGAAACCATTGCCCAATCCAAGGTCACACAGGTTTATGCTTATGCTTTCTTCTAAGAGTTTTATATATTTAGTTCTTGCATTTAAGTCTGTGATGCATTTTGAGTTAATTTTTGTATATGGTATGAGGTAAGGATCCAGCATCTTTCTTTTGCAATTGGATATCCCGTTGTCTCAGTTTCACTTGTTAAAAAACTCTATTCTTTCCTGTGTAGAATTGTCTTGGCACTCTTGTTGAAAATCCATGGACAGCAAAAGTAAGGGCTTATTTCTGGACTCCCAGTTCTCTTCCATTTGTCCATATATCTATCCTATGCCAATTCCATACTGTCTTGATTATTGTACTTTGTAGTAAGTTTTGAAATTGGGAAGTGTGAATGCTCCAATGTTGTTCTTTGTTTTCAAGATTGTTTTGGCTGTTATGGGTCCTTTGCATTTCCATGTCAATTTTGGGATCAGATTGTCAGTTTCTACAAAAAGGGCAGTTAAGATTTTGATAGGGATTGCATTAAATCTATAGGTCAATTTGTGGAGTATGGCCTTCTTGACAATATTAAGTCTTCCCATTCATGAAAATAGATGTTTTTCCATTTATTTAAGTCATCTTTAATTTTTCTCACAGCGTGTTTTAGTTTTCAATACAAGTCTTACAGTTCATTTAAAACATTTGTTCATAAGCATATGGTTCTTTTTATGCTATTGTGAGTGGAATTTTCTTAATTTCATTTTTGGTTTGTTCATTGTTAGTGTATAGAAATACAACTGATATGTGTATATTGATCTTGTGTTCTGCAACCTTGCTGATTTATTACTTTTTTAAAAACAAAATTTATTTATTTATTTATTTTTGGCTGCATTGGGTCTCCGTTGCTGCAGGCGGGCTTTCTCTAGTTGCGGTGAGCGGGGCTACTCTTCATTGAGGTGCGCAGGCTTCTCATTCTGGTGGCTTCTCTTGTTGCAGAGCACAGGCTTTAGGGCACACGGGCATCAGTAGTTGTGGCACACAGACTTAGTTGCTCCACGGCATGTTGGATCTTCCCGGACCAGGGCTCGAACTCATGTCTCCTGCACTGGCAGGCAGATTCTTAACCACTGCACCACCAGGGAAGCCCTGACTTATTACCTTTAATAGTTTTGTGTGTGTGTGTGTGTGTGTGTGTGTGTGTATGTATTCCTTGATATTTTGTATACAAGACTATGTCGTCTATGAATAGAGATAGTTTTACTTTTTCCTTTCTCATGCAATTGTGTTTTGCACAAAGTTTCACCTTTATTTTAGGGAAATCTTTTTCCACTCTCTAAAAGAGTAAATGAGTGTCCCTTGTAGAATTCTCCTTGCCTAAGATCATGAGGTAACTCACCACCTTCTTCCCCCATAATTAAAAAAAAAACAAAACTACACCACTATTCTAAAAGTTAACAACTCTAAACTTGCAAATGAAGACATTTTAAAAGAATATCTGGATCTCCTTTCAAATGTATAATGTATCTTGTTAACTGTGACTCTCTTTGTTTTCAAAATATTTTCTTGAATTACTTTTCAAATGTAAACTATTGCAAATTTTTTTACCTGCAAGTACAAAGGTCTCCCTTTCCTGAAGATCCCAACACAAATTTTGGAAAAGTGTGAAGGCTGGAGGATCTTGCATTATATCTACATATCAAAAAGAAACAATAACTGATTTTTAAGACTTGAGATGAGGTAGTCACCTAGCTTCTGGTTTGTGGATTCTCCCCCACCCCTATCTTCCTGAAGGCATGGTTTCTTAGTAAACAGCAGAAGACATAGTCGAAAGAACCTGTGATCTTTTTCTACAATAACAATCTTTTATGATCCCAGATGCCCTAACACATAGACACTTCTGTAGTTTGCAGATAAATAATCTTTACACAGTATCAAGATGCTCATCAACGCAGCTCTATAAATTCCTTTAACCCTGTTTCAGTTCAGAAGGACTGTTGTGCAATAATAACACAGAGCTGCAGAATCTTAGTGACTTGTGAACACAAAGCTTTCTTTCTCTCTCTCTGTCTTGTCAGTTACAGCTTGCATGGGAGCTCTGCTGCACATCTCCTCACTCAGGATAATGGAGCCTCCACCATATGGAGCAAAACTAGTTCCACTGTCAGGGGAGGGAGGGTGATAAATCCTAAACCATTCTTAAAGGATTCCTCCAGCAGTAAGACACATCACTTTGAATATGGCCATGCTCAACTTCCAGGTGGCAGAAAAGTACAATCTCCCATGTGTCCTGATCAGAGTATAAGTGAGCAGCCCTAATGACCTTCAGAGACACTACGGAAAGGAAGACAAGGAAAAGGAACATTTTAAATCTTCAGTGTGTGCTGGCTCTGTGAGCAGGCATTCTGCAGTGTTATTTCATTCGTGACGATTGTACCTGGCTGAAAACCCACTCAAGGTCAAAAGGCTGGAAGTAGAAAGCTTAAGGGCTGGGACTTAAATCCACAACACCCAACTCCAAGTCCCACATACATTTTTCTTTACCATGTTACTTTCTTCTTTGCTAGACTGTCCTGATGTTCCTAAACTATACACAAAAGTAGATGAGGCCCTTGAGTTGGTCAACATATCCAATCAGCAGTATGCCCAGGTTCTCCAGATGACCCAGCATCACTTGGAGGACACTACATACCTGATGGAGAAGATGAGAGAGCAGTTTGGCTGGGTGACAGAACTGGCAAACCAGACCCTAGGAACCAAGAACATCTTCAATTTCATAAAGGTAATGGAGAGACTCAAGAGCAGTTATGGAGACTAAGTGTGCATACATTGATTTTTCTGTTAATTTACTTATTAATTACATCTGAATTTGAAAACAGGCTCTAGAAGGATATTCTACTTCCATTGTGATTGTACTCAGGCTGACTTGTGCATGGTCTTTAGAAAACAAGAAACTCTATAAAGAAAACCAATTTAAAACACAAAATACTTTCTAATCCAGAGATGGCTAATTCTGCTTAGAGCTATAGTGCTGATACAAGTAACCATGAAGAAACCTGGCCAATGTCGTTTTTAAGGGAGAAGACTTTCAGGTAAAGCAACTTGAGATCAAAGGCTGACTCTGAAACTTACCAGCTGAATAAGTTTGGGAAAGTTCCAGAATCCTTCTAGGCCTCAGTTTTTCCATCTGGAAAATGGGAATAATAATAGCTACCTTAAAATTAATGTCTGTAAAACAATGAGTATAAGTTCCTTATCCAAAACAAGAGCTCTGTAAATTATAGCTCTCATTAGCTTTTGACACAACAAGCTACTGACTTACCTTGAAAATTAAACACAGTTATATATTAATATTCACATATAAACATTGCTATCTTAAGTTGCACTTATACCATGTCTCCCACTTGCAATCAATAACTCCTGTTGCATAACATAAAATAGTGATTGAATTTCTTCCCTGATGCACCCCCTTCACACACCATATTACATTAATATACAATGCACCGGGCAAGTGATTTCTGATGAGGTTGGTATTGGTGGGCTCCTAAAAAGGCCCAGATACAAAAATCACCTGCAGAGCAATTGAAGGTACAATATTTTGTGTAGCATGTAATGTTAACAATCCCCCGGGATCCCTTTACCAACTCCAGCTGGTGCTGCTGCTAACTGCTCACCCCTGAAATCTTCTCCAAAGGGTTGTCCTTGGGGGCACTTATGCTCCAGAGCTCCCTGCAGGATCAGGCTGAGGCTGGAGGTCACCTGAAGGCCACCTCCCAGATTAGCATCTCCCTCTTCTCTGTCTTGCTCGCCTCATCCCCCTAAAAGTTTTACTGAAAGCACCCTTAATAAATAACTGTGTCAGAATCTCAGGCTCTGCTTCTAGGCAGTCTGACCTAAGACATTCTGTATCCTAGTGATTCACTCTCTTTCAAGGTACAAGGTTGTGGTTTGAGAAATAAGTTTAGAGAGTCACAACCAGCACATTAAACAAACAAACAAACAAAAGCAGAATAGAACACACCAGAAGAAAAAATATTAGAGTGCATTGCATTTAATAAGTCAGATGCATATGTCTTGGAACTTTCATTTCCATGATGTGTGTTTATATATGTGTATAACTTATATGTAAGATGTGGTTTATTTTCTTTTTCTATTTGAGTATAGTCGATTTACAATGTTGCATTAGTTTCAGGTGTACAACAAAGTTATTCAGTTATATATATGTCAATATATTCTTTTATATATACATTCTTTTTCAGATTCTTTGCCATTATAAGTTATTACAAGATATTGAATGTAGTTCCCTGTGCTATACAGGGTCCTTGTTGTTTATCTATTTTATATATAGTGGTATGTATCTGTTAATCCCAAACTCCTAATTTATCCCTCTGCCGCCTTTCCCCTTTGGTAACCCTAAGTTTGTTTTCTAAGAAATGTGTGTTTTTGAGTCATGATGACAAATGTGTTTATAACTGTAGACCATAGTCAAAAGGTTTTGAAAGCCACTATCAATTCCTGCTGACTCTCTATTACTTCATTAGATAGATCATTCCCTAGGAGAGTAAAATAATGTGATATATTTGATCATTCTCACAAATATAGACTTTTAGTTTAAAAAGGAAAAATTCTTGTAAGGAATGAGGGAAAGAATAAAATTTTAAGAAAAATTTTAGCAATGCTTTCAATCTTTAGAAAAGTAGAGCCAATATTTAACTGTTTTCATCGTCGTCAGGATTTCCATTCTATGCTTCAATTTGCTTCCATTCTAGTGGCTCTGAGTAACATTAATTGATTTAACTAAAATTTTTGATATTGATAACAAAGACACTTCTATACAAAAAACTCCATAGAAAATAAAATTATGGTTTTCAATGGTATATTTTTCTAATAATAATCACTGCTAAAGAGCACTCAATATTTGTCTGGCAATGTTCTAAGAACTTTTCCCGTGTATTAGATCATTTAATACTCTGTGTACCTATAAGGTGAGTATGATTGTTTTACAGATTTTTCAGATGAGGTACAGAGAAGTTAAACAACTTGTCTGAGGTCGCACAGCTAGTAAATGGTAGAACTGAGATTCAAGGCCAAACAGCTTTTCTTCAGAATCCTTGGACTTAACCACTTTGCTGAACCGCTTGTAAAACTTATTTTTCTTTAAACGGCTCTTATTTCATCATGTAATGGAAAGTGCAAATTTGTAAAACAGCACATACTGAAGAGGAATCTTTTGTAAAAAAATATACAAATTCCAGCAGGTGAAAAAAGTTATGCTTTTTAGGTTGTAGTTACATGTTAGCGTTATAATTGTTTATTCAACTAGACGTAAACGCTTTATGCAGTTTTTATGTGTGTTACATGTATCAAAAGGAAAAGGGGGAAAGTTATGTTAGCTTTATAAACTAGAATTAAGAAATCACCAGTGTTGATTTGGCTTCTTAATATTCTGCTTTAGTTTTTTTGATAGGGAAATTTATTTGAACACATTTTCAAAATAGTTCTTTTTTTATATAAATTTATTTATTTTATTTTTGGCTGCGTTGGGTCTTTGTTGCTGTGCGCAGGCTTTCTCTAGTTGCGGCGAGCAGGGACTGCTCTTTTTTACGGTGCGCGGGCTTCTCATTGCAGTGGCTTCTCTTGTGGAGCACAGGCTCTAGGCACACGGGCTTCAGTAGTTGTGGCACATGGGCTCAGTAGTTGTGGCTCGCAGGCTCCAGAGCACAGGCTCAGTAGTTTTGGCGCACGGGCTTAGTTGCTCCGCGGCATGTGGGATCTTCCCGGACCAGGGCTCAAACCCATGTCCCCTGCATTGGCAGGCAGATTCTTCTCCTATTTTTATTTTATTTTATTAATGTTTTGGCCACACCGTGGGGCATGCAGGATCTTAGTTCCCCAACCAGGGATTGAACCTGCGCCGCCTGCAGTGGAAGTGCAGAGTCTTAACCACTGGACCGCCAGGGAAGTCTCTCTGGCAGGCAGATTCTTAACCACTGTGCCACCAGGGAAGCCCCAAAGTAGTTCTCTTAAGGTTACATCAAGTTGCATGTCATTACAGTTTCGTGTAAATTATTAAAATCAAAGTATATGCCCTTGAGAACTTATTAAGAAAGTAAACGACATGCATTTCAGATGACTGGTTCTTACAAAAATCACACATACAACCATAAATTGTAAATTTCCTGTGGAAACTCAGTACAAAACTTGGTACATCACATTAACATTTGTGACAGACAGGAGCGCTCACCAAATATTCCATCCGCCCACTCACACTTTCTTGCTCCTCTTGCAGTTAAGTGGTGCCATGTGTTAAGTTCTGGCCAATGAAATGGGAACAAAAATGAAAAGAGTTATTTCTAGACTGAGATAGAGAAGAGTCTGTGTGTGATTATCCATTCTCTTTCTCTGATGAGGATGTAAAGAAAGCCATGCGTTATTACATGTGCTACAGCACATGTGAGATGATATTCCTTTCTCAGCCAGGGTCCTGAGCATCTAGGTGGTTCAGAGCCCTTGTAATGGGCATGTAACATGAGTGAAAAATAAATTATAAGAAGCCACTGGAATGCTGGGGCTAACTTGTTACCTCAGCACAACTTAGCCTATCCTGACTAATGTGGTATTAAATTAATGCTGAATGTGTGCTGGAATTTAGTAATCTTTTGTTGTATAATCCTTCTTCTTAGGTAGTTCCAGGTGTTCATGAAGGAAATTTTTCCAAACGAGATGTAACGATGACAGAGGTAAGCATTCTGCTTTCCCCTAATTTCACACTCACCATCCCTCATGAAGAAAGTGCTGAGAGTTCTAACTTCATTAGCTACATGCTGGCCAAAGCTGTACAGCATTTTAAGGAACATTTTAAATCTTGGTAAGCAGAGTGCTTGATTAGGAATGCTTGTCAACAGGAATAGATGATTCATAAAAGGGGAAAATGACAAAACTAGTTTTAAAATACCTTGAAAATATATTCAACCTCATTAATAATCAAAGACATGAAAACTAAGACAAGATAGCAATTTTTGCCTATTAAATTTGCAAATTAAAAAAAACCCTGATAGGATGTGATGAAATGAGAATTCCCGTATGTTATTGCCGGGAACATAAACTGTTTTTGCCTTTTTGAAAAGCTATTCAATTATACATATCAAGAGTCATAAAATTTCTTTTTGATACATTAATTCCACTTCTGGAATCAATCAGAAGGAATAAATCTAAATTTGAATAAAAGTTCCTACCCCAAGATCTATATTTGCAAAATTATTTAAAATGTTAAAAACAATCTGAACATCTAAAAATAAGAAAATGGTTAAAAGATTATGGCTAAATATGCTCAGTAAGTCTTATGAAACCATTAAAGATATTTATAAAATTTAAATCATAACATGACAACTACTGGAACAAGGGTTTATTCTAAGCCTATCTGTGAGGTAGATATTATTATTACCATTTTCCAGAAAGGGAACTTGAGACTCAGGATCCAAGGTTAAATGAATTATTCAAGTCAGCAGGTGGTAGAGTCAAATTTTAACTCAGTTCTCTCTGACTCAAAATTGCCACATTATACTGGTTCCTGTTAGGACATTTGGTAAAAAAAAAAAAAAAGTACAAAACTCTATAAATGTAATGATCAAAAAAATCTAAAATCTGCATTAAAAATAAAAAGGATTGTCAGGAATTACAATGGGAAATGGATGATTTCTTTTAAAAACTTTCCATTTTCTGATATTTTTACAATTTTCTGTAGTGAATAAATAATTTTAAGATTTCAAATTAGAAGATGTTATTTTGCTAAAATAGCTAGGTAAATGTAGATCGAACCGTATCAATGTGTTCAGCATCTCTAAACCTTAGTATAAGTACTTCCATTCCATGATAATCCTACATTGAGATAAAATGTAAATCTATTAAGTCTGCAGAGAAAATAAATGAATGACATTTCAGGCATACATTAGTCACCATCTCTGTTAAACTTAGGATGATCTAAATTAGTGGCACAATTAAAACTGTACATAATAGTCTCCTTTGGTAACATGATCAATCTTAAAAGAATAATTTTTAATTCTAAGTTATTATTCATAAGGGATCTTGTTAGTAGGTCACCATCAGTGTATAATTAAGCTGAATATTACTGGATTTGCTGCCTCTCCCTTTACCTCTGAATTTCGGAGAAGTTTCTTTTCAAGTTACATCAATCAACCAATATCTTTTTAGCATCTACTAAGTGAAGGCACAAGACCCAGGTACGGTGGAGGAGAAAATGATGAATTTGAGAGATACAAGACACACAGAAGAGTAATAGGAGGCAGCATTTAGTGAGTGCCCAAGGGGGCCCTCTAGGAGTTGAGGGGAGTGTCTTTACTTTACCATGGAGGAGAAACTTCTCAGTGTGGTACATTTCCATTTTTTTCCTCTTCGTTTTCCATCGGTCTTCTATCCCCCTCATATTTTCCTCTTCTTTTCTCTTTCCCTCCCTCCTTCCCTCCCTCCCCCCCCTTCTCCCTTCATCCCCCACCAAAATATATATGATATATATCATATATATGTTTGATCATATATATATGATCAAATAATATATTTGATCATATGTGCATATATATATATGGTCAAAATATAAAGGTGAGAATATTCCAAAAAAGATTCCAAAAATAGGGGAAAATGTGAGCAAACGGGGCCAGAAAGACAGGAGTGTCTAGATACTAGGGATGCTGAGAAGTCCTATTAAATGAGTCTACTCCCACCAGGGCCCTTTGCACCTCCCTCTATCCAGGAACCTCCCCCATATGAGTTTGTGTTCTTTCTTCACTTGTAAGCATGGAAGGCGGCTTCCCTGGTGGCGCAGTGGTTAAGAATCCGCCTCCCAATGCAGGGGACACAGGTTCGAGCCCTGGTCCGGGAAGATACCACATGCCGCAGAGCAACTAAGCCCATGCACCACAACTACTGAGCCTGAGCTCTAGAGCCTGCGAGCCACAACCACTGAGCCCGCAAGCCACAACTACTGAAGCCCATGTGCCTAGAGCCCATGCTCCGCAACAAAGAGAAGCCACTGCAGTGAGAAGCCCGCGCACCGCGATGAAGAGTAGCCCCCGTTCACCACAACTAGAGAAAGCCCACGTGCAGCAACGAAGACACAACGCAGCCACAAATAAATAAACAAAACATAAATAAATTTATTTAAAAAAAAGAATATAGGAAGGGCTTAAACACCTTCCAATATTCTATATATATATTAAAAAAAAAAGACATGGAAGGATACTGTCTGCCTCACAAAATGAGTGGGGAAGCTGGGCAGCTGTGCCTAGGGCCCAAACTCAGTGGGCCACAGTGAGACACTGCAGGATTTTGAGGGAAGAAACAGTGTGCTATTGTTCAAATGGGTATTGATGATTTATTTATGACTGAATAATAAATATATTTTCAATAAAATCTTTTCACAGATTTTGGAATGAAGAGGCTGCAATGACAATGGAAAATATGTTGAAAAATTGAGATAGTGAACAAATTATTTACTAATATGGCTCACAAAATGATCTTTCATAAAGGCAGTACTAATTTTTTTCTTTTTAATTTATAGTTCTTTAATTCTAAAAGTAACAAAATCACAAATTCCAAAACTTTATTTGTTTTTCTTTTAATTTTTTTTTTTTTTGCCATGCCACCCGGCTTGCGGGATCTTAGTTCCCCCATCAGGGATCAAACCCAGGCCCCAGCAATGAGAGCACGGAGTCCTAACCACTGAACTGCCAGGGAATTCCCCCCAAAATTTAGAAGGCAAAGATTATCCACAGTCCCACCATCTTCACAAAACTGTTATCATCTTACTATTTTTTCTTATTCACATTTTCCACTTATTTTCTTAGATGGATTCCAAAAAATTGAATTATTTGTTTAAAGGTTAACATTTTATTGATATATATTGCCAAATTTGATAGCAGCAATGTCTAAAGTACTACTTTCTCATATCCTAACATTTCAATTTAAAAAAATCTTTACTAATAAATGAAAACTTTTCTTACTATTACAACTTTTATGTTTTTGATTATAATGTACATTTTTCCAAGTTTGCTTACTACCTGAATTTCTTCTTTTGTGCATCCTATTTAATTCAGTGGGTAAGACTTTGTGTGTTTTGATTAGATCAACATACCAAGCTCTCAAACCTGCCAACAGTGAAATAGCAACATACTAAGGAAAATAACAGGAAAGATGGGGGAAAAGAATCACCCTGTCATTTCCATTCAAATATATGAATATTTGTTAGGCCCTTACTCCAAGAATGTAGCTCGTTAAAACATGAATCCCAATTTTATAGGGTAGAACATATATTAAGAACCCTCTGGAATTCTCATCTAGTCATCTAGCATCCTAAATGCCTAACTTTATTGATTGGTTTGGGATGTGTTTATTTCCCTATTCCAGACTTTCACAGCTGTAACTGTGGTTGGGATCCACAGTTACAGGCTGTAACAGAATGTCTTGCACATCCCAAGTATCCAATAAGCATTTGGTGATTGGTTCTTACCGTCATTATGAGAATGAAGGGCACACA
The DNA here is from genome assembly GCF_949987515.2 of Delphinus delphis. Taxonomy (NCBI): domain Eukaryota; kingdom Metazoa; phylum Chordata; class Mammalia; order Artiodactyla; family Delphinidae; genus Delphinus; species Delphinus delphis. The sequence continues at coordinate 37,225,451 of NC_082695.1, read as the reverse complement.
AAGGGAAGAAACACCTTGAATAAAGTAATGTGTCGTAAACAGTAGAAGTTTATCGAACAAGTACTATGTGCATGTAGAATACAGAATGAGTATCTTCACATCAGAGGCAGGGGCAATTGTAAAGGTTTAATAATCCAGGGTTACTGAGAAGATCCCTTTGAATAGTGTTATTAAAATATCCATACAGATGAGTTTTCTGTTATTTTGCTATGTATTAATTTTTTCAAAAGCCAAGGGTATTTATTCTGTCACTCATTCTGGACTTTATTCCAAGAAAAATGCACTCAGTCTATAAGTAATTTATTAATATTTTGATTATTGATGCTTTTTTAAGGTAAGAACTGATGCATCCTATATGTGGCAAGTAGAATTACCTCTTCAGCTGAGACCTGAAAATCCAGAAATACATAAGATAATGCAGGAAATGTAGCTGCAGGAGAGTATGTCAGTTATATATTGTAAAGTACTGTTAATTGTCTTATGCTGAATGGCAGTTTAATAACTTCAAATTGAGTTAAAATGAAAATTCCTTTTTAAAAAATCAAATGTAAATATTACTGTATTCTATGGTATATTCATAGTTTGTATATTAAATATTAAATCACCAAGGGGTCTGTGTTCTATCACTTCTACTACAAATGTGCCACTTTCTAATTAACAAAGATTCTTTTTTTCAATTTGCTTTTACAATATAAAATATTTGACTTCTTGAAAAAATCTGTAATTCATTCCTTTGTTTAGTAAAGATCTATAGCTTCTGCATAGATTTTTTTTTTGTGGTAAAATATGCATAACAAAATTTACTATTTTAATCATTTTTAAGTGCACAGTTCAGTAGCATTAAGTAAATTCACAATGTTATGCAACTATCACCCTTAACCATCTCCAGAACTTTTTTCATCTTCCTAAACTGAAACTCTGTCCCCATTAAGCAATAACTCCCATTTCTCCCCTGTCCCCCAGCCCTTGACAGCCACGATCTGCCCAACCCTGACTACTTTAGGGACCTCAGATAAGTGGAATCATACAGTATTTGTCCTTTTGCAATTGGCTTAGGGTAGTGTCCTCAAGGTTCATCCATGTGGTAGCATATGCTGGAATTCCTTTTCTTTTTAAGGCTGAATACTACTCCATTGTACGTGAGTATCACATTTTGTTTATCCATTCATCTGGAGTTGGACACTTGGGTGGCTTCCTTCTTTTGCCCATAGTGGAGAGTGCTGCCATGCATATGGGTGTACTGCATAGTTTCTTTTAAAAATTAACACAACAGTGCTCTTTTTTAACAAGGTCATACAGATTTTACATAAAACACAAAGTGTTTTTGACTGACTCTTACTTAACCTCAGAATTTGGACCTTGGTGCAATACAAAAGGAGAATCTTTTGCCAGTATATCTCACTAAGGATTACACTGGGGATATATTTATAGTCAGTCTTTCAAATTATAAAAAGAAATATAAAGAGAGAACTTGAAACCTTTAAAGCATTTTTCACCCAGTTGAGCTATTTGGTAGGAAAGCTTGTCGGAGAGACTTAGAGTTCAAAGGCAGCCCATCGAATATAGTCAATTCCAAATGAAGACAAAGCTGTTTTTATCATAACTGAAGGCTATATTTAAAAAAAAGGATACTATTGATAGAATCCTGGATACCGTAATGTACAGTAAATCTCAAATAAATAGAGCCTATTCAGCCATACATTTGATATACTTGTCAGAGAAGGTGCCAAAAAATAAGTTATAAAGGGAACCTGACTATAGCCAATGTGCCATCAAAACCTTGTAGAGTAAAGAAAGGAAAGGAAGATACTGGCATCAAAGCACCTGGCAGAGAAAAGCCTTCCCGTGCAGGCTGACCTGGATTTTAATCCTGGCTGCCAGATTTCATAGGTGTTTGACTAGGCAAGATCCTTAATCTCTCTGAACCTCTGTGTTTTTAATCTATAAAATGATAAAAGTAATAGTTTTTGTTTTATTGGGTAGTTGTGAGAACTACAGTAAATAATCCATAATGATAAGCATCAATCGATGGTAGCTTTGACTATATAAATAATACTATTATTTAGTATCTGACTCATAGTTGGCTCTCAAAAATTTTAGTTTCCTGCTTTCCTTTACCTAATTGTGCCAACATTTTTGAGAATTTGTCGTGTAAAGAAGAATCAATATCCAGACCAATAATATTCAAATGTTCTTGCTCTCATACACACTGAAAAGGAAACTGAAAAATGTATATATGCTCTTGCACATGATTTTTCAATATAAGTTGAAAGAATAGGGAATTTTAATTTTCCCATGTATTGTAAATAGTAGCATCTTTAAAAATATCTCATCCTTTTTTGAAATGTGCCCAATGGAATCTACATATCATGGCAATTTGATATCCAGTATCATCCATTTAAACAAATACACAAGTTTTTCTTTATCAGTAAGAAATTTTATCTCATTCCATTTTCTCCTTAAACTCTTATATTTTCATTCTATTTTCTCCAGAGAATTTTATTCTAATGTAATATATTTTATGCTTAAACATCTTTATTGATCAATAAAATATAAATATTTTTAAATTTTGAAAATTAAAAATTTCCTGGGACACAAAAATCTAGGTATCAAATATTCATTCTGGATTGAGTTATCATTGTAATTTATTACTTGTACATAATTGATCAAAATAAATATATTACACATTTCTATGGCTATTAAACATAAACAGTGAAATTTTTAACAGAAATAGATCTCTTAATGAGAAGAAAAAGCTTTTTTTCCTCCAGTAAGTTAATGGATCCGTTAATAATTATTATTTCTTCCTAGAATGAGATAGGATTCAGCATCAATATCATCCTTATTTTGCGTTTTTATAGATGTGAGTGCTGTGAAAGCTGCTGGTGTAATGCATTTGAGGTTAGAATGCTCTTTCCCCAGATCATCCCCTGCTGGTTTCTTCTCACTATTTAGATCTCAGCTCAAATGTGACCTCCTCAGGGAGGCCTCACCTGATGGTGGGATCTAAAGTGCTCTCTCTGAACCCGGTTATGTAATCATCATAGCACTTGTCGCTCTCTGCAGATGTCTTGTTCTCAGATTTAGAAATTGCTCCTCTAGGCTGTGAGAGTGACCTTGTCTATCTTGCTCCTTGGTGACTCGTGGTAGGCACTATGATGTAAACGCTGTTGGATGAATGAATGAATGAATGAATGATAAGCTTGTCTGAGAGGATCATTTGTTTATAGAGCAGTAACCGGGAAGGAAACCGTTCTCTCTCCATTATCATCAAACCAAGGTCCTCCAAGTACTACAATGGAAGAGGAGTCTCCACACAGGCGGGGGAGTCTACACTTGTGTCCCAAGATTAACCCTGTGGTACAAGTGATATTCAATTGGAACAATTAAACTCAGCTCAAAACAACAAAAGGGAAATAAACACGGAGAGTAACTGCAACTAGGTAATCTGGGAGATTTTCAGACTGGGACCAGGCACATGGTTGGAAATGTGTGGAGACACTTTTGCTCGGCGTGGGATTGGGGGAATATCTATCTGCATTTAGTTGGCCTTGCACAGGTACCTACAGCCCTGCGGTAATTAATGTGTGGGACGATCCCTCGCAGCGAAGACTGCACCTCCACATCGCATTTGAGCTTCTCACACCCAGGGGCGCTCTCAAGCTAAGGCAGACAACGTGAGTCCCCATCCCTGTCTAAAGCCTGTTTTCTGAGTTCAGGTTTCCCACAGAGCAGTCTCTGCCCAAATGACCATCAGAAAAAAAGCCCGCCGCGTCTGGAGACAGCCACCACGTCCACCCCATCCAAGCAGTACAGCGCAACACAGGACGGCCATCATCCCCAAAGCAGATACAGGTGACTTTTTAATACTATTATTACACTGGTGTGGGCGTGGGGGGTGGGATGAGGAAGGTGCTGGGGGAGGAGAAGGATGAATCTAGTTGACCTGGGAAAGGCCAGCCTAGCAGGTGACGGATTAGATAGGTTTAATAGATTAAATATATCTAAAACATCTGCTATCCAGTGCATTTCAGTTTACCCTTTGTGAGCACTCATACAACCAAAGAGCAAGAACATTCCACCCAAAAGAAAACACAAATGTAACATTGTTTTTGCCGAGCAGATTAGGCAGAGCTGCAGGTGAAAGATATTTATCTCCTCCCAGAATGTTTTCCTGTTACAAAAATTTTAACCTTGAGTTTGAGAAGTGCCCTTTAGCAGAAAGATTCGAGAATCTTCCACAGACAATAAAGTTGAGATGGGGGAGGAGAGGGGAGAAAAAGGAAAAACCATCGACTTTATTGAATGGAAAGAAATAGTGTTTAGTATGTTTCAGAGAGAGCCCACATCTCCTTCTTGGTAACCCTAGACGCAGCGACATCAAGAAATTTATTGAGCATCTACTATGTGCTCAATAAACAGGTGATTCAAAAGACTGCTGTTGCATGTACATGTATTAGTACCTTTTAAACTCATTATCAAATATTTTCTACCCACCAGTGTTTATATTATAAACGTTACGCTAAAACTGAAAAATTTGGTATTCAAAACTGAAAACGGCTGGCTGTTATTAATCAAGTAAAAAAGCTGCCTTATTCTATTTGCTCCAGCTGCCGGCCTTGAGGGAGGACGCGGGAAAATGGAAATGCAAATCACTTGCAGCAGCCTCCCTCAGTTGTAGGAAACACCGCAGGTAACAGGGTTTCGTTTGTTTTTCGATTGCGCGAACACGTGTAAATTGTTTCAGGGTCCCCTTGATCACCTAAACGTGCGGTCGACCCTGAATCTTTCCAACGAGGGCGGCCTGTCTCAGGCAACGCACCAAGATACAGCTTTAGGATTTCCTTCTAGGCCAAAGGTTCTTGACTTTTAAAATGCCATAAAGGTTACGCGATTCGGGAAAGCGATCGCGGTCCCAGCTGGCGGCCCAGCGCGCTCAAGGGACGCGAACGGCGGGGCCCCGAGGGGGTCGGGGCGGGGCCGACGTCATGGAAGAGGCGGAGTCTCAGGAGCGGCGGCGGGAAAAGAGGACCGTTGAAAGCGGCGGGTCGCCTCGCCCGCTGTCGCGCTATGCCCGCCGCCGGCTCCGAGCTGCCGCGCCCGATGTCGCCGCCCGCCGCGCAGGAGCAGGGCGCCGAGTCGCGGCCGCCGCCGCCGCACGGGGAGCTGCAGTACTTGGGGCAGATCGAGCACATTCTCCGCTGCGGCTTTCGGAAGGATGACCGCACAGGCACCGGCACCCTGTCGGTGTTCGGCATGCAGGCGCGCTACAGCCTGAGAGGTGAGGCGGACGCGCCACGGGGGCGGGAAGGCGGGCGCGCCCGGTGCGCACGGAGCTGCGGTGGGGAGAGCGTTCCGGACAGGCCGGGCCCCGCGGTCGGCGTTTATTCAACCTCAACCCCGCGAGGAGGGGAAGCGGCCTTGGCACCACTTTGCAGACGCCGAAACTGAGGCTCGGATTAGAGAGATGACTTGCGTAGGGTCACACGAACTGGAGGGACAGAGCTGGGAGGTAAAACCAGGTCCTCTGGCTCTTAATCACGCAGTTATGCTGTCTCCCCAAAGCGGGCGCGATCCTGCAGCGTTTGCCCCAGATTAGAGGGTGGGAGAGGATCTGCTCGGGCTTGACCGGGGCCTTGGCTGGAGGGCCCCTTTTCTGCCCCTCCTCTTCCCTCCGCGTCTGCTGTTTCGCTTTGCAAAGTTTTTAAAAATTGGAGCCAAGATGACGTGGGCGAGGCCGCGTTGGGAGGAGCGAGCCGAAAAGCAAGGGCGGGAACTTGTGGTTCACTACAGTTTTGCCATTTGGTCCCGCGAACCAGCTTTCCTCTTAAACCTTGAAACAGGAACGCGAGAGTCCGAGTAGGAGTTCATATTTATTTGTCTTTGTCTTTAAAACAGGGTGGCTCCTGGGAAGAAGTGTGTCTAGGGGGCTGTTAGGGTTGGGCTTTCAGGGGACAGAGGGGCGGGGTGGGGGTCGGCACCGGACGAAAGTTGAAACAGGCGTGGAGGGCGGTTGTGAGTGGGGAGACCAACTGTTGGTGCAGCAGATTGACCCAGGTCAGGAGAGAAACCCTCCGCCGCGCACCCATTGGAGAGACTGGAAAATACGGGGCTGCAGTGGCCGATGTGGCTTGGACAGCCTAGGGAGGGATCCCTGAGCAGAGGGATCCACCTTCCTGCAGCTCCAGCGCAGTGGCCTCCGGGGAAACACAGACCTCGTTTCTACCCCCGCCCCTTTGCTTAGACCTTTGGCAAGTGGCTTAACTTTCCCATCTTCAGCGTCCCCATGTGCTCAAAATGGAGGAAATCATCCTCAAAATGGAGGGAAGCAGGTGCTTGAAGACTCTGTTCTTGTTACATGAGTATCACCTGTACAAGTGATAATGTCGACTGAATAGGTACCAAATTTAGAGAGAAGCTTTTACAGTTTTCTGTGTTGCTTGACGCAAACTTACGTGTTACCTCCTGGTGTCTGTAAAAAGGGAGGTCATAATGGAGCCTCAAGGAAGGCTGTTTTGAGGATCAAATAGGATCATGCATATCAAGTGTTTAAACAGTTAACTATTTTTATTACACTTAAAAGAATAGAGGTTAATTTTCTTTGCGACTATCTAGAAACTATTCATTTTGGGCCAGGGCAGTATCTACTATCCCGTGGCCTTGAGCAAGTTATCCCTGGCAGGATAATCATGGAATAGGAGCCTTCAGGCTTTGTCCTAGGTCACATTCTATGTGTTGTCTTCGCACCTCTGTGATGAAGGGTTCACGCTAACCAGGTAGTGGGTGGTAGCTCTTTCCCTGCGTACACGTGCATCCCTGCCTGTTCCCTGCCCCAAATCACTGTGTGGAATTCCTGTGTCTGGTGGTCAAGGGGCACAGGAGGGTGGTCTCGGTCTGAATTGTGTCACTGACTTGGGGCTGCAGCCTTGGGAGCTCCACTCTGATCCGGGGGTGCCCACGTGGCAGAGGTTGCAGTTTTCCAGCTGCTCTGTGGTCACTCCAGGGCCTTGTGTCCTGGAGCAGTTTGCTTTTACAGAGAAAGTTGGATGGCATGTTCTGTTTTCCCATCTTGAAATTATACGATAAACTTTGTTTTCCAGATGAATTTCCTCTGCTGACAACCAAACGTGTTTTCTGGAAGGGTGTTTTGGAGGAGTTGCTGTGGTTTATCAAGGTAAAGAAATTGCTGCTATCGGAAATCAATAATCTGTTCTCAGTACAGCATCAGCTAGATCCTTTTAAAAGTCACACCATGTCACTCCTCGGCCTAAAGCCCTTAGTGGCTCCAATTTCACTTAGTAGGAGCCAAGGTCCTTACCATCCTGTCTCAGCTCTGGCCTCCGCCAGAGTCCTGCTCACTCTGCCCCTCCCACCCTGGCCTCCTTGCTAATCTTCGAGCACACCAGGACATTCCCACCTAGGGCCCAGGCACCCGCTGGTCCTGCTCCCTGGAACCTTCTGCTCCATGTAGCATGACTCGCTCCCTCACCCTCAAGTCTCTGCTCAGTGAGCTTTCCCTGCCTCGGATCTAAAACTGTGATTACCTCCCCACCCTCTCCTCCCACCCCTCCTTTGTTTTCTCTACAGAGAAATACCTTATGTATAAGGTCTGCCCTCCCCCTTTACCCCCTTCAAGGGTAAAGGCAGACAATCAAATAAATAAAATTTTTTAAAATGAAAATATATTTAAAAATAATTTTTTTTTTAATTTAGAAAAGTATTAGAAGCTCCATGAGGGCAGAGAATTTCTCTTGTCCACTGTTGCATCCCCTGAGACACAGCCTGCCACACAGTAGGCACTCAACATGGAGTGATCACTGAATATAGATCCCAACTGTGCTCTTGTGTTGGGATAAGCTGGAAGGGTCTCTTGAGTAACAAGCTAGAGTGAAGTGATGATGGGCAGCAGCCACACCTGGGCTTCCCCTCGCTCCATCTGGTTCAGACCAGTGATATTCTGGCCAGTGCTGGTCACAGGGTACCTGAGGAAATGGGCTCTGTTCTGGGCTGGGCTAGAGGTTGGGATCCCTTCTACAGGGCACTTATGTGGCTTGTATTGTCTTGGGCCAAAGCAGGCCCAAGGCCTCTTAACACCTTTTAGAAAAGGTTTAGATTTGGATTCAATCCAGTCTCCCTTAGTTCTGTATTCTCGGGGTATTTTCTTCTGCATTGGCCTATCTCAACTGAGAGCGAGCTTCTACTTCCAAATACACCAGCGCAAATCTCAGAAGAGGACGTTTGTAAAGCAGCTAGAGCCAGTCTGAATAGATGGGAAGGGAGACTTTTGAAGCCACATGTGAAAGGTTGAGAAATGAGTTGTTGGAAGTGAAAAAAATTAGTACAAACTCAGCGACAAAGGGTGGAACTGAGATGCTCAGAAATAAAATGTATTCGCTTGTTTTATCTTAAAGCTTGAGTGCAGGATTCTAATAAATCCTTGTCAGGAACACATCAGACTCACCTCTGATCATCACTCCATGGGTGACTCAAAAATACAGGAGTTAGGGATTTCCCTGGCAGTCCAGTGGTTAAGACTCCGTGCTTCCACTGCAGGGGGCACGGGTTTGACCCTTGGTCGAGGAAGTTCCACGTGCTGTGTGGTGCAAAAAAAAAAAAAAAAAAAATACAGCAGTCAGAGTTTACCTGCACTTCAGCTGGGATCTTTGGGCAATATGGAGATGTATGGTCTGTGCAATAGTTAATATTGGGTCGAGTGCCAAGCGTTTTGCTTGTATTTTCTACTCACAGTAATATGGGTGGTGGTTACTACTGCTGTGCTCTTTTTTGGGTGCAGATGGTGAGGCTAGAGGGGTCAGGAAGCTGGTCAGAGAAGGGAGGAAGAGAGGCATGGGGCCCAGGTGTGTGTGGCCTCATAGCCTTGCTTGGAACCTTACAGCATATCATACCCAGAGGCCAGTGGGGTCTGTCCTTGACCTGGATGCACCATCAGAATACAGGTTAGGATGACATGGGCCAAATCTAATGAGGTAAAATATAAGGAAAATAAAGCTTGTACTTGGCACCAAAAAAATAAATAAATAACCCCCCAAAACCCACACCTTAACTTTGCAAATATAGGTTGGGGGTAAACATGACTTGATAGTGGCACTTGTAAGATGTGTGACTGACATATTTGCCAGAAAAGCTAAGACTGATTAGGCCAATCGGTGGAAATATCTGATATACCAGGTCTAAGATACACCAAACAGATTGCACATGAGGCATTAGATTCATCCTGGGGCATCACACTTAGACACAGAACACATTTAGTTAAGAAACACAAAACTGTTAGATGAGATGGAAGTAATTAAAGGACTTGGAGGTGTTTCGAATTTTAGTTGAGGGGAATAGGAAAAAAGATTTGAGATTGTGATTGCAAAGAAGGATTGGACCATCCTGGGGGCCCTCAGAAAGTCTGGACTGGGACCAGCCTGCTTAATGATGGGATGTGTCAGGTGCTGTCCCCTGTCTGTCAGCACAGGCCCACTTGGGAGGAGGCTTTTGGGGGATCGACTGATGGCACAGAATTCACTGGATGCTGCTCTCTCCCATCTCTTCCAGGGATCCACAAACGCTAAGGAGCTGTCTTCCAAGGGAGTGAAAATCTGGGATGCTAATGGGTCCCGAGACTTCTTGGACAGCCTGGGATTCTCCACCAGAGCAGAAGGGGATTTAGGCCCAGTTTATGGCTTTCAGTGGAGGCATTTTGGGGCCGAATACAAAGAGATGGATTCAGGTGAGGAGACGGAGTGGGGCCTCAAATTTCCTGAGTGCCTCTCACAGCCTGAGTTTGTTCCAATGTTGCAAGTGGAGCCTGGGGGATAGGAAACCGGTGATGGGGAAGTGGATGTATAACTTGGACCTTGTGAGGGGCGCTTCAGATTCAGGTGGAGGATCAGATCAGATCATAGCAGGGTGGTTAGCACTTGCTGGGTCTTAGCACCTTCCATACCTTGTTCATCAGCAGATAGTGACCCGGTTGGTGGTTGGTCAGTGTGTTGGGTGTAGGGTTGGAAGTTCATCTGGGGGACAAGAGTGTCAGGGATTGCCCTGTGGCGGCCTTGATCTCCCCTTTTAAAGACTGAGCTGCCCAGCACACTGTAGTGGTGCTGGGGACCGGTCTCTGGTCACCCTCTCTTCCCCATCCTGGTGGGATGGAGGAAGGTGAAACATCTCACCCCTGGGCGCCCACCCTCCTCTGTCACTTGGTGGCTCCACTTGCTGACTGTCACAGAATCCAGTCCAGGTCCTTTGACCCTTCCTGTCCCCCCATCCCTAGGTCAGGAGTTGCAAAAGCAAATGCCTACCTCGGGGTGGGGGTGTGTGTGTGCGCACGCCGCGCATGTGCATACACACAGGAAGTAACAGTTTGCTGGCTGGGCAAAAACCAGTTACCTGGAAAGCCTGTGCCATCTAAAGGGGACAGTCACACCTCAGCTCTAGCCAGCTGGAGGGATTTGGGCCTGATGTTGTTGGGTTTTTCAATAAATGGCTAAGTCTTTGGAATGGTGGCAACTTTGGTAAGTTCAAAATGCCATGCCAACCTGAAACAGGCAAATTCACAGAGACCAAAAGTGGATGGGGAGTTGTTTAATGGGTACAGAATTTCATTTTAGGAAAATGAAGAAGATTTAGAATGGATAGTGGTGATGGTTGCACAACATTGGGAATGTACTTAATGCCACCGACTGCACACCTTTAAATGGTTAAAATGGTCAACTTAATGTTATATAAATTTTGCCACACACCAAAAAAAATGCTCTGTGGGCCAAACAATTTCTCTGCAGGTGAATGGTCTTTCTGTTGTTAGAATGTAGCCCCCGTCCTAGGACATCCTCAGGATGTGAGGCTACACCCCTGGCTTAATTGTGCCTTAAATCCTGCCTCATGTTCAATTATTTATTCTTCCTTGAGGGACCTGATGAAATTATGGCCTTAGTTTAGAGTTGTATGAACGCTTAGCTGTTGGATTTCAGTACAAGAGTTTTTGTTTTGTTTTGTTTTTAATTTTTACCCTGAAATAATTATAGGTTCCCAGGAAATTGCCCAAGAAAATGTAACCTCTCACATAAATTAACATTTGTAAAACCCACAGCACTTACCAGATTTCTCCAGCTTTATATATTTGTGTGCAGTTTTAGCACCTGTAGATTTAGGTAACCACCACCACAATCAAGATACAGAACTGTTCCTTCACAGTTCATCTTTTTTTAAATCTTTGATGTTACTTTTCTGGAACTGTGATGGTGATAGGACTTTCTTCCCCAAATTTGGAACTACTGGACTTGAGCATAGTCTGACTCCAATAAGTGGAAGTTTAACCAGAGGGGTGTGAAGCTCTGCACATCTCGGCTTCCAGTTCATTTCAGAAGGAGGCAGGGACTTAAAAGTCCAGAGACCAGAAATGGGACAAAAGTATAAGGTGGTATAATAATTAGAGGTTTCCTGATATTTACAGTCAGTAGGTATTTAGCTGTTAAATTGTAATTTTAGGTGGGAGTGTTGGAAGGATAGTGTCTAGATGACAAAAAGGAATTCTCATCCTCTGTTAGTTGGACCGTGTATTGTAGGGTAAATTAGTGAAGATCCAGCCCTGTGCCTGGCAGTGGAGTGTGACAAGATTGGTTGATGGTATAGAGACTACGTCCTGTGGGGACCACTGGAAGAAACAGATTGTTAAGGCTGAAGAAGGTTAGCGATAGGAGAAGGGGGGGGAGGGGCACCATGGCCAAGTATTTAAATGACTCTTAAGTAGGTAAGAAATAGACATTGTTACGGTTCCAGAGGACAGACCTAGGAGCCAAGACTCAATATAACCCGACGAAATATAAGACATTTGTATTGTTCATTGGCTATCATGTAACTGTGCGCCAGGGGAGGCCGTGGGAGGACAGTGTGGTCGATGACCTCTGAGACCCTCTCATGGGATGCTGTGATTCACGTGTGAGGTGTTCTCTCTTTTTGCCAATTCTGCAGATTATTCAGATAAAGGAGTAGATCAACTGCAAAAAGTGATTGACACAATCAAAACCAACCCTGACGACAGAAGAATCATCCTGTGTGCTTGGAATCCAAAAGGTTGATTGCATCCCAGTCACCCTGCCATGTCTTAACTGTACCTCCTGCAGAGGCTGCCCGGCTGCCCCTGTGACCCTGGCCATGTCGCACGTGGTCCCATTTTCACCTTCAGAGGGTGAGGTTGGGCCCAGATGAAATTTGTATTTTATGGGCTTTAAATTGCCTATAAAAATTACACATGAAAATTTTAACATTTTAAATTGAGGCAGATGGAATTTCAGATCACCTCCCCCTCACTATTATGAACATTTTAAACAATTATATTGTAAAACTAAACTCTACCAAGGTGTACTAAATACCCAGAGTGGAATATTTGCATTTATGATAGAGATTTTGAATACGGGAAGGTGTGCCTGAGTGGCCAATATCCTGTGGCCCCTGCAAATGAATTCATTCCTCCTATACTTGTGGTTTGGTGCCATGGTGGTAGCACAAGTAATTCATTTCAGCTCGGGTGGAAGAGCATGGCTTCAGTTGTCAGCATGCATCCATAGAAGTCTCACGTTGATGGACAGGTCTCTGTTGTCGACCGTATGCCATCCCTGGGGTTGGAACGGTCTGTGAGGGTCATGGGGGTCGCTGGCCCAGTGGCTCTTTCTCACCATCTCCGCTGTATGAGTTGGTTCTGTTTCGCTTTGCCTAGAGCTGTGTTCTTTAAAACCACTGCCCCTCCTGACTTTCCTCTGCCGTCTCCTCAGATGTCCCTCTCATGGCCCTACCCCCGTGCCATGCCCTTTGCCAGTTCTACGTGGTGAACGGTGAGCTGTCCTGCCAGCTGTACCAGAGGTCAGGAGACATGGGCCTGGGTGTGCCCTTTAACATCGCCAGCTACGCCCTGCTCACCTACATGATCGCACACATCACGGGCCTGAAGGTGGGCTCCTCTCGGGGAGGAACGGCTGTTGCCAGCCTAAAGCACTGAGCTCTTATTTTCAATGATTTTTTTTTAATTAATTAATTTATTTTTGGCCGCATTGGGTCTGCGTTGCTGCGCGCGGGCTTTCTCTAGTTGTGGCGAGCGGGGACTACTCTTTGTTGCGGTGCGTGGGCTTCTCATTGTGGTGGCTTCTCTTTTGCGGAGCGCGGGCTCTAGGCGCATGGGCTTCAGTAGTTGTGGCACGTGGGCTCAGTAGTTGTGGCTCACGGGCTCTAGAGCGCAGGCTCAGTAGTTGTGGCACACGGGCTTAGTTGCTCCATAGCATGTGGGATCTTCCCAGGCCAGGGCTCAAACCTGTGTCCCCTGCATTGGCAGGCAGATTCTTAACCACTGTGCCACCAGGGAAGTCCCAAGCACTGAGCTCTTAGATCCTGTAACGTGGAAGAACTAATTGCAGAGAATTTCGTCTCCAATTAGTCTTTAAATGTGATAGATGTAAATGAGGAACTGGCTTACTCTGTAACCTCCTTGGAGCTTTCCCGTCCTTTTGCTCTGTATAAACTAACAGGATCGTATAGGTTATTTATTATAACTTTGATGAATCAACTTTTCTCAAAATTGACGCTGGTTAAATTCCTTGTGAAAAGCTTTGGGATGTCTGCATACTCTGTATCATGTGTTTCTACATGATGTGTTTTAAAGGAATTCAAACTAAAGAATTTACTGTTCTGCTTTCTCCTGTGGGGTTTAGCCAGGTGACTTTGTACACACTTTGGGAGATGCACACATTTACCTGAATCACATTGAGCCGCTGAAAATTCAGGTAAGAAATGTATCTGTCACACTTTGGGGTTTGGTACCTTCTCTTGATAAAAGGTCGATATGGAAACATCCCTCCTGTAATAAGTGTTCTCCTCGGTGCTCTGACAGAGATAAGAGGACCTGCTTCCAGGTTTGCGGGGGGTGGTGGGCAGGCAGGGACAAGGCAGACAGGCCTCAATGGCCACAGACACTTTACATGACACGTGCTGTGAGGTATTAAGTACCAGTACCAGAGAGGAGGAGCCATCTTTGGACCAGAAGGTTTAGGACCTTCCCAGAGGTGGCATTTTAATTCATTGTTTTACTTGGAAGAGTGTTTAAATGCAAATATTTTCCCTTAGTTTTATGCTAACGTACAGTATTTAGGTCTGAACTTTGAAAAGTCTGTGTTCACTTCCATAATTTACAGCAGCCAACAAAGGATTTGTTTTTTGGATGTTTTTTGTTGTTGTTTTGTTAATTGAAGTATAGTTGATTTACAGTGTTGTATTAATTACTGTTGTACAGCAGACTCAGTTATACATGTATATACATTTTTTTCATATTCTTTTCCATTATGGTTTCACAGGATATTGAATATACTTCTCTGTACTATACAGTAGGACCTTGTTTATCCATTTATATATACTAGTTTGCATCTGCTAATCCTGAACTCCCACCCCTTCCCCACCTTGGCAGCCACCAGTCTATTCTCTCTGTTCGTGTTTCTGTTTCATAGATAGGTTCATTTCTGTCATATTTTAGATTTCACATGAGTGATATCTCATGGTATTTGCCTTTCCCTTTCTGACTTCACTTAGTATGATAATCTCCAGTTGCATCCATGTTGCTGCAAGTGGCATTATTTCATTCTTTTTTATGGCTGAGTAGTAGTCCATTGTATATATGTATTGCATCTTCTTTATCCATTCATCTGTCCATCGACATTTGGCTTGTTTCCATGTCTTGGCTATTGTGAATAGTGCTGCTGTGAACATAGAGGTGCATGTATCCTTGAATTACAGTTTTGTCTGGATATATGCCCAGGAGTGGGATTGCTGGATTATATGGTAATATTATTTTCCATTTTCTGAGGAACCTCCATATTTTCCACAGTGGCTGCACCAACTTACATTCCCACCAACAGTGTAGGAGGTTCCCCTTTTCTCCACACCCTCTCCAGCATTTGTTATTTGTAGACTTTTTAATGATGGCCACTCTAACTGGTGTGAGATAGTACTTCATTTTAGTTTTGATTTGCATTTCTGTAATAATCAGCGATGTTGAGCATCTTCTCATGTGCCTATTGGCTATCTGTGTTTCTTCTGTGGAGAAATGTCTTTTGGTGTTGTTTATGGTTTCCTTTGCTATGCAAAAGCTTGTAGTTAGTTTAGGTCCCATTTGTTTATTTTTGTTTTTATTTCCATTGCTTTGGGAGACTGACCTAAGAACATTGATACAATTTATGTCAGAATATTTTACCTATGTTCTCTTCTAGGCGTTTTATGGTGTCATGTCTTATGTATTTCCAACAAAGGATGATTTAAGATGGCAATAAAAATATGAGTGTGCTTAATGAACCTCAAGGAAAAAAATTCAAACCAAAAACCTTTAGCCCCTTATGGATTAGGTCTGGGTTTGGCAAGTCTTTGAGGAGCTTGGCTGCTGTGATTAGAGGGTGACCCAGGGCTCATCCAAATGCTCCTCTCTGGCAGTCTGCTCCAGTCATGCTGGACGGAATACTATGTGGTCGTGACCTGTGTCCATGTCCTCATTGCTGCTGTCTGTTCATCCCAGGAGTCCTGGCTTGCATCCCTTTCTGTTGTCAACACGTGTCATCTTCTTTGCCCTTTCTGCCAGGGACAGTTGGGCTAGGGTTCAAGGGACTCAAGTAACCATTCTGTAGCTACTTTTTATTAAAGTAGAAGACTAGGCCCTGTCTTTAACAAATTTACCAAGAGCAGTCGATTATAAGAACTTAAACCTGGTGAGCCACCAAGGCTCCTGACACCATGTGATTCTACTGAACACCCTTCACTCTCCACGTGGGTGAAAGAATTGGTCAGCAGCATTGAATAACCAGGGACAAGGTATCTGTAGTATTCCACCCCTGAAAAATAATATTGATACTTTATTGGTAAAATACTGTTATTTGTTTCATGAAGGGACACAGGGAGCAAAATTAAAGCAGGTTGTATGGATCTGGCAAAATAATGGCCTTATGTTGTTTTTAGCTTCAGCGAGAACCAAGGCCTTTCCCCAAGCTCAAAATACTTCGAAAAGTTGAGAAAATTGATGACTTCAAGGCTGAAGACTTTCAGATTGAAGGCTACAATCCTCACCCGACCATTAAAATGGAAATGGCTGTTTAGAGTGCTTTTGAAGGAGTTGTTTGAAGGATATTTACAGGTGAAAGTTCATTTTGCTCTAAAGGAGAAGGAACTAGGTCAAAACCTGTTGGTGATCTATCAGTTATTATTCATTAACTTTTAAGGATGTTGCCACTGGCAGATAGAACTGTGCTGGTTCTCTTAGTAATAAAAGACCTGGAGTTAGGGTAACTCACTGAGGATGTATGTAAATGTAGAGATTGTGAATACGGACAGGAAGGAGAAAATATATATACTCTTAATTCAAACTTTATGTTTTTATGAAAATGGTCAGTGAATTTCAAGAATTATGTATAACTATTGCCCAAATTGGAGCAAGCTGGATAACACCATCAGTCATAATGCCTAGTGTGGTTATGAACATATTTGTTTTATATCTTGCTGTAATGTTCTGCATTCATGTTTTGTTTTGTTTTTTAATTCCATGTTGCCATTTATCTGCTCAGTTCCTGCCTAAAACAGATTTAACTGAACCCTCCTAAACAAACATACCTGTGCTGTGTTCTCTTTTGGATGCTGCTTAGATGGGTAAGGTATATTTTAGAAATGCTGACTAAGCTGTATTTCACCCTATTTTTCTATGATTCATCTAATTCTAGCTGCATTTTATCATTAAAATACAATGATTATTTGGGATAAAGGCTTTAAGGGTTATAAAAATAGTCTATGAAATATCCCTTTACCCTCATTAGCTTCAGCATGGTGAATTCTCTAATAACAGTGCTTAGACTGAGCAAGAGAAAGATGCTAAACCACCTCAGGGCTGATCAGTGAATGTTTTTACCTTTGCTGCATATCAGATACCTCATAGTGCTGCACGACTGTTTTATTATGCTAATTTATGACAAGTGTGTTTTTTAAAAAGATTAAGGAATTATTCCAACATGCTGCTTATTTTCAAAGTTTAATGTCTAGGTACCAGCACTTGATAGAAATTTTAACATCTTCCTGGACTTTGAGACAGTTGGATCTACTTTTGTTTAAAGATTACATAGGAGAATGTTTTTTGCTGAAAGAATCAAGTAATGATGACTAAGCTGATGCCTGAGGTTAGTATGACTTTCAGCTGAACTTGTTCTGATTGGTAGGATGAATTATTTTTTCTATTTTTGTAAAACCATACCCAAGAAATTTTAAGCCTTTTCACTTAAAGCAAAAGCTGTTAAGCATTCAGCTCTAATTCCCTCGAGCAGCAAGGAGCTTCTCCCAAACTTCACCATCTGGATACTGGTGTTTCTTTACAGACTCCTCCTTCATTTCTGTTGAATAGCCAGCATCCTATCAAAGACAAAAAATGGAAACTTGTTAATAACCACCTAGAACAAAAGTCATTTATTTTACTTATTTCTGCTGTTCCTAGAAATGCTTTTAAATCTAAGTCAGAGGCAACTGAATTAATGTTTTAAAAATAAGTTTGCAGGTTGTTTGAAATGGGGGAGAGGGACGTCCTTTATTGGCTGCTTCTCAGGATTAGTGAACTATTCACACCCTTTGATAGTTCAACCTCTGTTGGTGAAAATGAGCCCCGATCTCTTGAATAGACGGATAAATGGCGCAGACAACACAACTGCAGTCAAAACCTTTCACTAACTTGCTAGATGGTGCCGGGGTTTTTTTTTAGTTTCGTTTTGTTTGGGGCAGGAAGGACCCAAGGAGTGCATGTTTTCAGGTCCAGCTGGTGAGGAAAGGCTGGCGTGAGAGAAGCCTTGTCGGGGGCATCCTGACCTTCATTCAGGTCTGGGGAATTTGACTAAAGAGCGATATGTTTCTAGATATTGAAAACAGACTTGAAGGAGACAAAGCTTTGTGCTCTGGGGTCTAGCTCCTGAGAAGAGTAGGGCAGGGCTGGCAGTGCCTCCTCGGGGATGGGGGTGGGGCCTCCCTGGCCAAACTCACCTTAGGAGGCATGTAGGAAGCCTTCTTGATTATCACGGGGTACTTGAAGTGCTCGTGCAGGTGGTCGACGTATTCACACATCCTGGGAGGAAGGAATCGGGTTGGGGTAAAAATGCCTTCAGTTAGATAGTTCATGTGGTGCTGTTAGGGCAAAGGGGCGAGCACCACTAAGAAAGGATGGACTCTGCCAAGGCCTGGCTGATACCATGTATTTCTATGTAAGTCCCTCAGCCTCTGGACTTCAGGTTCTTCTCTGTAAGGTAAAGCAGTATGGGGGATTGGATGAAATGAACTGTGAAGTATCTTTTAACTTAAGGTTTTGGGAACCAAAAGGCATCAATTTAGACTTAGACGTATCTGGGATTTGGGTGCCTCTAGCCAAAAGGTGAACAGATTAAAGTCACCAAATGAGGTCCCTTCCAGCTACACAAATGATTTAGAAGAGCACAGGTTTTAGGATCAGACCAATCTGTTCAAATTTGGTGTCAGCCACTGTCTAGTTTTGTGACTTGGGGCAAGTGACCTAACTCTACTGCCTTACTTCAGCCATTGGTTAATGAACAGCTGAGATGAGCAGGCCATGTGTCCAGTGCTGGGGACACAAAGGAACTGGTAAGAGAGGGCCTTGTGGTTTCAATGGCCGTAGATACCAAGTTGTTGACTATAATATGTACTGTGTATAATCTATAAAGAACAGGCTACAGATGAAGAACCGGCCGCTTGGGAGAGGACAGCGGGCCTTGAAGAATGAATAGGGAAGCGGTGCTCCACACACAGGGTTACAAAGCAGGTGACAGCACACGGCATCTCTGTCTGGTGGCTGTCCCTCCTGCATGGTGGCATTCCCAAACAGTGAGGTCTGCTTTCAGGGGGTGGCATGAGGTTCTCACCCACTCATGGGCGGGCATAGTGCCCAGTGGGTCAGAGCTTGACCCTCTTTTGTATTCCTCAAAACTTTGCAGGACCTGTCAAGGTTGGTTGGAGCCCCTCCCTTAGTCCTGCTTTAAGGAACTGAAATGAGGGGGCAAAAGCAGAATAACCTAGGAGTGTTCGTTTTTCTAGTTTAAAATATCTCAGGTTTAAAATACCCAGCTGCAGAAAGAACCATTACTTTATAGTTGAAGTCCCCGTAGACCCTCACAGGTCCCACTTCTCAATCCTGAACTTGATGTTCACCTTTCCCGTGCATGTCCTCATGCTTTCACTGTATACTCCTAGTGATCTTTCTGCACTATTGCATTTAATTCTTGGAGGAGAGAAAGGCATAATAAAGTTGTATGTCTGCAGGTGACTGGAAGGAGACTGTCCTAATTTAAAGCTCACCTGGCACATGCTGAGAAATAAGACGGAACTAAAAGATGCAGCCAGATCCTGAAGACTCCAGTGTTGGGAAGAAATTGGACAGAAGCAGAGAGTATACATATGAAAGCGGGGCTTTAGAAAATCAGAAACAGGAGCTGTTTCTGGTTTCCATTTGGTTGCAGACTCTCCCCATCCCCCTTATGTACCTAGAAAACAGTAAGTCAGCTACCAGGAAACCACCCTCTAGAAGAAAAAAGACTATTCAGTAGTGGGGCTCAAACTGCCTTTGAGTTATGGGATGTGCCAGTGGCCAGGGGTCTGGCCTGGAGTGAGAGACAGTACTGAAGTTAATGCCGCATCACTGACCTGTCTTTGAGGCTTGCAGAGACTGATATGAAGTCAAATATAATCAGGTGCTGCACCAGTTCACAGAGGCCAACTCCACCAGCATGCGGGCACACAGGAACTAAAAGTGAAGACAGATTTCCACTGAGTGCTAAGTAGGGCAGCGAGGGAGAAGTGAAGGAGAACCTGTGGCTTTTCTTTTGCCTGCAGGTGATTAAATCGTTAATAGTTAGGAATGAAAATCATCAAAGATTCCCTGATTAAGCCTAACTGAGAGTTAGAAAAAAGTCAAAATGGGAAACTCCAGAGGGAACCAGGTAGGGAAATGGTGTTTGGTCCGCGACCCCGCGGTGCCCTTACTGTCAAACTTTTCGGCCATCAGCAGCACTGAGAGGTTCTCATTTACACTCCCCAGCCTGCAGCTGTCGATCTGGAGAAACTGCAGGGCTTTTGCCTGTAGGAGTTGCTTAAATATCACTCTATTGTGGCACTGGAAATAGAATTAAAATACACCAACAGAAGAGTCAGCCTCGGCCTTCAGGATCTGTATACCTGGCACTGCCCCCATTCCAAGTCTCTCATTGGTGGCCTCCTGGAAGCCCGGACTGTATTCATTTTTTGTTCTCACTTGGCATGAGGTGAGCCCTGACAAGCCAGGCAGGGACCTTCTGATCACTTTGTTACAGATTTGCTGGCGGAACCACGTGTGTGTCATGTAAAAGTCACACCACTCACCATCTATCAGTGCATAACCGCCACCTCTAAGTGGGAGATAAAGCATCAGGATGAAATAAGGGGATGGCGATGAGCAGGTGGCACGGGCGACAAAACAGAAGCGTGGCAGAACGGCACTGCTCCTTTTGCTGGGAAAGCCGAGAATCTGTTCCCTCACAGAGCTCTACTCGTGGGCCGCCTGCCGCGGGCTTTGGCAGGCACTTGTGCTTCGTTTATAAGCACAAAAAGGGAACGCAATCATGTTTACCCAGTTTGGAAGCTGGCTTTCTTAAAACCACATGGTGCACATTAGGCCCCTGCAGCTTTAAATTGCTGCCTTGTAAATTCCGAGGAGCTACGTTGAAAAAGATAAATGACCTTAGTCATAGGAATTGTAAAAGAACATGCAAACTCGACTATATATATGTCTTACTCCAGACTATGAAGTGGTCTAAGGTGACCCAATTTCTAAGATGAAGAAAATCTCCCAACTCAGAACAACAACACAGGTGATGGAGCCTAGCGTATGCCAGTGTCCCCAGTCGGTGGCCAGTGTGTGCTGACCCTGAGGAGACATCTCTTACCTGTTCTCCGGTGGCAACGCCAATTCCCAGGGGGACCAGTGCCTGTAAAATATAAGGCAACCTGATGTTATTTTCCTAAGTTTTTGAACTGAGACTCCTAATGTTTAAAAATATTTAGAGCTGTTCAGCTATTTAGAGCTGAAGAAGGAAACAGCCCTGCCATCGAGCCGTGTGAAGTTTAAGGAGCCACAGAAAGTGGTAGAGCGGGTGGGGGAGGTACACTGGGCCATCTCTGTCTGACGCCAGCACGTGTTCCATCCCACAACCAGTACCTCCCTGATTTCTCACCCATCTGGCAGCCTTTGGTTTAAATAGGGCTGCTCATGGAGCTCGCTCTGTCAGAGGATGCAAAAATATAGGGCTCCCAGAAGTTACACTTTCTCCTATGAGTGACCCACCTGGCGCTCTGGCTTATAGATCTGTGCTGTGAACCCGGCTAATGGGAGACTCCCTGAGAGACAGGATATTTCTCACATATTCTTACATATGAAAGGGAGAGAAGCCGGCCCAAATTCAGGTGAGTTTGCCCAGGAAGCGCCCTGGTTAAAGGGCTCTGTGGAAACGGATGGGCAGCCTTCTCATGGGGAGGCCTGAACTTGACATTAGCTAAGCAAACCTTTGCTTGTGAATCAGCCAGAGGAATCTACACTTTGTTTCAATCTGGGTGAGTAAAATATTTGAGTATCAGTCAGATTTCTGTATTTACAAAGTATGGGAATCAGGTCTGTTAACCTTTGGATTGCTGGTAGCCTTTCAACTGGTAGCAATTTAGTTTCTCTAAAATAAATAGAACTGTGAAAGGGAATAAGCCCAGCAATCTTAGGATCTGTGACCACCACTCTAGCAGCAGCAGCAGGTTTTTTACCTTGGAAATGGTGGCATGCCCCAGAATGTCATCAGGGGAGGTGGGCTCCTCAATCCACAGGGGCTTGAACTCCGCCAGCTTCGCCATCCACTCCACGGCCTCAGGCACATCCCAGCGCTGGTTGGCATCCATCATCTGAAAGGAGGGAGAGACCCTTCATGGGGAGGTGTGCCCGCTGCTGACCTTGCTGCAGGCTGTGGCTCCCAGGGAGGAAACGCTGCCACTTGGTGCCCCTGACTGCTGGGGCCCAGCACACACCCATAACAAAGGGACCCCAAGAGCAGCCACCAAGACGAACTCTGGCTCCAGATACTGTCTCAGGAGATGCAAGCTGCTCAGGGAGCCACTGTGAGGTGCAGAAGTGCTTGCTGGCCCTGGAGCTCCAGCCTGATCTACATTTAGAAACCACCCAAATACATTTGTCTTGCAGGGTTCATCATTTGTAGGAACTGTTTTATCACATTCTGAATCATGCACAGTTAATACCGAGTTTGTTCAATAGTCACTTATTGGCTATTACCTACTATGTGTTTGGCACAATAATAAACCCAAACTCTACCATTAATTAGGCATCTACTCCACTAGGCATTTAATGGATTTTGTTCCATTTAATATTTATAATAACTCTATGAGGCAGTTCACATTAACCCATCTTACAGACAAGAAAACATAAGCAGAGAAGTAACTTGCTCAAGGACAGTAAGTAAATGGCGAGTTCAAATCCAGGCCTCTCACTCTAAGGCCTGGGCCCTCTGTGTGCAGTGAGACTGCCAGGAAGCCAGGGTGTGCAGAGACAAGAAAGGGCCCCTCCATCCCCGATATCATCACACTTGGAGAAGCCAGACACAGAGATGGAATTCTTTAGTAGAATGTGCTGAGTGGCAAGAGGTCCCTTGTGGGACTCTGTGGGAACCAGAGGATAGTGCGCCCAGAATCTATTCCTGTCATAAATTATTTAGATGAGCATGACCTCACAAGACAAAAATAACATTAATTCATGTATAAATAGTGGGACTTTTGATCTTAGGTCCAGGACTCAAACTTCTATTTTAATATATGAAACATGCCTCCAAAAAAGATATAAAAACATCTTATTGTGACTATTTTATGAAAATATTTTACACATAGGAAGAAATGTTTTATAAAAATAGGTAGGAATGACTGATATTTAACATTTATCTCGGCAAAAGTTCCAGCATTTCTTGAGCAATGGCTCCCTGAGACCCACCTACCTGAAGGCGGGTTGGCGGATTTAAGAAGGGGGGGGGTTGAATGGTTGACACACCTGGGGCGCCAATGGGAGACCTGTTTGCTCAGGCGCATCTGTCCTAGCACAAAGGAACAAATCCCTAAACCTGATCTTACTTAGTTCCGCAGAATAAAAAACTATCAATCAGCCCCCTCAGTTTTTTGTTTTTTTAAACAATTCGCCTACTCCAAGAGCTCAAAGCTGTACTTCTGACATACGGTGTTAAAGTTCCCAATGTTCTTTAATCCTTGCTTGAAACAAGTTGTATTTTGGCCCTGGACAAGGCTTCTCACATACAGCTGCTTACTTCTCAGTGGCAGGGAGGTTACTTACCAGCGTCTTCTCAGGGCCGATCATGTTTCTGATGAGTCGGCATCTACGGATGTCATCCTGGAGATCAGCACCAACTTTTACCTTAAACCTATAAAATAAGTTTGGTCTCATAATTTAGATCTGTCCCCTGACTTGGCAAAGACACGTGGCTTTTCTGCAGAAGTAACTGTTTCTGTCAATAATTCACAGGTCACATTTTCTAGTAAACTCTTGCCCTTTCCCAATCAATCTTCAGACAAGCCACTCAAAAATAACCCTGTAAGTGTATCTTTTTACTCAGTATCGGGGCAGTAACTCTAAATTACCTACTGTCCTGAAGTCCAGCAATGGACAGAGCAGCTAGATCTTTAATAACATTAACTGAGTTTTTTGCTGTGCCATGAAGAAGAGTTAAGAACGGAAAAGGCATAGTCAGACTTGGCGGGTGAGCTGGCATCCTCTGCCTCACTCACCAGCCTCTCTGTCCTACACACGGACATCAGGCTGCCGCTTTGGAGCCAGGATGGCCCAAGGTCCTCCTCTCCACAACGCCCACCCGCTGTGCTAACAAAAAAGCCCCTCTCACAGCCTGTGCTGTTCTCTCCCCTGTGCTCAACACCAAACACACTAAAGATGACCTTTCTATCCTGGGTGGAAGCCTTAGCTTCTGGATGCTGGGCTTCCCATGCTCAGGGGCCTAGGAATCTCTCCTCGGCCTTCTCTGACTCCTAGCGGTGTCTGCTCCAGCCTTTCCTGGGCACATGGAGGGAGGGAAGGTGCCAGCACTCACTGAGCACCTGCTACCAATCCTGGCTGTGCTGGTCCTTTTCAGAGACAGCAACCTTGAAAACCATGAGATATTATGATTCCCATTTTATAGAGAGAAAATGAGGTTCAGAGAGGTTGAACAATTTGCCCATGGTCACACAGCAGGCAGGCACTGCAGGAGATGAAAGGAAAAGGCATGATGTTGATTCCAAATCCACCACATCCCAAGCCTCTCCACTGCTTCATGCTGCCTCCATCAAGTTCTCAGTCCCCAACCCTTTACGTAGCTGAGGATTCAACCATAACTCAGTGCCTCTCACAGTTCAGTGGGTATGCAGATCACCCAGGGATCTTGTTAGAATGCAGATTCTGATGCAGCAGGTCTGGGGTGAGGCCCAAGATTCTGCACTTGTTTTTTAAAGTTGATGGGAGATCTTGTTTTTGGTCCTTACTTATTAAGCAACCTATACAAATGGTTTTCTAAATCTACCGCGAGCAGCAGGGCACGCTAGTGCTGCTGCTCCACAGACCACACCTGGAGCGACAGGAGGCAGGTGGCCAGACTGTCGCGCAGAGAGCCTGGTGACGGCTCACAGGCACAATGTCCACCTTGAGCCGCATGGATGGGCTCAGTGACCAGATCAAAAGGTGATGGTCCCTGTGTCCTGCACAGCTTCGGGATTCGGGGCCACTGCCCACCGTAGTTTACCCCAAGGAAACCCCAGGATGCCCAGGGGTCCATAACCATGAGGGAGAAGGAGAAGAGAAGGCAGAGGCTTGGTCTGGAGAGGAGGTGGCCTGGGGAAGAGGGGGGCCAGACTCTTGGGAGAAGAACTCCGAAGATAATTATTGCGACCAGTGGCTGGAAGTTATAGGGAAGCAAAGGGTCTGCTACATTGAAGCTCTTCCAACACTCAGAGCCTTCCAACAACGCACAAGCTCGCTGCCTCTGGAGGTTTTCACATAGAAGCTGAATCAACGCTTGTTACTATAGTAAAGAGTAGATTTCTAGATCGGGGCTGGAAATCAATTATCTTTTTCAACTCTGATGTTCCACGATTCTAACTAGACTCATAACTCGTCTTTGGAGAAAGAGCTTCAGCTGAAATTTCCCTGGTGTGTCCTTACACACCAGACTGCCCCGGGCGAATCCTGGCCTCCTTGGTACTTTTGGATCCTGGCTCCTCTCCACCAACCAGCCTCTCTCGCTAACTGGAGAGTCAAGTTCACCCAAATAAGTTACCTGGTCCAGCCGTCCTCCAGCGCCTTGCTGCAGAGCTGTGGGGAGAGGAGCAGAGCCATCACCACACACACACTCCTAGATCTAAGCAGCACCTTGGCCATCTCTGATTTGGCTTCACAAATGCTACGGCTGTACCATGAACCAGAAGAACCACCATGTGTTGAAATTCAGAGCAGAAACAGCTTAGCCAACAGAGCATGACCGCTTGGTGACTTTCTTTCCTCATCTCTATGGGAACCATTTCATTAATGGTCACAACATTCCTGGTTGGGGAATGGAGCATTTCTGTCCCTCTTTTTAAAGCCAGGATGTTCTGTGGTATCCACAGGAAGAGTGGATAAAAGAGTAACGAACAGAAGCTAGTCTCCCCTCTCTCTCGCTCTCAGCGGCAGGTGAGCACAGGGTGATGGGAAAGGGCAGTAAAGCAGGCAGGCGCTGACCACCCATCAGGTGCCACCATGTGCTGCGAGCATCACACCACGGCAGCATTCATCGGAATCCTCAACCCCCTCCACCCCGGACAGCTATTATTTCCCCACTTCGCAGTGAGGAAACTGAGGCAGAGCACGGTTAGGGCTCACATTGCACCATGTTATGCTGCTGCCTCTGCCCGGGAATCAGCTTCCCCCTCCAGGGCCGAGGTGGGGCTCACCAGCTCACGGGCCCAGCGTCCACAACGGAAACGGCTTTCCTTTTGCTCACATCCAAGGACCTCCAGGGCAAGGCCTGGGATCCTTAACGATTCAGAAAGGCTAAGAGGAAAACATGATGTCCCTCCAGAAAGCCTGTCTAGAAAACCAGGTTCAAGCGCCCACCTGCTTCAGCGTGGTGTCCGAGTAGCCCAGCCAGGCGCACGACGTGGTGTAGGCGGGGTAGCCGTGCGCCAGCATTTGTTCTTCTGTGGAAACACAACGCTCGTCAACATTTTGTGTTTGCGGGACCTTCAGCTTTAGACTTGCCCGTGGCTAAGGCGCTGCCCATGGAGAATCCAGCTGTTCTCCTGCCCGCCCTACACAGGCACCTGGAGGCGGTGCGGATCCCAAGGATGTCACACCCAGGTCCTGGGATACCCTCTGGGACGCCCTGCTGGCCAAGGCCTTGCCCGTGGCGTGTGGTGTAACCCTAAAAACAGCCTTGCTCCCAGCAGTGGCCGAAGTGAACTCTGACCTAAGAGGTCACACCAGGAGGCCGCTGCATCTAGACTCAACCGTCTGTCCGTGGGCCTGCTGCAGGGGGATGATGCGAACCCCTGGACACTCAAGGACGGGGACACTCAAAAGTGCACAATGATAGCAAAAATAATGAAGAGAATTTCCTCACAACCCACCTCGCTCTTTTTTCCCAACTTGACCTTTCTGCAGAATTTCTGGAAAAAATAAAAAGCATTATCACTCTTTTAGACAACAAAGCACTCGGCCCTGTTGCTTCCATATAAGAATGGACCAGAAAGTTCCCAGCTCCTGGGGATGACTCACCATAGGCTTCCTCCTCTGTCAGGACGTCAGTGATGTACCTAAAATCTAGGCAGGATACCAGCTTCCTGGGGTCCTGGCAGCAAGAGAGCAGGTAGGAAAGGCCCACATCAATTCACAAGTGGATTATGTTTCTAAGAATCTGCTGGACATGGGCTTATTCTGACCGGGAAAGGACCTTTGGGTCCCCTTCTCCTCCCTCCCCGAAGTCGGGGCTTTGGCCTCACTGGGGAGGCCCACATTCTAGGCTGGGTCTCTGGCGAGACCTCCCCACCCCAATCTAAGTCAGTCAGTTTGGAAGCAGGTTGTACTGTGACCAATAGTACTCCGCTGTAACCCTTAAATATCATAAAAGCTCTCAATGCCGAGATTCTGCTTCTTTTAAGACCACTGGCATTGAAACGGAACAGGATCCAAAAGAATGAAAAGTCCACAGGTGGGATTTCAGGCACCTTCCTAGTGGCCCCAAATCATTCAGTTCTGGGGGCCACCTCCAACATCCCTCTCAGAGGCCAACCTTGAGCCTGCAGGTGGCTCAAAAGGTCCACGTCCTTCCCCTTCAGATGGCGCCCCCATGCCACCCGCAACCATGTCAGAGAGATGATGTTACAGCCTCTCATTTTCACTTTCCTCCAGAGAAGAGACAACGTCTGCCGGCCCAACAGTCTTGAAGGCCATGGTTCTTTGTTTTTTCTTTTTTTTTTTTTAGTAAATTTATTTATTTATTTTATTTTTGGCTGCGTTGGGTCTTCATTGCTGCACGCGGGCTTTCTCTACCTGCGGCGAGTGGGGGCTACTCTTCGTTGCGGTGCGCAGGCTTCTCATTGCAGTGGTTTCTCTTGTTGCAGAGCACAGGCTCTAGGGCACACGGGCTCAGTAGTTGTGGCTCGTGGGCTCCAGAGTGCAGGCTCAGTAGTTGTGGCACACAGGCTTAGTTACTCTGAGGCATGTGGGATCTTCCTGGACTAGGGCTTGAACCCGTGTCCCCTGTACTGGCATGCGGATTCTTAACCATTGCACCACCAGGGAAGTCCCAGGACCTTCGTTTGTTAACCACCAGATTTTCAGCAACCATCTAAGGCATTACCCCAAGCAAGATGATGCTCAGAGAGGTTAAGCAGCATGCTCAAGGTCACACAGCCAGGAAGTGGTGGAGTCCAGATTCAAAGCCAGGTCTGCCTGGGTCTGAAGTTCACTCCCCTTAACCTGCCCAGAGTTTTTTCCTCCTTGGCAGCCAGGTGCTCATCCCTGATATCAACAGGTCAGGGAGAAAGGAAACGGCAGGGGCACATCTTTAGAATTCACTGTGGGCTCCTTGCTCAAGAGTCTGATCTGCCATTTGCTCTTGGAGTCAAAGTGACCAGATAATATTTCAATAATAACATCTTGCTCGTCAGAGTTTGTAAAGCACTTTTCTCAATTGGTCTTTAAACCAATTCTACGGAATTTCTAGAGAAGTTATGATTATCCCCTTTTCACAGTTAGGAAGCGGAAACTCAAGAATTTGTGTTACATGTGGAAACAAGTGCCACAGTGGGGGAGGTGGGACCATCGGACCTCCCTGCCTGTGTGAGCACAGCTCTTTGTTACTTCAAATACCAGAAAAAGAATATTAGACTTGGGACTTCCCTGGTGGTCCAGTGGTATAGAATCCATCCTGCAATGCAGGGGACGTGGGTTTAATCCCTAGTTGGGGAACTAAGATCCCACATGCTGCGGGGCAACTAAGCCTGTGTGCCACAACTACTGAGCCCACGCGCTCTGGAGCCCATGAGCCACAACTAGAGAGAAGCCCGCACGCCACAACTGGAGAGAGAAAAGACCCACACGCCACAACTGGAGAGAGAAAAAACCCACAGGTCACAACTAGAGAGAAGCCCACATGCCGCAATGAAGAGCCCGCGCGCGGCAAAGAAAGATCCCGTGTGCCACAACTAAAGACCCGACGCAGCCAAAAAAAAAAAAAGAATATTAGACTTTACTGGGTTTTGTTTGATCAGCACTATAGTGATTGATCCAGAGGCAGTGCTGAATGTATTTACTGATTATCAAAAGGCAAGTAATCCATGAAATCCATTTCATTTACAGAAACAATGAGAATATTAAAGAATTTACTTACCATGTCAACAAGTAACTTCCACAGAGGCTTGAAGAAAAGAAAAGATTTGTAAAATGTGTGAAGTACCCAAAACGTGTTAAGTACCCACTTGTTTTCTGACAGTAAATGCACTAGTGGCGAATTCCCACTATCAGACTAACACCTGCCTCCCAGCCCCTCGCCTCTGCTACCCCTTCTTGCTCAGCCCTTTCTAACCTACTCCAACAACAACCTGACTGTGGCCAGTACCTCTCAGCGGAGACGAATAATCGAACAATTCTCCATATGTCACTTGGGAGCCTGCTGTGCGTTTGCCTTTGCTCATAGAGGAAGTGTCTGTGCTGCAGGGTCACAGAGGTGCTGCCTGGAGGATTACCTTTCCCTCCTGCTTGGCCCACAGGTCCCACACGGCATTGAGAACGGCCGACGTGGCCAGATGCACCACACCCTTCTCGGGACCGATCTGGTTAGGAAGCAAAACACACCAGCACTTCTTAGAAAAGAAAAAGATATTTAGGTCTTCTAGCCAGGGACATGTTTCATGAATTAAAAGGCAGCGATGGAAACTCACTTAGAGGATAAGCTCTTTTTCAATAGTTTCTAACCTATAGAAGATTTGCAAGAATAGTACAAAGAACTCCTATATATTTCTCTGTCTCTCTCTTTGTATATACATATATACACATATACACATATGTACAGAAAAATAAAATATATTATATAAACTTATTTTACTGAGTCATTTGAGAGTAAGTTGCAAATATCATGCCCCTTTAACCCTAAATACTTCAGAATGTAGCTCCTAAAAACAAGGACATTCTCTTACATGACCATAGAACAAGGATCAAATTCAGGGAATATAACATTGATAGAATACTATTACCTACAAAGACAGTCTATAATCAAATTTCACCAACTGTCCCAATAATGTTCTTTCTTGTATTCACATATTAGATTTAGCTGACATTTCACTTTAGTCTCTCTTTATCTGGAGCAAATTTTCTTCTTTTTAAAAATGATATCAATATTCTCAAAGAGTACAGGCCAGTTGACTTACACAATGTTCCTCCACCTGGGTTGGTCTGCAGCCCCATCATGATTAGATTGCAACGTTGCCACCACATTTTTTTGTTAGGGCTATTATCTTTTAGCACTTGGGTAAGACGTATCCTTTAGGCTTCCCCACTGTGTGGTTACCATTTCCCTTTCTAAGTAAGGAGATTAATATTGCCCCCAAGTTTTACCATCCATTGGTGATTCTTGCCTCAGTCAATTACAGGTATGGTTGTAATATGGTGGTTTTCTAATGTTACCATTCCTGTTATATTAGTGTGTATTCGATTGTAATGACAAAGTTTCCCTTGTTGGTTGGTTGGTTGCTATCTGAACAGACTCATGGAGTCTTAGGTTATTCAGTGACTTGTACACATCACCACCACATTTCTCTTGATGCTTGAATTGTCCCAGATTCGACCAGTGGGAACTCCTTCGAGGGGATGCTTTAAAAGCAAGTTTCACTTGGTTGGCAGAAGTTAAGAATGAAATTCGAGGCAATGTGGACAATAAGCCTTTCTCTGTGCATGGACAGGAGACTGAGCACTTAGGAAAAGACAGAGCTGATGTCAGGAGACATCGGCAAGGTCTCTGCTGCTAGACTGACCTTACTGTGATAAAATCCTCTCTCTAGAACCTCATTTTCTTCATGCTTTGAACTTAGGTTTCAAATATAGCCCTATACACATAAAGGTGCTCTGGTCTTTCTCTTCTTAACCTTTGTTCTTCTCTTACGTTTGTCCTTAATAAGTGCCTCCCACAACTTCAATTCTACTCACATTATGTCTCCCTTAAAATGGTTGCCCATGGGCTTCCCTGGTGGTGCAATGGTTGAGAGTCCGCCTGCCGATGCAGGGGACACGGGTTCGTGCCCCGGTCCGGGAGGATCCCACATGCCGCGGAGTGGCTGGACCTGTGAGCCATGGCCGCTGAGCCTGCGCGTCCGGAGCTCCACAACGGGAGAGGCCACAACAGTGAGAGGCCCGCGTACCACAAAAAAAAAAAAAAAAAAAATGTTGCCCATTCAGCACTTTATCCTCTAGAGAGTCTAGACCACTTCTCCCCATCCAGGGAGCAGAGATGAGGTCCATAAGGGCAGAGATAGCTCTCAGGATCCAAATATGTCCAGATTCAAGTCTTACAGAAAGGAACAGATTACCTCAAAATACTGATTGTCCAAATGGTTCAAGCCCTAATTTATCTGAATAAAATGTTTTACCTTAAAATTGTAAACCTGTCTCTATTTTCACAAATGCTGCAATCAAAGGACATGAGACCTGAGTTATTTATAGAAGTGTTTTACAAAACAGGTGCCTTACCCATCTGAGCTGGCTGTCGCTCGTGAGCTGTCTGTAGAAGCCTCTGAAATCACCAACAATGTCCCCGAGGTCCTTGTTAAGCAGGTGGGGGGCCAGGGCATTCACAGCACAGACAACTATTAAAGGGGATTTAATTCTTGTTTAGTTTTGGTGTAAATAAATTAAGACACGCAAGCACCACAAACAATCTAATGTGGGCATTAATGAAAATAATTTTAAATACAAAAGGTACATGCCTTTAAAAATTGCCCCAAATATGTCTTCTATGGTTGTCATAACTAATAGCACACGATAGAATGACTGTTAATCTATATACTGAGCTTAATTTCTGAAAAGAGCAAACCCATTTTGATTGACAGAGCCATAGATCTGAAAGTTTAAATCACGTTCCCAAATCATTTTCCTGTTCACTTTGTAAAGTGTCCATATGTCAGCTTCAAAACCAAACCTTGCTAATTCATTGTTCCTAAGGAATAAGACTCTGACTTACAGAATTTTTTTAAAAAATGCCTTTTGATCATTGTCAAGTATAGAAAGTATCTTGAATTCACAGCATAACTCTATTAAAAATGAAATGAATTTGCAAATGGCTTAATACTTACATGTAAAATGTTAAACTACATGAAAACACTTTTCATAAACATTAAATTTCTTACCATTGACTTGTGATAGACTACATTTTTCATAACTAATTTCAAAGTTAATCTGCATTTGGGTCAGCATTACCATCAATTACTTATTTTTGGTGTTCTACTTAAAAAAGACTTTATTGTGTTATTTCAGATGAACAAGTAAAGTAACAAACTGTATGGGAAAGATCCTTCTATCCTTTGCTCAGTCTATAAAACACTCAGTCTATGTGTAAAAGGCCAAAATAATCAAACCAAGTCATCAACTTAGCCCTAAAGCAATGAATTTATTATAAAAAATTTTGATCGACTTTTGTTTGGTATAGCCACTGCTTCAATATTAAAATTCTCACATCATTTCACAGGATAGTTGTAGAGGCACAGTTTTACTATCAGTCAGATCTTAGGAGAAAGATGTTTTGAAAGTATTTAAAACATGTTCTTAGGATCTGCTTGGTCTCTGTGACGCAGCCCTCAGATGATTCGCACTGGCTCTCACATACAGCATTTAGGGCTGATCCACACTTTCTGTGTTCTCTAGGGCTTTTGTTAATGGAATGCAGACTGATTCCAGTTCAGGTGCTCAGTCCCTAGAACTGTGAGAAGACAGAGTGCTCCTCAGTCCTTGATGGTTGGTGCTCTTGGATTAAAGACATCTGAAGAGTAAGTCAGCGACTCTCGTATCATCATCTGCATTAAACCTCTGTTCTACTGAGATGGTTGCTGAAAACCATGGACTGTTCACATCACAAAGCAAACACATTTAACAAATGTTAAGGATGGGCTCATCTTTCACAGCTCTAAGAGAAGCGCAAGCAACACTAACACATTCATCTAGAGGATGTGGATTCTCCTTGCTCAAACTGAGGCCACTGCAGGAAGTTTACTAAAATTTGGTGCCTTCCACAGAAATTTGGGCGGTGGTGGTCTGACTCCAGTGTGGAGAACAGTCTGCTTCAGGTGTGCACATCTGAAGCAATGGGTGGGAAATCTGTCTGGAAACACTCGGCCTTGAAGGCAGCTCCGTGCTGACTGAGGCCAGGGTTCTCTCCTGTGACTACATCTCTCCAGGACTCACTTCCTGGGACCTCCTGCCCGGGAGGGACAAGTCAGTAAAGGCTATGGAGGACCGTGGGTCTGAGCTCTCATGCTGGCAAGAACGCTTGTGGCCATCTTTTCTCTTTAAAAATTATGCTTTTTTCACCTCTTTTTCTTTTCCTATTAAAAGAAACTATATTGGTCTCATTTATACATAAAAAATCAACCATAACTTCCCCGCTCTCTCACATATAGGCGCTTTCTTCACAGTAATGAGGAAAGCATTGTTTTCTTTCTGTTTTCTTGGATCATAAAAGATGATTAGGTAAGTAGGCTGATAAAGGCTGCAGAAGAACCGTGATGAGCTAATGGAATTTTTTTCAACTTTAATTTGAACACCATGTAACACGTTCAGTGAGACGGCAGTGGCAGTGAAAAATGCAACAAGGTTAAAATTAAAATGGGTTCCGTCATGCTGTGGTCTGAAACAGGCGGAAGCCACCTCCATCACCACAAAAGAGCCATTTGTTCCAGGCACAGAGAGATGGAAATTGATTTCTCCTGCTCGAGGCATCCATTGGGACAGTGTGGGGGAGGGGAGGGGTCAGGGAGGTCCCCACACAGTGAACTCAGCAACACATCTGTCCCAGGGACCACGTGACAGTGCAGCGTCCCTCCACTGCGGGCCCAGTTCCAGGTCCTGGCTGTTAACAGAGAGTGGTTCTCATGGCTTGTCCCAGAACACATCTTGTAAGCCTGCTGAGTTTTGTACAAACTTTGGGGGCTGCCCTGTATGGCTGGAGAAAGCAGCTTCATAAAGTGCTCAACTTACACCAGTGAATTAAAGTTGCAGGAGAAGCTGATACACAGCTCAGCAACCTGTGGGGGTCAGCGGTCACTGCCTGGGAGAAAACATCAACAGTGAATGGTTGACTTAGGGGGAGGGGGTCAGGGAATCATTGCCGAGGTGCCTCCTTCTGCCCAGCCAATTCCTAGTTACCCCTCAAGGCTCATCTCAAAACCTCATCATTGCTCTGAAGCCGTCCTGACCCTCCTGGACAATGAACTAAACTTCTTTCCGTGTAGCTTGTACTCAAAAAAAAAAAAAAAAAAAAGTCCTTCTCGCACTGCACTATTGATTCTTTTATGTCTGTCTCCCTGAGAAGTTCGTGATTTCCTTCTCCTTGTACGTGGGACTCTGTCCCCTTTCTCTCTCTTTGTTTGTAAAGTCATTTCTGCAGTGCCTGGCAGAGCGCCTAGCACACAGGAGGTGTCTGCGGAAGGCCCAGCTGACGGATGACTGGACGGCAGCCCTGGGAGGAGCTGGAAGAGCCTGATGGCATCCACATAACGCTCAAGAAAGGTTCCCTTGTCCTACACACACACACACACACACATACATACACACACACATACATTCATACACACATACATACACACACACACACACCTTTTATCTGCTCGATGATACCAAAATCGTTCGGTGGGTCAAGAGTTTTCTTCTACAACTAGGCAAGGGCTGACAGTACAAATATCCATGAGGGAGGTATCGCATCACCACCAAAGTTAGAGAATCTATTTCCTCCCTTCCTGGACCCTCACCCTTCAACCTATCATAATTCGGCTTCAGCTCCTAATGAGCCATTGAAATTGATCTGTCAGAGGTCTTCTTTTTGTACATATTGAATTTTGTACACTGTGCGTGCATTAAAAAAAACAATTATGCATTTAAAAAAAAACAAGCAAATAATTTGTATGTAAATATTCCGGAGAGAAAGCACTTCGGGCAGTCAGGACTAACCGAGCAGCTGTCTGGGCCTCAGTTTCCTTATCTCCAAAAATGTGGACTCTCAAGACTGCTGAGCCCTCGTCCAGCTCTGAGAAAAGACAGGCTTACTCACGGCTCAATGTGCATTCTTCACTATCTGCTCTTCCAGATGAGAGTTCTGAAACTGGGCAGGACCTACAGCCTTTTCTGCCCAGAAGAGCAGTGAACTTGAAACCAACTCAGTGTGGAATATTCAGAAAAGCAAGTAGGCTCTCTGCACACAACAATAAGCCTTGTCCTGTGAATGCATGCCTGCCTACGTCATGTCCCTCACTCACTCACACAGTTCAGGTCCTCAAAGCTCTGCACAGAAATCGGCTGAGATTCAAGGATTCACCTGTAGTCTATGGATGACTACAAGGAGAGAAGCCAAAATCTGCTATTTAAAAATTTATCCCAATGAAATAAACCATTAAACATTGTTTTTACTCACTTCAAGCAGTGTAAATACGGAGGAAAATAAGGTCAGAACTGGAATGTAAATGAAACTTAAGCATTCTGGAACCTCAAGGGATGTTCAACTCACCAACTTCAGTGCCTTTCCCCAGAGTGAAGGTGATTCCGTAGCCCTTGAGTCCATCTTCCGCATCCGTCTCCAAGACAACATAGGCAGCTGAGTAATCAGGGTCTGTGTGCTGGAGGGGAAATGATCCCCCCAAATCCGCAAACGTGAGAAATCCCCAAATAAACCCGGGAATGATGTCACGTAAGAACAGAAAACACCAAAAAGAGTTCCCATCAGAGGGAACTGTTCATGTTCCCCAAAGGAAACACAGGAGCTCTGAATGGACAAAAGGAATGTCCTCCTGAAGGATGGCAGTTGGACTTGAGGTGAGAGTGAAGATCCAGGAATGAGATCTGGGAGTCTTTGGCATAAAAGTGGTCACTGAAGCCATGAACACAGAGGGGGTCTTAATGGGAGTGTGTGATGAGACAGGAAAGGCATTGAGGCCTGAGCCTTGAGAGGGAAGAAGGGGGTCAGTATAGGAAGGAGCAGCCAGAGAGGCAAGTGGTCAGCGAGGGAGGGATGGGCAGCAGACAGCAAGAAATGTAGACCAGGGTGAAGGACACTGGATGCAGAAATAGAAAGGGCAGTTCCAAGAGAAGGAAGGAGACACAGGTCAACTTCAGGTTAAGGAGGAAGTAGATGAACGGATGGAGGCAACAGGCATGGACCAGTAATCTAGGGTTCGGTGGGGAAGGGACAGAAAGGGGGTGGAGAGGCCAAGTAAAGACTATTCCAAAGTGGGAAGCCCTGTCCATGTGGGATGGAGAGGGGCCACTAGAAAAGGAGAGGCTTAAAATGAAAAGGGAACAGGCCCTGGCAGTCAGAAAAGGTGGGCATGGGGACACAGGCATAAATCAGTTCTGGAGAAGGACATGCCTTACAGAATAAAGGGAAAGATGAGAGGGATGGCTGGAGGCTGATGTGCAGAGATGGGGCCAAGGGCGCATTAGTCTTCAGTCTTTGTGGTGACACAGTGGCACAGGACTGGGTGGCAGAGGCGGGAGAGAGTGGTCTGGACAGCAGCTCCAGGGAGCTCAGCAGACAACGGGGAATGGAGAGGAAAAGTATGGCTGGGACAAGACATGGAAGCAACCTAAGGGTCCATTGACAGATGAATGGATAAAGAAGATGTGGTACATATATACAATGGAATATTACTCGGCTGTAAAAAAAGAATGAAGTAATGTCATTTGCAGCAACATGGACGGACCTAGAGATTATCACACTAAGTGAAGTCAGTCAGACAGAGAAAGACAAATACCATATGATATCACTTATATGTGGAATCTAAAATATGACACACAAATGGACTTTACAAAACAGAAACAGAGTCACAGACATAGACAACAAACTTATGCTTACCAAAGGAGAAGGCAGGTAAGGATAAATTAGGAGTTTAGAATTAACATATACAAACTACTATATATAAAATAGATAAACAAGAAGTATTTACTGTATAGCAGAAGGAACTACATTCAATATCTAATATAAACTATAATGGAAAAGAAAAAAAAAAGTCGGGCTGGGAAGTGGCAGGCTCAGCAGAGCTGGGCTCTCTGGAACCATAGTTAGCTCCTGCATAAGTGCTGGTAAGAGCACTGCAGGCCCGAGGGCTCCACGTTTCTTAAAAGGCTGGTAAGAAATCGTAACTGGAACCCACTGCTTGAACAAATATGGGGAACAGTTTCAGGGCTCCTTCATGAAAATACCCTACTTGTGATCAGGAAGACTCGCTCTGCTGCTAAGTGCTAAGGGAGCTGAACTGCTGAGTGCTGCGTGCAGTGAGGGTGCGGGGAGCAATCCTCAGTCATGGCAGTACTGCTGAGGACTGACAAGCAGACTTGCGATTAAGAAGGCACTTGGGGGGAGTTCCCTGGTGGTCCAGTGGTTAGGACTCTGCGCTTCCACTGCAGGGGGCACGAGTTAGATCTCCTAAGATCCTGCATGCCTCGGGGTGGCCAAATAAATAAGTTAATTAATTAATTAATTAAAAGGAAGGCACTTGGAAATCAGCATACAACACACACCATATCTCTGGGAGATAATACTTCAGTATTTATGAGCTTGCAATACAGCTGTCAGATAATAATCTCTCCTGACCCAGAGGTCATAAACCACTCAGGCCAGAGACAAATTCCATTTCCTAAGTTATTCCACAGTAAGCCAGCAACCTTAACACTTCACAAATTCAAAGAAGAGAAAAATGGAGGTCAGCACTCTTCTGCTTCAGTTTCTTCATATGTAAACAGTAATTACAGCCACAGTTATTGCCAGCCTTCTCTGTGTCAGGCTCTCTACACACATCTCATTTACATGTATAAAGCAGACACTGTTACACCCATTTTACAGATGAGAAAACCCAGGCCTGGAGAGATTGTGTGGTTTCCCCACAGCTGCTACACCTCAGAGGGGCAGAGGCAATAGCACATGATCAGGTATTTGAATTTTACAAGTCAGTAAAATTTCAAATATTTGTTTGGAGATCCACAAAGGATTGCCCAGTGGGTGTTTTTTGTCATTTACCATAACATCATATAAGAAAGGACAAATAAGGGTTTTTAAAAGCAGGAAGAACCTAATCTCAGAATAAAGGACATTCTTTTAAGTAACTTTAGCACTTTTTAACAAAAGGTCATTTCAGGTACACAAAGAGCATAGGGAATGTAATACACATCAGGGTGCCCTCCATCCAGCTTAAGAGGCAAAACTTTACAGTGTGAATGAAAGTCCTTGGGTACTCAATTCCCCTCCCTCCATACAAGTAACAGATAATCATTATCCTAACACGGATGTTTCACACATTCATTACATACCCTGCAACTTTGTTTTTCCAGTGTGCCATGTGTGAGTGGGCCGGGAGGGGCAGTGAGGATCCAGTGGGGACAGGCCTGGAGGAGACCCTGCACAGGACTCATATTTGGGAACCACTGCACTAGAAGGTGGTGGCGGCGTGGGCTGTCCCGCTAACACTCTCAGGGAGCAAAAATGCCCTTCAGTGCTTACTTTACTGCATCTCCAAAGGCTGACATCTACTTAACTCTATGTGACACATCCTCTATAACCATGTTTTCAGGTAATTTCATGAGAGCCCCCTCTTACACGACCCAGTTACTGCGAGTTTGTTCGTCTGGTTTTCCAGCCAGACTGTGACTCCTTCACTTCGCAGATGGGCCTCTTGGGTTAGGAGCTTTCCCAGGTCACACAGCAAGCTGTGGCGGAAGCAGGATCACCACCTAACACCCTGCCCGGGTCTTCCTGGTCTCCTTCTGGTTGAGAAGCTAGCGCTGTGTTTTAGAGTTTCACTGGTGGGAACCTAACAACATCGTTTTGCAAATACGATTCGCATTTCCAGCAAAATGAGAATTGTAAATGTAAAAACAGGAAATACTAAATGTCAGCAAAGAAAGGAACAGTAAGAAAAGAGAAAAAAACCTAGGAGAATGGAGAGTCTCTAGATACCTTCATTCCCCTTCCCGACCTCTCCACTTACAAAAGCAACGGTTCCAAGGTTGGGAACCTTCCTGGG
Organism: Delphinus delphis; assembly: GCF_949987515.2. Classification (NCBI taxonomy): domain Eukaryota; kingdom Metazoa; phylum Chordata; class Mammalia; order Artiodactyla; family Delphinidae; genus Delphinus; species Delphinus delphis. The sequence goes on along the minus strand of NC_082695.1, from coordinate 37,186,556 downwards.
GCCTGTGGGGTGCCCCGAGCCTAAACGGCCCAGCGTCGGAGGGGCGGGAGGGCACCGGCGGTCAGGCAGCGCTTACCATAGCGTCCGAGCCGTGGCCCCCGAGCGACGTGGGGAAGCGCACGTCGCGAACCGAGAGCCGAGAGATCCTGCCGCGCACCATGTCGCCCGCACCCCGAGGCTGCCAACTCTCACGGCCGCGCTCGAGAACTTGGCGAACTCAGTGAACTTGGCCCGACTGGAGTGGCCAGCCCAGTTCAGGGTCCCATGACTCCTACGTTTTTCGCGCCAAGTTTCCGCCCGTACTGGGGGAGCTGCACCACAGGCGGACTCGTTCGGGTTCTCCACCCACCTCGCTCCGCGTCGGCAACCCCGCAGGACCCTGCTCCGCCCAGACTAGAAACACGCAAAGTGACCTTACCGGGAGCGGTGCCCGAGAGTGCGAGCCCGAGAGTGCGTGTCCGGTCAGAGTGAGATCGCCTAGCAGCAGATTCGGGTCAGCTCAGCACCTGCCCTCAGTCGGAAGGTCAGCCAGGATAGCCTTGGGCTAGAAGATCCTAAGGGTCTTTTAAGTGACCTCAGCCTGTTTACCACCTGATAAAGAGGCGGCTCACGATTTATTACACCCTTGCTGATGCAGAGTGCTTTAAATACATGACCTCTTATCCGCCCAACTCTACAAGTAGGCAGGTCATGTCCATTTTATTGGTGAAGGAATGGGGATTTGGAGAGATTGATTTAAGAGACGTGCCCAAGGCCACAAAGCTAGTTAAGTGGCTGAGAGTTCTAGCTGCAAACCCAGGGCTCTGTCCTCTGGGTTGCAGGGACTCTGGGGTTCAGAGCTATAGGATCCCTCTGACAGCATGGTGAAGGCTATGGACACCGCCCCCTCCAACGTGCACATGTAAGTTTTTATACCATTTTGGGGGGGCGGGGGTCACTGACCCCTTGCCTTGTAGTACAGCAGGCCACCTTTCAGTTCCTACTTCTGGGGACTGCTTTGAAAATTAAATGTTTGGGAAGCAGTGCTGTATAGATATTCCATTAATATATGTTCCTGTTGGTATGGCAAGGATGTTTTCAGGGATACCCAGGTCACCTCTGCTGCTCAAGGATGCAAACCCCGTTGAATGAATTCCTTTGGCTAAAGACTGAGATGGTTAACTCAAACGCCTACAGAGGCTGCATGGACACCAAGAAGCAAAGGTGTGTGTGGGGGCGGGGCGTGAGGCAAGAGACAGTCACTGCAGCTAAGGGGCAGCCAGTTAGCTCCAGCTGATTGTGGCCCTGTGGGAATTAGAGCCCGGATTGCTGCATCTTCACATTTTCCAAGGGAAGTCTGAAATTCGGATGTTAATAGGAAATAGCCCTTCTTTTCCCTGTCCTACCCACTTTGCCATTTAGATAGAGATAATTTTACATATGGATCAACATTTATTAACACTTAATTGTGTTACCTATTTGTTCACCCCTATTTTTTGCTTTCTTGATTTTGGGGGTTGGGGGTATGTGGCTGGAATATATGCTCAATTTATTTTTTTCAGAATGGGTCTCTGGCCTGGGTGATATATTCCGAGTACTTTGTGTTCTGAAGATGTCTTTTTCTTTCAGATCTGAAGGATTTTATTGTATAGAATTCTTAGTTCAAATGAATACTTTTTAAAGTAATGTTAAGTCTCATTCTTTAAAGAATACGCTGAGTTTTGGGTTTTTTTCCCACTCTCTGGAAAATGTTTGGATTTTCTCTTTATGGTTTAAAAATATTACTAATATATGTTTAGGATGAACTTAAGTATTAATCTTACTCTACAACTGATGGATTCTTTCAAGCCAGAAGCAATGTATTGCTCTGGAAAGTTTTCTCTACTGTTCCTTTCATTGGTTCTTCCTCTTCATCTGGAACTTACGTTGGTTTGTTAAGTTCAAATCTGAATCTGTCACCCATGCTTTAACTTAAACAAAAACAAAAAATCCACAATTTTTTTGACTCTTTGTTGAGTTCTGGGCATATCCTTTGGTTTAATATTCCAGCTTACTGACTGGATCAGTTTATCATACAGGGAGAGGCCTGGCTACCCAGCTATTCCAAATGCTGACCACACCCCCCATCCAAATCCCTATAATTAATAGCCCCATTACTTCTAGGAAAAATAAAGTAAAAGGGACAGGATTTATACTCCCATCTTACACAGCTAGAAAACCAGTTAAAATATTTGGAAGAAAGGACTTCAGACACTGGACCACAGGAGAGCAGAACTGTGATCTTGGAGAGAAGAAAAACAAAGCACCCTACAGTTGCACCAGCTTACTGTCTGGAGGCTGGAGGCTACTGGAAAGGGGGGTCCCAAACTGAGCCTAGCAGCGTTACTGACTTGAGAAGACTAATATTAGTGTTTGAGGAGGCCAATGTGGCTGTAATTTTAGAGGCAGAAAACAGAAGAATCTCTTCTAATCTTTGGCTGAGTGTGGATATGCACATGAATTAGAGGAAATTATTCAAATTTGAGGAAAGTCACCAGAAAGGAATAGGCAAAAAAATTATTGGAGGTTGCACAAGGTAGGGAATGGTACCTATTCCTGCCAGCCAGAGTGAGAAGATTTAGTAATACATGGGGCATCAGGTAGAACCCTCAACGGGGTATTGCCTTACTGGCAGAAAAAGTCTCCTAAGACTAAAGATTGTTTTGGATCTAACAGAACTTGAATGCAAAACTTGGAAGGATTCAACTGATTCCAAGTTAAGACTAGACAAAATAATACCTGGAGTTTCCACAGGGCTTAAAATAGTTCCTGTCCCCATGAGCCAGGGTAGAAAGTGTACATGAATCAAAATTCAACATTATTTAAAGGAATGCCCCCCTCCAAATTCTAGCAACCAAAAATTACAATTTATAGTGTCCAGCATCCAATCAAATTTACTAGGCATATATAAAAGCGGGAATATATAGCCCATGAACAAGATAAAGGTCAATAAATAGAAACAGACCCAACAGTCCTAAAATTCAGACAAGGACCTTCAAGATGGAAACTACAAGCATAAAGAGGAGAGGTATGAAAGATACAAAAAAGAAAAAAATGAAAGCTACAATTTCTAAGATTAAAAAAATACACTGTATGGGATTATAAGCAGAAAAGACACTTCAAAAGAAAAGATTAGTGAATATGAAGACAGAGTAAAAGAAAGTATCCATAATGAAGCAAAAAGAAGGATTAAACAGAAAAAGAATAGAAGAGAGCATCACTGACCTGTGAGACAATAGTAAATGGCCCAATAGACACGTAGAGGTCCAGAAGTGAATACAGAAAACAAATTGAAAAATAATGGCCCCAAATTCCCAACTTTGATGAAAACTATAATCCACTGAATCAAGCATCTTAAACTCTAAGTAGAATAACCTTTAAGAAAGTCATGTGAAGGTACATCATAAATAAATTGCTGAAAACCAGGAATAAAAGACTATTTTTAGGGACTTCCCTGGCGGTCCAGTGGTTGAAACTTCGCCTTCCAATGCAGGGGGCGCAGGTTCAATCCTTGGTCAGGGAGCTAAGATCCCACATGCCTCGCAGCCAGAAAACCAAAAACATAAAGCAGAAGCAATACTGTAACAAATTCAATAAAGACTTTAAAAATGGTCATCAAAAAAAAAAATCTTTAAAAAAAAAAAGACTATTTTTAAAACATTCTGGAAAAAAAGACACTCTACATTTAAAGAAATAAAATTGAGGACAACAGAAGACTTTTTGTCAGGAATAATGCAAGTTAGAAGACAGTGAAGAGACATCTATAAAGTACTAAAGGGAAAAAAAAAAAACCCTGTCAACCTAGAATTCTTAACTGAACTAAAACATGTCAAAAAGGAAGTCAAATAAAAACTTTTAAAATGCAGTACTATCAGACCTGTGCAAGAAGAAATATTAAAGGAAGCACTTCATGGAGAAGGAAAATGATATCAGAAGAAATCTGGATCTATGCAAAGGAATATTACCAAGGATAAAGGGAAATATTTAATAATGATAAAGGAGTCAATTTGTCCTGTGACGCAATAATCATAAATGTATATGCACCTAATAAGAGTTACACATGAAACAAAAAAGATAGAATTAAAAGGAGAAACAGAAAAATCTACAATTATAGTTGAGGATTTCAACATTCCTCTTTCAGTAATTGATAGGAAAAGCCAACAGAAAAGCAACAAAAATATAGAAGACTGAGCAATACTATCAATTAATTTGACCAAACTGACATTTCTAGAACACTCTAGCTGACAAAAGCAGGATGCATATTATTTTCAAGTACAAACAGAACATACATCAAGGTAGAACATATTCTGGGCCATGAAACAGAGTTTTAATACAGGTATACATTTGAGAGGATTGAAATTATACAAAATATGTTCTCTGGCCAAAACAGAAATAAACTAGGATAAGAGATTTCTGGAAAATCCCCAAATAATTAACAATTAAATAGCAAACATATAAATAAGCCACGAGTCAAAAAAGAACTCAGAAGGGAAATTAGAAAATATTTTGATATGGTAAGAACATATCAAAATATGTGGAATGCAGTTAAAGTAGTATTTAAACGGAAATTTATAACATTAAATGTATTAGAAAAGAAGGAAAGTCTCAAATCAATGATCTGAACTTCCACCTTAAAAAAAGCTAGAAAAAGAAGAGTAAACTCCAAAATGACAGAGCAAATAAAACCCAAAAGGATGAAATAAGTGAAGATAGGAAATCAGTGAAACAGAACACACATGCACATGGGTGATCGTGCACACATGCACACATACACACACATAAATACACGCATATAGAGCAAATCAATGAAACCAAAAGCTAGTTCTTTGAGACAAATCACTAAAATAGATAAACCACTAGCCAGACTAATGAGGAAAAACAACGGAGAGAAGACACAAATTACCAAGATTACAAATAAAAGTGGAGGCAGCACTACAGATCCTACAAACACTAAACAATAATAAGGGAAGATTATGTACAAACCACCAAAGTTCATTCAAGAAGAAATAGATAGAGGGTAGGAGGGAGGGAGACGCAAGAGGGAAGAGATACGGGAACATATGTATATGTATAACTGATTCACTTTGTTATAAAGCAGAAACTAACACACCATTGTAAAGCAATTATACTCCAATAAATGTTAAAAAAATAAATAATCCTATAACTATTACAAAGCTTAATAATTTAATTCAAAGTGAAAATTTTTCCCTCAAAGTAAATTCCAGGCCATCTCAGCTTCACTGTTTACCAAACATTTATGAAACAATAGCAATTCTATGTAAACGCCTCAAAAAAATATGAGAGAACATTTCCCAGCTTTTAAATAAAGAGGTTAGTATTATCCTGATACTAAAACAAAGATATTATAAGAAAACAAAACTGCAGAACAATAGCACTCATGAACATATTCACAAAAATCTTTTTAAAAAATAGCAAATCTGACATTAGCACTATATAAAAAAGACAAAACATCACGACTGGGTGAGATTTATCCCAGTAATGCAAGGTTAGTTTAGCATTCAAAAATCATTAATGTAATTATTCTTCTTAATAATAGACTAAAAAAGAGAAACTATATGATCTTCATACAGACTGAAGAAGTATTTGACAAAATTCAACAATGATTCATGATTTAAAAAAAATCTCTTATCAAAGTAGCAAAAGAAGAAACTTCTTCAACCTGATAAAGGACATTTGGAAAAAACTATTGCCACCATCTGACATTATAGTAAAAAATTAATGCTTTCCCCATAAGATTAGAAACAAGCGCAGTGGTTGGGAGTCCGCCTGCCGATGCGGGGGACATGGGTTCGTGCTCCAGTCTGGGAGGATCCCACATGCCGCGGAGCGGCTGGGTCTGTGAGCCATGGCCGCTGGGCCTGCGCGTCCGGAGCCTGTGCTCCGCGGCGGGAGAGGCCACAGCAGTGAGAGGCCCACGTACCGCAAAAAAAAAAAAAAAGAAACAAGGCAAGGATATCTGCTTTCACCACTTCTATTCAATATAGTTCTGAAAGTCCTAGTTAGTGTAATATGGCAAGAAAAAGAAACAAAAGGCATATTGGAAAGAATAAAGTAAGCCTCTTTATTCTTGGATGACATGATTGATGGTTTTTGTAGAAAATCAACTTTGACTCACAGACATAGAGAACAAACTTACGGTTACCAAAGGGGAAAGTGGGGGTGGGGGGGAGGGATAAATTAGGGGTTTGGGATTAGCAGATACAAACTACTATATATAAAACAGATAAGCAATAAAGTCCTACTGTAGAGTACAGGGAACTCTATTCAATATCTTGTAATAACCTATAACGAAAAAGAATATGAAAAAGAATATATATATATATGTGTATAACTGAATCACTTTGCTGTATACCAGAAACTAACACAACATTGTAAATCAACTATACACCAATAAAACTTTAAAAAAGAAAATCAACTTTGTAGAATTTACCAAAAAAAGCTTCTAGAATTAACGAGTTTAGCAAGTTTTAGGATTCAAAGTCAATTTAAAATCAATTAGGGATTTCCCTGGTGGTCCAGCGGTTAAAACTCCATGCTCCCAATGCAGGGGGCCCTGGTTCAATCCCTGGTCGGTGAACTAGCTCCCATATGCCACAACTAAGAGCCTGCATGCCGCAACTAAAATAGCCTGAATGTCACAACAAAGATCCCGTGTGCCGCAACTAAGACCCAGTGAAGCCAAATTAATTAATTATTAAAAATATAAAATCAATTACATTCAATATAACTAAAAATGGGAAATTAAAATTAGAAAACAATGCCTCTTTGTATTAAAAGTCTGGAATACTTAGACACAAATTTAACAACGACAACAACAACAAAAAAGCAAGATCTATACACTGAAAACTTAAGACCTAAATGTACAGAAAGTTCATAATCTTGGATTGGAAAATTCAATATTGTTAAGATATCAGTTCTTCCCAAACTGAACTACTGATTTGATGCAGTCTAATCAGAATCCCAGCAGGATTTTTTGTAGCTATTAAGGACTTGATTCTAAAATCCCTATGGAAATTTAAAGAACCAGAATAGCCAAAATAATCTTGAAAAGAAGAACAAAGCCAAACAATTTAAACTACTTGATTTTAAGACTTAACTATTATAAAAGCCACATTAATTAAGACAATGTGATATTGGCATAATGATACATGTAGATCAATGAAACAAGAGTCCTGAAATAGACCCACACATATACAGTAAACTGATTTGAAAAAGATGCCAAGGAAATTCAATGGGTAGAAGTCTTTGCAACAAATAGTGCTAGAACAAATGGATATTTGTATGGAAAAACAAACAAAACACTACCCTTGGCCTTTACCTTATATCATATACAAAGTCATCTTGGAATCCAGACATAAACATAAGAGCTAAAATTATAAAACTTCTGTAGAACACAATGGAGAAAATCTTTGTGAACTTGGGTAAGGCAAATTTTCTTAAGATACAAAGAGCGTAAATCATAAAAGGAAAAAAAATGATAAATTGCACTTCATCAAGATTGAAAATGTTTTCTCTTCAACAGACACCATTAAGGACATGAAAATGCAAGGTGCAGAATGGGAGAAAAATATTTGTAAAACATGTATCTGGTAAAGTCCTTGTATCCAGAATATTGAAAGAATTACAACTCAGTAATAAACAAACAACTTGGTATCAAAAGATGGGCAAAACAGACCCTCCACCAGAGAAGATATATGAATTTGAAATAAGTTTATGAAAAGACTCTTTTTTAATATAGCAGCCTTATTCATGATAGCCCCAAACATCCATCACTTGGTAAATGGACAATCAAATTGCAGTATATTCATACAAGGGGAAATTTCTAAGCCATAAAAAGATGAATCTCAAAAGCATATGCTAAGCGAAAGATGCCAGACACAAGTGACTACATACTGTGTGATTCCATTTATGTGAAAACCTAGAAATGTAGAACTGGAGTGGCAGAAGGCCCTCAGTGGTTGCCACAGGTCAGGAGTGAATGGAGAGGACTGACTGTAAGGGGGCATGAGGGAACTTTTTGGAAAGATGAAAAAGTTCTACATCATGATTCTGGCAGCGGTTTCACGACTGTACAAGTTTGTCAAGACTCATCTAATTGTACACTTAAAATGGTGAATTTTATTTTATGCAATTATACCTCAATAAAACAAACAAAAAAATGTTGCGCTGGGGCTCCCTCCTCCTTTTATTTGTTAATTTTGAGTTTGAATTCTCTGAAATTGCACTTAAAACTCTCCAAGAATTTTCTCTTGTATTTATTTTGGACTGGGTTTCTTTTGGTTCCAGGAGTTTCTCAAAATTTCTGGATTGATGTCATCTTTCTAATTTTCTAGCAGTGGTAAGGATTACGAAAACAGACAAACCAACAACCCAAGATCTTTGATCCTTTGAAAGAGTTTGTGGGGCTTCCCTGGTGGCACAGTGGTTAAGAATCCGCCTGCCAATGCAGGGAACACGGGTTTGAGCCCTGGTCCGGGAAGATCCCACATGCCGCAGAGCAACTAAGCCAGTGCACCACAACTACTGAGCCTGAGCTCTAGAGCCCGAGAGCCACAGCTACAGAGCCCGAGAGCCACAGCTACTGAGCCCACGTGCCACAACTACTGAAGCCTGCGTGCCTAGAGCCCTTGCTACGCAACAAGAGAAGCCACTGCAATGAGAAGCCCACACACCACAATGAAGAGTAGCCCCCGCTCGATGCAGCTAAAGAAAGCCTGCGTGCAGAAACAAAGACCCAACACAGTCAAAAATAAATAAATAAATAAATTTATGGGGGGGGGGAAAACAAACAACTTTATAAAAAAAAAAAGAAAGAAAGAGTTTGGGATCGGGAGACGTAAAAGCATACATGTAGTTTGCTAATTCCACAGTATATTCTCTCAATGTTTTAGGAGACCAAGGCTGAGGCTGTCCTTGAAAACAGGGATTATAAATAGCAATTGTAAGTGAATAAAAGGACTCTCATAACATTTAAGGGACACACCACTTTAAATAATTCAGTTTTTCTATTAGGATCACTGTCACTCCTTCTGGCCAACTGCAAAGTTGTTTCTTTTTATTTCTCTTGTCCCTATTACCACTTGGGCTGGGGGCAATTTTTTACTTCGGATTCTCGAAGTCCTCCAGCTTCCTCATGCTAACTTGACCTTTAAGATGTGACTGAAGGTGTACTGAACTGCTCCCCTGTGTATGTGGGAAACCTAGTGTCTGTCCCTCCCAGGGTCTCTGAAGCGCTTGGCGGACTTTTATTTTGTCACAACATTTAAACTCTTACATGTGAAATCCACCCCTCCCCTTTTTTGTACCTTGTCAACCCTCTGGACATTCCCCTAATCCCTTTACTTCCCCAAATGCCACCCACCCAGGGTGTGTAGCAGAGCTGAAGGAAAGTTTGTGGTAACAGAGGAGAGCTGATCAAGCATCTTAGACATCTTGTTTCTTGAAGGTCTGTCGGCCTTTCCTGCTACTGTGGGGTTCTCACACCATTTAACTTGGCTTTTATTGTTTTACTAATTTTCTGGGTACCTCCTTTTTCTTCCATTTCCTCTTTTTCTTAGGTCAGCACTCCCACCCCCTCATTCCTATTCATTTTTCATTCTACCCATGAATTGAATGATTCATTCATTCTTGGAGTGTTACATCTAACACTAGTCTGTTCAATGGAGTTTTAACATATATGGCTACCAATTTTTGAAAAACAGAAATTTAATTGAAAAATTCTTAGAAAGTTCCAATTTAGAAATTAAGAGTTTTGAATATGCTCAACGTTTGGTGTGTTCTCTCCATTTAATAAGGTCTTATGGTAACTTAACATTTAACAGAATATTGTATATTGCTACTGTTCCAAAAATGTTACTGTTTTGCAATAACTCTCACTTTGACATATAACATAAGAGTTTCCAATTTTCTACTGATACATCTAGTGGTGGCATGATGAGCATCAGTCAGGGTCCCAGCTGGAAACAAATGGCACACTCGAATTAAGATAAATCAAGGATATTTACAAACGGGGGGGGGGGGCAGGATAAGGGAACCACAAGAATTAATGCAGCAACCAACATTAACAGAAGCACCCCTAAGGCAGAAAAGATAGGGGATGGGAGGTCCCCCAAAGGAGAGGAGGTCCCTTCAGTTGGAGGACATAGCCAGCCCAACCTCACAGGGAGTGAAGCAGGGGAATAAATACCTTGACCTCTCTTTCAGGTCCTCCGGTCTTCTGCTAGAGCTCCTCGTTGGCTCAGCCCAAGAGGAATCCAGAGCAAGGGAACCCACTGGTGAGTACAGGCCAGCCTTCTAGCAGAGTATGGCTGTGGAAGGACAAATGGAAGACACCGGGCATACATTGCTTATTTTAATCAGAAATATTCCTTTCTGTATCGACAATTTGTTAATTAATCGGGACTCTGCTGTTGAAGGAAACCCAACTTGATGTCTTAAAAAAAAAAAAAAAGTAAAGAAAGAAAGAAAATGGAAGAAAGGCAGGGGAGGAGCTGATTTTAGGGAAATAAATGCTGTTCAGGCACACACTCTCCTCCTCATCTCTGCATATGCTTGTTTGTTTTGTATCCAAGTGGGGACCTGGATTCCAAGAGCACTGAGCATTGGGGTAGATCTTTAGAGCAGTATAATCAGACAAAGGATGATTCATCTTCCAACTCCACGGAGAAAAGTCTCAGAGGACTTTACTAGGAGATTTAAATCTTGATTAAAAGAATAAATCAAGGGATGAATAAACATTTGAATAGACAGGATGGGAAGACTGATTGGAAAGATGTTATTTCTTACAAGTTAACTTATAAACATAATGTAATCCTAACCAAAATCTCACCTGAACTTTTTTGGAGTATGAAAAATAAAGTCTAAACTTCATCAAGAACTTGCCAGAATACCAAGATGAAGAAAAAAAAAGGAATCGCAAAGGCAACTTGCTTAACTATTAAAATGCATTATCAAGTGATTAGTCATTGAAAGTAGTGACGTCAGAATGGCTAGTTAACTGGACAAAACCAATACAGTGGGCATGGATTAACCAATAATTGGTGCTGGGAAAATTAACTGTATGGGAAACAATCATGCTAGACTTATAAGTCACATTTTATACCCAAATAACTTCCAAACGAATTAAAGAGTGATGTAAAACACAAAAGCATAAAATGTAACAGATGAGATGAATATTTAATCTTGGGATGCAAAGAACTGTTTAGGCATAAAAAAGATTTGATAACATACAAATGTACAACTTAAATGTCAAAAAAGTTACATGCAAACTTAAAAGGCAAACAGCAAACTAGGAAAACATTCTTAAGTTGAGAAACTATTACCGTACTGTATAAAAATATTTAATAAATGCTTACTAAATGATGTGTTTGTTGATTAAATGTTAATTTTCTGAAATCATTAGGGAAAAACAAAGTTAATAATTTTGATAATATAACAGTAAACGGCAATTAATATTATTACCTTATTGAAAATAACAAATGCTTTTGATTGGCCATTCATAATTTAGTATCTTATTTTCATTAAACCTATAATAGAAGTATAAAACACACATAGAAATAAGGCTCACATATTTTTCATTTTTAGAAAACTGAATCCTTTATGATCAAAAGTAGTTATTCTATTTTATACCCTTCACACAGATTCTTCTGTGAATAGCTTCACTTAAATCACTTAGGTTTCTCTGTATAATACATTAAAACTGTAGTTGCTGATATAATTAAAAAAAAAAAAACCTGTAAAAATAATGTAACTCACTCACCTGACATGGAAAATTAACCACACAGAATGAGTTCAATAATGTTCTGAATTTCATAAAGAATTGATTTAACTCTGCTCAAGAGTCATAACTCAACACTTTTTTTCCCCAATGGAAGAAGAAACAGAATATACTTTGCTTTAAATACCAATTCTTAAAAAACTGATGAGAAAGTATTAGTAGTGGCTAAAAAGATAAATCGGTGCATTCAATGAAAATTTTTATTTCAATTATCCACAAAACAATATAATAACACTTTATAAAAATATTAAGTTTTAGGCTACCATTATTCATTTAAAAAAGTGTGCTAGAAGGCTGTTTTTGCCAACTTCCTCTTTTGGTAAGAAAAACACATTAAGAGGTTGAAGAAGAAAAGCTGTTGGAAAAAATCTTCAAATGTACAAAGTTGTTTATTTTTCTCAGCAATTTAAAAATACATAACCATTTAAACTGAATACACATTAAGTTAGTGTTTTATTTCCTAACTATACAATCGATATTATAAAGAACTGCTCCATTCAGTTAAAACCTAATGAATACCATCAACTTTTTCTGGCCTATTTTTCTGAAGAGAATTAGTACATAAACATATAATTTTATCCTTTTTAAAATGCTTAGAAAAATTGTAATATCATAGTTCACACAAAGCCCTTTAAAACTCTGATGTCACAGGTTGTAGACGTTAAAGGTAAGTGATGACAGCAGAATTCTTGGGAAAACCCTCTTGGAAGAGGGATTCAATACTAAGCAGGTTACGTAAACATAAGAAGCCACCACAATTTTTAGTACCAGAACTGTTGCCAACCTGCATGAAGTTCATCTGTCACATTTTAAAATGGTCTGAATCTCAACAGAGAGACCACAGCACAGAATTTTAAATTTAACGATCAAATCAGGTATGTGATGGTGGTCAGTAATAACATTCCTAAAATACTGGGACCTGATGTGTTGCTTTATTTAAAGTGTGACTATAAAAGAGAGTATTTTAAAACGTAAATACCAGACTTTCATTTGTCAGATTCAGTCCCTTTGCTAGACACTTAAACCAGTGATGCTGCTATTCAAATTCGTATTTTGGAATTTTCTTTTTGAGTTAGTCATGAAAATCAGTATTATTCTGTACGTTTCACTTCTGTACTTTAAATAGGCAAAATCTGTCCCCCTCTTTTCACCACTGCTATTATTCCGAATATGTTTTCCTCCTCAAATCAACTAAATTCTCGAAGGGAAAAAATGATCATCATTAAGCATATTTAAAAAGTGAATGTAGATTCAAACATGGATTTGAAACCTAGAGTTCTAAAAATGTTTTGCATAAAAGCTGTATCACTGGAATTAGTGGGAAGCCTTAACTTAGCTATTTTGAGGCTTATAGCACTCATTTAGTATTTATGTTAAGAAAGATTAGTTTTATAGTCATACCTTATAACTCTTAAAATCTCAGAAAATAAGTGAGGAGCTTTGAGTGCCAGCAAAGCCATTTTGTCACTCTGTAACGTCAACATTAAACATTACATTCCATCTCTCTATCTGTAAAACTTTCACATTTTCTTTTCTCATATTTCTTTAAATACATTTTCCTCTCTGTTAGTCTATATTCAATAAGAGCAAAAGTGCATTCAAGTCCCTGATCTAGTGATATTTTATATTTGTGGCACCCATCATCATAAGTACATATTAGCAATCTCACAGTACCAGTCTGTTTTTCAAAAAGGACTATTTAAATGCTGGGTTTATTTTTTTTCATGCTATCTAAAGATTAAAAGATTTCCCCTTGGGTTGGATAATATGATTTCAATTATATATTGCCTTTAAAAAAAATCAGTGCAACCTTATAAAAGATTAACCCATATTCTAGTTACCTTCATTATTTTAAACTGAGCTATTCAGAAATGATTAAAGTGAAAAATTTCTTCTACTTTCCAGTTCCATGAGTATACTGAGTATTAACATAGTGCATTATACTTTCAAATTCCACTGCTGTTGTCTAACATTTAATCAAGTTTTAGATGCTGTTTTATATTCCTTTTTGCTTCTAGAGACCTGGCCCACTTCCATGCAAACAAAGGCATATATTAAGGTTGCATATTAACTGTTCAACTTAGAAAAAACTTTTAATAATAATAAATGCAAGAAATTTTAAAAAATTGGAATGGAATTGTTTGGTCCCGTGAAGTTCTGTAATTCTAGATTTTATTATAGTATAACTGTTTAATCTCCCAAGTTTTGTCTATACTGATTGATAAATTTCTCTTAATTATGAGTTTGGGGAATAAAAGAAAGGTAGTGATTCATAAACAGTAGCCTTGTTGCTCTTCATTGTCATGCTATCACTCACACAGTCATCAATATCTTAACTATACTTTCTTTGGACCCTGAAATAAGCTGAAAAATTCATCATTGGTACTTTAGAGTTTAACACTTAGGAAAAAAAAAAGTGGTTTTGTGCAACCACATCTGTAATTCCAGTTTACCATCAAAAACATGCAGGGTGAAGATTTTCTTCTTTTGATTCCTGTACGTGAGGAAGTCTACACAAGTTCTTTACATTTTGGCAGATTTGTGCATATAAAATTGGCTTCTCGGATTATAAATTTTCTCCTGGCTGGTACTGTGGCTCTGTAGCAGTGAAGTAGTCTTCCAAGAAGGACTGGATATATTCAAACGTTGGTCTTTCATCAGGGTCCTTCTTCCAACAAAGATTCATCAATTCATGTAGGGACTCTGGACAGCCCTGCGGGCACGGCATCCTGTACCCTCGTTCCACCTGTTCCAGCACCTCGCGGTTTACCATACCTATCACGCAAGATTCAAACACCAAAAAACAGTGACGCCAAACTCCACTAGCAAAAAGAACAAATCCCCTAACCACTAACTAATTGGAGGTATATTCGAGTGAGTTTATTTAGAGAAGCGATTCTTTCAACAAAGAAAGTGAATTTTAAATGTCAAAGTACATCAACAAGAGCTTAGAAAATGCTAATCTGTTTCAACATATCTTTTTTCATTCCACCTAAAATCTGGCTTTTAATATTAATGCCTTCAATGAGAATTCAGAGTGCTACTCTGAGGTACTGATACTTTCTGATACTAACAGTTAATAATGACCAAACTTAGGCTAATGAGGAACAGTGGCCAAGAACTTTCAAACAGGAATTCAGAAGAAAGAGTGCTAGTCCTGGTTTTGCCAAATATACTAATTATGTTATTTTATATCAAGTCACTTTCTTGAAACAGTTTCCTTATCAACTGTCACCTGTTTGACTTACCTCAAGTTATTACACAGTTCCTTTCTTGTATTCCTCTGTAATCCCCACCAACCCCATCAGCAGTGCACCCTGTGTTATCACAGGGTAAGCATACCCTCAATTACCTGGGGAAGGAGAGGACTAGGATATATTTATGCTCATCTCCTAAGAGAACAGCAGAGCGAAAAGGCCCTTTTAGAAAATGCCCTAAAGGGAGAAAACTGAGCACACCTTACCCTATCTCAAGGACTGTGGCTCTCATAGACTGCTCCCCATCCAATGACAAAAAAAAAAAAAATGAGACAGAGAGAGAAAAATAAACGTCTCCCCCAACCCCTTACACTTTTGCTCATAATAAACTCCAGTTACATGAAATGCAAACTTACCTGGATATGGCACTCTGCCCTTTGTTACCAGTTCCGTCTGCAGAATTCCAAATGACCATACATCAGACTTTATTGTAAATCGACCATATAGTGCAGCCTCAGGAGCTGTCCATTTGATTGGAAATTTTGCACCTAAAACAGTATTGACAAGCTTGCTTCAGTAACTTGCTTTTCTCTATTTGTGTAAATATGACATAAGCAAGGTTAATTTTTTGTCACTATCCCTACTGTACATGTCATCAGTGTCAAATTCTTCAAAAGTACAAGATACATGGGAAAATTTTCTTTAATACTATTTAAAATTTGCATTAATAAAAATCACATTTCTTCCTGATAAGATATTCAATGACAGAATGGCTGATGGGGATAGAAAATTATTCAAGAAAATAGAGGTGGGGGGCGTCCCTGGTGGCGCAGTGGTTAAGAATCCGCCTGCCAATGCAGGGGACACGAGTTCAAGCCCTGGTCCAGGAAGATCCCACATGCCATGGAGCAACTAAGCCCGTGCACCACAACTACTGAGCCTGTGCTCTAGAGCCCGCAGGCCACAACTACTGAAGCCCATGCGCCTAGAGCCCGTGCTCCGCGACAAGAGAAGCCACTGCAATGAGAAGCCCGTGCACCTCAACAAAGAGTAGCCCGCGCACAGCAACAAAGACCCAACGCAGCCATAAATAAATAAATAAATAATTTTTTTAAAAAAAGAAAAGAGAGGTAAAAACTCTAGTAAGAAGCAACCAAATACATGGGTTATAGGATCTATAACTTTTAAGTCAGTCTAGCTCCTAGTAGTTCTGTTGGTTGCCAAGAACCTATTCTATCGGTTCTAACGTCTACTGGTTTTCAACCACAATCTCCTTTCTAAATATTTTATGATATCTCTCTGGAAAATTTTATTGTACTATCATTTTTAAAAGCCTAAAAGACTAAAAAATATTTAGTCAAACATTTAGTGTATACTTACTTTTTATGCACAAGACATTATGCTAATTGTTATAGGAGACACAAAAACATAGCCTTTGTGACGTTTATACACTTATAGTGAAAATGAGATTATAGGTGTCTTAAATACTTGAAGTTCCTTATATATGTATATAATGTTGTAAAACAGTTCTTTAGATGTTCAAACAGAAGATCAATTTTCATTAGCACAATCACAAAAGGTTTCATTTAAAAAGTGGAGGCTAAGTTTAGTCTTAAAGAATGCTTAGAATTTTTGCAGGTAAAGATTAAAGAACAATAGGAAGATATTTCAGCTGGAGGGAACAGCACAAACGTATGGAGATTGAAAAGAAAGCACTGTGTTGAAGACAGGGTTTCTCAACCTGGGGACTACTGGCATTTGGGGCTGGATAATTCTCTGCTTGGTCGGGGCTAGCTTGTACTTTGCAGGGTGTTTAGTGGTATGCTGGGCCGCCCCCAGTAGATGCCAGTAGCAACCTCCCAGTTGTAACAACTAAAAATGTCTAAAGGGACTTCTCTGGCGGTCTAGTGGTTAAGACTCTGCACTTCCACTGCAGGGGGCACAGGTTCGATCCCTGATCGGAGAACTAAGACCCCTCATGGTGCGTGGTGCAGCCAAAAAAATAAGTAATAAAATAAAAATAAAAATGTCTCAAGAGGTTGCCAAATGTCCCTCGGCGAGCAGTACCACCACCCCTGGTTGAGAACTGTGATTTAGGGAACAGTTCCCTAAATCAGTGGTACTCAAACAGTGGTTTGCGTACCAATATGGTCAGTGACAAAAAGATACAGTCCAATGAAAAAAAGAGAAAAAAGATCACACATCAATTCATAAAGCTAAAATCACTAATTTATAGGTATATTCTTTATTCTGAGATTACATTCTTCCTGCTTGTGTAGTGTTAAAATGCTCTTTCTTTTATGAAATGATGGTAATAGTGGATAGCTGAGAAAAGGTTTTTTTGGTATATCTACTAAATAAATCTTTGCTAACCTTTACGTTGGTCTTACTAGTTTGTATTGAAATAGTCTGTTTATAATTCAGTTGCAGACAGACATTAGTCAGTGAGCTCCCTGACAGCAGAAATCATGCCTCTTACAGCTGTGCCCTGATGTCCAGCACGTGGAAGGACTCAAATGTCTGTTAAAGACAAGCTGGAACTAGACAGTAGGAGATGATGAATGCCAAGGTATCTTTTTTATAGGTGTGGAGGCCTGAAGGTTTCATCAGGATGAACAACCTATGTGCTGATCTGCACTCGACCTTACTTACTCTCTGCCTGTCAAAGTTACACTCTTTCTTTTCATAGTGGACTGAGCGTCCACTATGTTAGGTAATGTCAGGCACTCTACATCTATTAATGCATTAAGTTTCACAACAATCTTGAAAAGTAAGTATTACCATCTAATATTTATAAGTGAGGAGACTGAGGCCCAGTCAAAAAGGTTAGGTAACTTGGGTGAAATCTCTGGGCTAACAGGAGATGGAACTGGAACTCAAAAACCCATACTCTTGAACATATGTATATATATAACTGATTCATTTTGTTGTAAAGCAGAAACTAACACACTATTGTAAAGCAATTATACTCCAATAAAGATGTTAAAAAAAATTAAAAAAATAAAAAAAATAAAGAGGGAGGAAAGACACAACCTTGACTTTAAAAAAAACCAAAAACCATACTCTTTCTGTATGCATATATTTTGTCCTTTAAATGTATACTGAATGAGAGCTCAGAGAGATAGACACCAAATAAAAGAAGTGACCTGTTGTAATTTCTGTAAGCTCCCCTCCCTCACTGTTTACAGTGTCAATCTTATAAGTGTTTTTATTTACTACAATTTTATATATAATAAAGAATTATTGTAAATCTGGCACGGAACTGGTTTCCAAAGCCTTTATAAAATTGTATGCTATTTCTTAATACATTAACTCCTAGTCCTTAGTGTAGTAAAAACTGGATGGTTCTGAAGTTCGTTACAAAAGTTATTTTAAAATGTTTCTTATTTGTTGGCATGCCAAAGGAAGTGTGAAGAGAATACTGCTTGCTATATTTATAATGCAAAGAACACCCACAGTTAGATTCTTCCTTGGGGGAAATAACTATCAGAAAGCCACAGTACTATGCACCGTGTATAATTTTATGAATAAAAATCAATGTTTTTATGACTTTTTTTTTCTTTTCCTTTCTTTTTTATTGGAGTACAGTTGCTAATGTTTCTATGACTCTTCTGAGCAGACCGAGAGCTGTTCTTCTTATTCTGTAAAACCCTGTATATTCAAAAGAATGGTAAGAAAAATCCATCGAAAATGAGGTTACAAGCATTTATTAAAAAGCCATTTTACCTTGTCTAGCTGTATACTCATTGTCTTCAATTAACCTTGCTAAGCCAAAATCTGCTATTTTGCACACAAGGTTTTCTCCTACAAGAATGTTAGCAGCCCGAAGATCTCGATGAATATAGTTCATTCTTTCAATATATGCCATACCATCAGCAATCTTGGGAAGAAAAAAAACATATGATACAAAGGGAAGGAGGGAGAGGACAATTCTGGTTAATGTTAAGCCAGATCGCTGAAGAATCATATATCTTCAAAAGAGATGATGGTAATGGGGCATAGTCTAGCAGATAATAATAAGAACAGAAAACCTTTTAATGGAGTGGGTGGAGGGAGAGGAGGATATGGAGGGAGAGAGAGGGAAGGAGAGAAGGAGAGGGGATAGGGGAGTAGGAGAAAGGCCCACAAAGCCTGAAGCATTTACCTGGCCCTTTCCAGAAACAGTTTGCTGGCCCCTAGTATAGAGGGGCTCAGAGCCTTGAGCTCAGGTGTGTGGACGAGGCTTGACATATGCTAAAGTCTCACAGGTACGGTTTCTTGGTATAAAGTTTCTCTAAATTGTTAGATCCCATGGACATCTGGACACTCACTGAGAGAAGAGTCTTAGACCCAATGTGTCAACCAAAGCCAATAAAAGGCCCCTTGAATACCTATCACACACCTGAATATAACTTTTAATAGTTTTCAGATCCAGAATAGTAAAACTATCCCATCTTTAACTGTATACTGCCATCGTAATTCTTGTTTTGGACTATATTAAATAAGAAATTCAGCATATACTTTATCTTTATTTATTTATTTAAAGACCAATATTATTAATTATTTTAGGTATATTACTTTCCAACCTTCTATCCTGGTAGGATCAGTATGATTCTATGTTGCTTAATATCTGCCTATCTATGGCATCCCACTCCCAGCTTTGTTCAGGGCCTTTTGCAGCACACACTTTAGATTTCTAATATTTTCTTTGGAATAGCGATCATTCATTGACTTAAAATTTATCTACTGAAATATAAATACATATAGATTTTATACTTGTGGATGCATATGTTTCTGAAAGGCCATATGATACAGGAAAGCACTGTACTGGGAGTTACTTACCTGATTCTAATACTAATAAGTTATATGACTTTTAGATACCTGGGTCCTCAAGATACTACAGTATCTGTAACATACGAGTTCAGACTGGATTATCTGTAATGTTCCTCCCAGCTATAAAATTCCATGATTTCACTATTTGAACAATAGTATCTACTAAGATTAGTTTACATTTTTAATGTACACTTGCAATTCAAATGGACACATGTATAAACACACAAGTACCTGAGCAGCCATGTCAACCAGTTGTGGGAGCTTCAAGTACTTTCCATCTCCCTCCTTCAGGAAATCTAATAAGCTCCCTGTAACAGACAGCAAGACATTCATAAAAAATAAGCAAATCTTAAATCAGAATTGCAACAAACATTCCCCTACCTCCAAACAAATCATATCACAATACAAAACTTCAGCTTTTTATTCTTCAATATTTTTTGCAGCTTTGGAATTTCTGAATAATTATCTTTAAGATTCTAGAAGAGGGCCCTAAACTGAATTTTTTAAAACTTCTGATAACATGAAAAAAAAAGGGAAAATGCAATCATCTCACCAGATTACAGACATTCTTTCCTTGTTTGCTTTGATCAAAATCAGCCCAATTTTTAGTCAAAAAGTAGTATTAGATACTTATATTTTTAAGTCAATCTGTAACAAGAGCTCAGACAACTTGAGGACATCTTGGGGTACTTGAAACTAAAGCTAGGTGGCTAAATAAATGAGTTGATATGAAGTGTTAGTACAACCAACTTCTCTCAATTTTAGCAGAAGATACCATGCAACAGCAAAGTACTATGCATTACAGCAGAGATAAAGGTTGGAAAGAAAACGTCTAATTGCTATTCTATTACAGGTTAAAAACTTACCATGTACCTGAATTTAATCAAGAGAAAATATCAGACAAACCCAAATTAAGGCACATTTTATGAAGCAACTTTGTTCTCTTAAAAAAATAATGTTATGAAAGACAAGAAAAGCTGAGGACTGCTCCAGATTAAAGGAGACTAAAGAGATGGATGACTAAAAGCAATGCATGACCACGCACTGGATACCAGATCGGTGGGCGGGGTGGGGGGGACTGCTATAATCGTCACTGGGACAATCGGTGAAATCTGAATATGAACGGTATTTTAGGCAACAAAATTGTAACCATGTTACATTTCTTGAATTTGATCATTGTACTGTGGTTATGTAAGACAATGTTCTTGTCTTCAGAAGACAAACTCAAGTATTTAGAGGTAAAGCAAGCATAACGTCTGCAACGTACTCTCAAATGGTTCGGGAAAAAACCCTCACATTTATTCATACATATATATAGCACTGGCCGAATCTGGCTGAAACATACATGGGAATTCTTTGTATTATTTTTGCAATTGTTCTGTAAGTTTAAAAGTACTTCAAAATAAAAGTAAAATAAAACAAAAAACAAGGCAAGGCAAAGAAAGCCCTTTCCGTGTTGACAGGACTATGAAGCAAGACATAGTCATGACTTAGTATCTTCATTTATAGAGATTCAAAGTCAGGGAATCTCTCTCTTCCTCTGGTCCGTCTATGGCAGGGAGGACATGTTACTGTGTTTCTCCATTTATCTGCCCTTTCAAATATTTACTGAGGGTCTACTACATGTGAGGCACTGTAAAAGGCATAGAAGATACAAAGATAAATAAGCTCTTAAAATACTATATGGAAGTATAGTATATAGATCTAGAAACTATATGGACACAAATAAATATTGTCCAGTAGGTGTTATAAAAGTTACTGTAAAAACTACAGTGGAGACACGATGGATCTGGTTAATTCTATGGAAAAATCAGGAAAGGCTTCACAGAGGAGATGCATCTTGAAGAAGAATGGGGTCAGATAGAGAATTCCAGGAAGACAGAATAACAAGTACAAAGGCAGTAATTCATGAAACGGCACAGTAAGTTCAAGGAACTGAAAACGGTCCTTCCTATGCAAGAACATGGGCACAAAGATGGGAACTGATGAGAAAGAGGCTGCAGGAGTCAGAACACAGAAGGCAATGCATAAATGGACTTTATCTTTTTTATATGAAGTTTTATAGAGAAGCAATATGATCAGATTTATGTTGAAAAAGCAATCACTCCAATTTGATGAATGATATTGTACTAAAACTGCATAAAAGGAATAAGTTTAAAAGTTCCTGCAGTAGTCTAGGAAAGAGTGAGAAGAGGAACATTTCCAGAGGCACTTAATAAATGGAATTAACAGTCCACAATGGACTATTATTACATAAGGGGGTGGGAAAGTGAAGACTGCGGGGCCTCATTGCCAAAGTCTGTGTTTCTAACAAGTGTCCAGGTGATGCTACTGCTGCCGCACCCAATGTTCCAGAGTCTCTTTCCCCTTTCCAAAAATGGCAAGTACAAGAATATTCACTGCAGCACTGTCTGTGATGGTGCAAACTAAAAGCAACCTAAATGTTCATTGGGAAAGGAATGAATAAACAATGGAACACTCATACAGAATTTCATTCAATAGTTAAAAGTACACAAATGAGATCTTCCCTTATCCACATGAATAACTCTCAAGCACGTGATGCTGAATGAAAATAAAGCTGGTTAAATTTATGTAATTTAAAAATATACAAATACTGTTAATAGGTTAACTATATATTAGTAAAAGTATATCAACAGGAAAAACAGAGATGGGAAAAGCAACAACTTCAAAACTGAGGTTACCTCTGAAGGGAATGGGCTCAAGGAGGGGTAAAAACAAGGATTAAGTTAGATCTTTAATGTGTTGTTTCCTTAGTAGAAAGATCTGAAGCAAATATGGCAAAATGTAAACATTAGTTAAATTTGGATGGTAGGGACATGGGTGTTATGGTATTCTTTGTATGTTTGAAATATTCTGTAATTTAAAAAGAGTAAAATGGCTAGTTAGGAAGTAAAGATGTAATACTGTCTTCTTTAAAGAATCCTGGGGCTTCCCTGGTGGTGCAGTGGTTAAGAATCCACCTGCCAACGCAGGGGGACAGGGGTTCAAGCCCTGATCCCGGAAGATCCCACATGCCACAGAGCAACTAAGCCCGTGCGCCACAACTACTGAGCCTGCTCTAGAGCCCGCGAGCCATAACTACTGGAGGCCATGTGCCTAGAGCCTGTGCTCCGCAACAAGAGAAGCCACTGCAGTGAGAAGCCCACACACCGCAACAAAGAGTAGCCCTCACTTGCCGCAACTAGAGAAAGCCCATGCACAGCAATGAAGACCCAATGCAGCCCAAAATAAATAAATAAATTTAAAAAAAAAAAAGAATCTTGGCTGTGAAGGGAAGCAAAAGGTAAAGAGAAGTCAGTGAAAAGCAGATGTTGGGACCAAGAGAGGGTTTTCTTTTTAAACGAAAGGAAGGATTTAACTGTCCTTAAACATAGGAAAGAACACTTCTTTTTCTTAGCCTGCAAGACAGACTGATGTTATATAAATACACTGCATGACAATGTTGAATATACAGAAAGAAGCAAAAGCTACAGTTCTTTGTTTCAGGATTTAGAATCTAGATAAGGAGCCATGATCAATCCACTATGTAGAACATCATTCAGTGTAATGATAATTGCTAAAACAGTGCAAAGGCTGCAGAGCACAGAAATCCAGGACTGGAATGTGTGTTATTTTGACAATTCTTTTTTTCTGATCTTTAATTACAACAAATCCCCCCCCCCCTTAAAAGTTTCTTATATCCATTTATCAGAACATTTTGGATCATATCAGTGGGTCCTTAACCTTTTTTTGGTCATGGGTTATTTTGAGAATCTGATGAATGAGAGTCTATGGACTCTCTTTCTAGAAAAACATACATAACTGTGCAAAGATTGACAGAGAACTTCAGAGGAAGTTCACTGACCCTCTGAAGCTCATTCATGGCAGAGAGAGCATGTATTTGATAAGTAATTATGAAACCAATTCAGAGCAGTCCTTAAGTCGGTCTCATATACCTCTCTGGCCTTATTTCCAACGAGTTACCTTCTATACTTTCCACTACCCATGGTTTTGTTCCCCATTTCCTCATAGCTCTGCAGAAAAATACTGGTACCCTTCACTTTACTTATTCATGTCCTTCATAATCTTAAAGGGTATTTCAAGACTTGTCTTTTCTACTGATATTTCTCATTTTATTCCAACCTATGTTATCTCTTCCTCAATTTCTATGTTACTTACTGAATGTGTCAAAACACCTAGAAATCCATTATGCTTTGAACTTGTTTGTTGATAGCGAGCTGTTATTTACTTTTATACTGAAAATTAACTTATCGGGTTAGGTCTTTTCTCTCTTAATTCAATGTAAGTTGGTTAGATGGCTTTATTTCTTTGATACCTTATAATACTGGCACACTGTTTATATATTAGAAGCATTCAATACATTTTAATTGTTAACAATTTCTAGAGCATTCTGATTATAAAGAGAACACACGAAGCAATGAGTCTGGATAGATTATGGAGGGCCAAGTTCTAAGTGCCTGAATAGCAAGATGGGGAATTACAGAGTTTAAAACTAGAAGGGCCTCTCTCACCTCCCTGCTTCCAAGATGACCAAGAAAAGAAGGAATAATGGTCACCCCAAAAAGGGCCGCGGCCACGTGCAGCCTATTCGCTGCACCAACTGTGCCCGATGTGTGCCCAAGGACAAGGCCATTTAAGAAGCTCATCATTCGGAACATCGTAGAGGCTGCAGCTGTCAGGGACATTTCCGAAGCGAGTGTTTTCAACGCCTGTGTGCTTCCCAAGCTGTATGTGAAACTGCATTACTGGGTGAGTTGTGCCATTCACAGCAAGGTAGTCAGGAATCGTTCTCGGGAAGCCCAGAAAGACCGAACACCTCCACCCCGATTTAGACCTGCGGGTGCTGCCCCATGACCTCCGCCAAAGCCCATGTAAGACGCTAAGTCCTTAAAGACTAAAGAAATAGTGTCCTCTGGAAAGACAATAAAATGGAAATTATATTTAAAAAAAAATTAAAAAACTAGAAGGGGCATTTGTGATCTTGTATACTAAACCTCCCATCTAGAAATAATCCTAACCCAGCAATCTGACAACATAGACTTCTACCATATTCCCCAATTAAATACTTCTTGAAATCAATATACAAAGCTAAACGGACCATTAGCTTTATCTCCACTATATTCTTATGCTATCAATATCCTGATTTAAACTTTCTCCTTGCCCCTTTTCTCCCTTCTAGTTCATCTAATGTACTCTGACATGGGATATTTGGCAGTTGTTTGAAGTAGAGATTCTTTGCCAAAAGTGCCATGTGCTTTGGGAGCTTTAGGTAATGTTTTGGCTCTCAATTAGCAGGCTGTGTCAATTCTTAACTTTTGGTTTTTCTGTTTCTTTTGGGGGGAAATATTTTCTTATGGTCAATGTGTAGCTTGTAGTTGGTCCTGTCACCACTAGATGGAACTACATCACTGATCAAGATGGACAAATGGTGAGGGATGACTCCATCAGTGGCTCTGACTAATGACTCATTAAGACTAAAAAAAGGAGATAAAATTCAAGAGGATAAAAAGCAGGCCTGTCAGCAAGCATATTTGGTGACTTACTAGTTCCTCTTCTAATGCATCATCAGCAAAGGGAAAGAGAGAAGAGCGACAGCCTTCCCTTCTTTCCCTGGCCCTAACCAACCCTGTTACTGAAGATCCCACACCTTGGGGTCTGGGGTTTGGAGAAATGGAGAAATTTCAGTTGACAGTAGTGGCAAAAAGCAGTTTCTAGGATTTCTGAGTGAGATTATATTAAAACTAGATAAAGTTAATTTTCTTAACTTTACCTGATTTCTTTGCTTTAGTACTAAAAATATAAATAGCTTTCTGATTGCATTATTTTAAATCAACTAGTGTGAATACTTCTTTTCTTTTTCACCTTCCCAGCTATTCCACTGACTTTAGTCAAATGGAATGAAGGACTATTTACTTTCAAAATAAATTCAGGGCCTTATTTCCTTTTTAAACTCCGTACTATCATTTGGAATAACTGGAGCTAATTTCCATTAAACAAAATGTCAGGTTTTCTCTTTTCACATGTCTACATAAAAAATCTTAAGTTAGAAAATACAGTAAAAATCTGGATGCATAAAAACAGATGAAGACCTAAAATTTATTAACAACATGAATACCCCATGAAATACTAACATACACATACCTTTTGACATAAATTCAGTGACAATGTAAATTGGCTCTTCAGAAACAACAGCATATAGTGGAACAAGTTTATCATGTCTTAACTTTTTCATTATCTGAGCCTCTTGAAGAAAAGCTTCTGGCATCATTGTACCTGGTTTTAGTGTTTTGATTGCAACTTTTGTGGTTCCATTCCATGTTCCTAGAGAAACAACCCATATTTCACTATTTTAACCTATATTTTAAGAGATTTACAACAAACTTCAATGAGCAGCAGTAACCTCAAATATTTCAACATATCTTATCATAAATTGGGGCATTTTCATCTATGTCTAAACAATGACAAAAAACAAAAGTTCAGGCTCCTTACCCATCCATACTTCACCAAAACATCCTTGTCCTAGTTTAACCTCCAGTCGCAAAGATTCTCGAGGGATTTCCCAAGCATCTTTTGCTAGACCTTGAGTCTGGGGTTTCACAGTTGGACACACAGTTGTTAACTTATGGCATAAACCATCAGCATGTTCTAGATAAATGAATAAACTACACTGTAAAATGAATAACTTACAAAAATTAAGGTACATATAATTGTACCAGTGTTTTTAAAAGTTTAAATTATAGGAAATAAAAACAATGTCCTATCAGTTTTATTACAAAAGCACAAACACAAAAAGGGAGTTGCATAAAAGAAGCAAAACATACAAGAAGTCAAACATTTTATTAAATACATTTTAAAAGTTATTATTTATTATGTCCCATTATGTCCCAGCTATTGTGCTAATTCAGCCCTTTACAAATATCTCATATAAATAAAAGAGACTTAGAAAACTTAAGCAACTTTCACAAGGTGACCCAGTAAATACATGATAGAGATGGGTTTCAAACCCTAGATCTGACTGCCTCCAAAGTTCTGCTTTTGACCACTGTGCTTCATTTCTTCCCAAAGAGAATGTTACCATTAATTGTTATTTCTAAAAACCACAAGTGAGGAACTTCCCTGGTGGTGCAGTGGTTAAGAATCTGCCTGCCAATGCAGGGGACACAGGTTCGATCCCTGGTCTGGGAAGATCCCACATGCCGCGGAGCAACTAAGCCTGTGCGCCACAACTACTGAGCCTGTGCTCTAGAGCCCGTGCGCCACAACTACTGAGACTGCATGCCACAACTACTGAAGCCTGCACGCCTAGAGCCCTTGGTCCACAACAAGAGAAGCCCCTGCAATGAGGAACCTGTGCACTGCAATGAAGAGTAGCCCCCGCTCTCCGCAACTAGAGAAAGCCCACGTGCAGCAACGAAGACCCAATGCAGCCAAAAAAAAAAAATGAACCCAACTCAATAGTATTATCTGTTCCTCATTTTAAAACTAAAATACATTGGGCACATACTGTGTATAAAGTAGCATGTTAGACCTTAAGAGACATGAAGACATGGATGCTGTCCTCATAAAATTGAACATGAGGAAATAATTTTCACCCTTGAAATATTCACGTACCTGTATAGTGTTTTACCAATTTCTGCAGAGTATCAAATTGTGCTCTGGTTGTGATATAGTATCCACCATTGTCAAGTTTCCTAATTTTGTAGTGTTTCACATTGTCACCCCTTACCTCATCCCAATCACGAATAGAGAGGGAATAAGCACCTAGAAGGGAAAATGAACACTTCTACTATACCTTTCTTAAAATACTGCCCAAGAAAATTTTTATACTTATATTAACAATATTCATACCTTTAGTAGTTTCACTCTCTCTTACTAAGAAAATACCTCGTTGATTCCCAGGATTCAGAAGTAATCTTTCAGCATCTTTTCTCCCCATTTTGCCAAAATACCATCTGGAAAAAAAAATGAGTAGTGTTCTAAGTTAGAAGGGTGTAATAAGCATCAGAAAAATTATACATAGATATTAGTAAGAATGGAGTGGGATAGGGAGGATGACAAAGAACAGAACACAGCTTTAAAATACAGTAAAACAGAATGAAAGATCTTTCTTAAATATTACAAGTATTACTATCAGAATATATTGTCATAGTATTTTCATGTATTAACTACTCAACAAGTCTCTTAAACTCCACCTGGCAGTCACAGGAACCGTAAATATAGAAGGAAAGGCAACAATGACAGTCTTTTAGTCAATGACAGATGAAAATATTAAGATTATAGTAGGAAGAGTAAAAGTGGTTCTCTGGCAACAGTGTGATCATTTGTATTCAGTAAGATGCAAGTAAACCATGTCCAAATTATTAGAGACTCTAAATTACTGTGGGTTCATTTAATACGGTTTTGTGAATAAAAATGCAATTTTTGCTGAGGAGGAGCCACAGAATAATGGAGAAGAAAGACCAAAGGACAAAATGGAAAGTAACAAGTCCCAAAGCAGAACAGAGAGTTATGGAGACAAATTACACATCACTAATAAAAAAGCAAACAAATATTGATAGAGCACCTACTATGTGCAAGATGCTGGGTCAAGTGCTATGATATGAAGATGATGTATTATTTATGGATCCCAGATAAACCTGCTTTGTCATAAAAGTACAGGCATACCTCATTTTATTGTGTTTTGCTTTATTGCGTCTTTTAAAAAATTGTAGGTTTGTGGCAACCCGGTCAAGCAAGTCTATCAGAGTCATTTTTCCAATAGCATTTGCTAACTTCGCGTCTCTGTGTCACATTTTGCTAAGTCTCGCAGTATTTCAAACATTTTCTTCCACATAAGACAGCAAACTTAACTGCTAAATGTTGTGTGTGATCTGACTACTCCACCAACTGGCTGTTTCCCCAACTCCCTCTCCTCATGCCTCCCAACTCCCTGAGATACACAATGTTGAAATTAGGCCAAGTAATAACCCTACAATGGTCTAAGTGTTCCTTTCTCTGAGTGAAAGGAAGAGTCGATCAACATGGCAAACTGTTTTTGATTTATTTTAAGAAACTGCCACAGCCACTCCAGCCATCAGCAGCCACCGCTCTGATCAGCAGCCACCAACATGGAGGCAGGACCCTCTACAGCAAAACAATTATGGCTTGCTGAAAGCTCAGACAATGGTTAGCATTTTTTAGCAATAAAGTATTTTTAATTAAGGTATGTACATAGTTTTTTTAGACATAGACTGTTGCACACTTAATATACCACAGTGTAGTGTAACCATAACTTTTATGCACTGGGAAACCAACTCACTTTACTGCAATACTTGCTTTATTATGGCTGTCTAGAACCAAATCCACAATATCTCCGAGTATGCCTGTAATATGTCACTGAAGGTGAACTTTAACTTTTTGAAAGTTGTAAGAATGGTACTTAGAACTCCCATACACACTCCATCCAGGTTTCCTGTTAACATTTTGCTTTGTCATATTCTCTTTTTCCCTGTGTATGTGTGTTTGTGTGGGTGTGTGTATTTCCTTCTGAACTGAATTGATAGTTGCAAACATGCTGAATCGTTACCTCTAAATGCTTCAGTGTGTACATCCTAAAAGACAAAGATACTCTCTCTCCATAGCCATGGAGCAAGCACCTAAGTCAAGAAGTTAACACTGATACAATAACATCAATGGAGGATAAATTTTTGGCGTGAAAGAGTCTGCAGAATATTAAAAGGGTTAATGCAATTATTTTAAAGTGAAAAAATAAAGGCTAGGGACTAGGCATAATACAGTATTATAAATGCAGATTCATTTATGATCCTACTGTAAGCAAATACTATGGCATTAATTATTAATTTTCAAGTAACATCTCCTATTAATACGATACATTAGCTGTATTAAGACTGGTATGTAATTGCACGTGTGTAAAGTTGTGGCTAAGTAGAATGTGCATTAAGACATTTTAAAAATCAAAATAATTAATAAAATATGAAGCAGTGCCATACTCTTCTGCCTGAATGGAATCTGCAGGGGCTACATAATTGCTAGGGATATAGCCATTCTTTCCTGTAGCAATTGATCTTGCTTCCCACCAGTCTCCTTCCCTGCAACACATAAAACAACAATTACCACAAGGTAGACCACAGCTCAGGACACGATCTATTGCAGTGCCATCTTGTATCTGAAACAGACAAGAAGTATTACTTCCATTTTTATTTATGCATTCATTTGATCAAGAATTAAACTCCAAGAATAATATTTAAAAAATAGGTTAGAGGACATCACTGGTGGCGCAGTGGTTAAGAATCTGCCTGCCAACCCAGGGGACATGGGTTTAATCCCTGGTCCAGGAAGGTCCCACATGTCATGGAGCAACTAAGCCCCTGCACCACGACTACTGAGCCTGCGCTCTAGAACCGTGAGCCACAACTCCTGAGCCCGTGTGCTGCAACTACTGAAGCCTGAGCGCCTAGAGCCTGTGCCCGGCAACAAGAGAAGCCACCACAATGTGAAGCCCGCACACCACCACGAAGGGTAGCCCCTGCTCGCTGCAACTAGAGAAAACCCGCGTGCAGCAACAAAGATCCAACGCAGCCAAAAAAAAAAAAAAAAAAAATAGGTTACATGAATTAAGGGAATAAGGCCAAGCAAAATCACAATTGCATTGTTTCTGCTTCAAACCAAAAAACAAAACAAAAACCCTAAAAAACAAAAAAAAAAACCACTTTAATTTTAGTTATAAAATCTCTTTTTTACGTAACCTAACCTTTCAACCTAAGACAATAAACTATGCTGAATAAAACAATTTGGGAAGTAAATCTTTCAGATTACTCAGTTTCGATGAAATGTTTTCTCATTTAAAAGCTTTACTGAGATATAATTTGTATACCATAAAATTCCCCCATTTAAGATTTTTTAAGAGTTTTGCAGCCGTTACCACTATCAATTTTAGAACATTTTCATCACCCCCAAAAGAAACCCTGTACCCATTAAGAGTTACTTCCTGGGCTTCCCTGGTGGCGCAGTGGTTGAGAGTCTGCCTGCTGATGCAGGGGACACGGGTTTGTGGCCTGGTCCGGGAAGATCCCACATGCCATGGAGCAGCTGGGCCCGTGAGCCATGGCCAATGAGCGTGCGCATCTGGAGCCTGTGCTCCGCAACGGGAGAGGCCACAACAGTGAGAGGCCCTCGTACCACCAAAAAAAAAAAGAAAAAAAGAGTTACTTCCCATCCCACCCCTCCCCCACCATTTCCAACCACTAATCTGCTTTCTATTTCTATGGATATGCCCATTGTGGGGCATTGCATATAAATGGAACAATACAACACCTGGTCTTTTTGACTGGCTTCCTTCACTCAGCATAATTTTTTCAGCATTTATCAGTTGCTCATTCTTTTTTTATTGCTAAATGATTTTCTTTTTTAAAAAAAATTTTTTTATTCTTTTTTTTTTTTTTTTGGCTGCATTGGGTCTTCGTTGCTGCGCGAGGGCGTTCTCTAGTTGTGGTAAGCGGTAGCTGCGGCGAGCAGGGGCTACTCTTCGTTGTGGTATGCGTGCTTCTCGTTGCGGTGGCCTCTCTTGTTGCGGTGAACGGGCCTCAGCAGTTGTGGCTCGTGAGCTCAGGAGTTGTGACTTGCAGGCTCTAGAACGCAGGCTCAGTAGTTGACTCAGTAGTGACTCACGGGCTGCTCTGCGGCATGTGGGATCTTCCCAGACCAGGGATCAAACCCGTGTCCCCTGCACTGGCAGGCGGATTCTTAACCACTGTGCCACCAGGGAAGTCCCAATGATTTTCTTTTTAACAATGCATAAAATTACAATGTTTCTTTCTATCATATTAGGAGAAAAAATTCAGATGCCCTAGAACTACTGTAACCAAAATATTAGCAATGAGCAATAATAAAAAGATTTAATTCCTGTAATAAAGTATATTTACAAGAATGTTATCCATGAACATCCAAATAAGACTAAAGTCAATTCAGAACATGAGAACTACATGTAGTTTGTAATAGATAAGCCTTGACTTTTCCAAAATTAATGTGAAAGGAGAGTATATTATCAATCTGCAATGAGGAAGACATATGGGTTCTGCTACTATAGATTAAATGCATGTTTTGCTTTACCAGAAATAAGTATTGAAAATATTTTGTCTACATTGAAATTTCATAAATTCTTGAGGTGAATCTGATCTTTTAAAAATGAAATGGAAAATCCTTTTGTAATTCAAATGTTTACAAACTCATATACTTGGCTTGTAGCTTCCTAGTATATATTAAGTACGTTCAGATATACAAACTGAAAACTTTGATCCTGATAATCATTCACTGATTCATTCAAACATTCACTGAATATCTTTTAAGTAACAGACCTTACAACAGAGTGTGCTAGAAACAGGTAAAAAGTCCTTATCCTCAAGTAACTCCATCTAGAGCAGGATTTCTCAACCTCCGCACGACTGACACTTTGGGCTGGACAATGCTTTGTGGTGGGGGGGCTGTCCTGTGCACCGCAGGATGCTGAGCAGCATCCCTAGCCTCCATCCACTAGATGCCAGTTGTAGCACCATGGATGTAACAACCAAAAATGTCTCCAGACATGGTCAAATGTCCCCTGGCTGATTCTGCCCCCATGCTGAGAACCACTGGTCTAAAAGGATGATAGGCAAGTGATAAATTTTAATTCAAAACTGTGATGACTGCTATAATTGAGGTTTGCACAGGTTGCTATGTAAACATGTAAGACAGACACCACCAAATCCAGCAGGAGGTGGGGACTGGGCCAGGCAGGAAAGGTAGAAAGCATATCAAGAAAGGCTTCCTTGAGAAAGGACACAGGAATATACACTTTGACGGATGCACAGCGTTGGCCAGATGAAGGAAGAAAAGTGGAGGGACAAGAAGTTACATTCCAGAAAAAAGGAATCGCATGTGTGAAAGCACAGAGAAGGGGAGAACCCCCAGTGTATTCAGAATCATAAATAAGTAATTCACTCTGGCTGGGCAGTGGAGTGAGGAAGGGGAAAAAGCTCAATGAATGACGCCTGCTCTTATTGCTGTTTTATCTTGACAGCAGCCAGTAGCTATTGAAGGATTTTAAAGCCGAGAGACAGAATCACATTTCATGTTCTCAAAAAATAACTGGTAGCAAGTGGGAACAAAGATGGAAGGAAACATGACTGGATGCAAAGAGACCATAAGTGTCTATTCTGAGAAGTTACAAAGTGGTCACTGTGCCTGCTAATGAAATTATGGGATCTATTTTCTGTAACAAGCACTGAATTTTCTATGGTGGCCCACTAAATGACAACAAGTCTGAGAGTCACATAAGGAAACAGCAACGTAACATGGTCAGTTTGGGACTGCAGGAGTTCCTTAGCCTTTTTAGTTTGTTTTTTTAAGAGAAAGAGATTAAGATCTTTAAATCATCTAGTACTTAGATAAATGGGATCATAGAAATATCTTTATAAAGGTTTTTTTTAAGTAAGGTACTTACTTACATATACTCCCTCAATCCTCACTCTTAAATCTCTACTGTTTATGGCAGAACCACAGCAACACCATTTGCAGAAATCATAACTTCTGGCTCCAGCAGTAGTATTATGCCGTATGTCTAAAGAAACCAAATGTATCATCCAATCCAGTGGGCAGAGACCCACGCCCCACTACTCTCGTCTCTGAATCATCATCCAGCTCAGTGGTTTCAGTGTAAAGTAGGCTGTCATTGGTATCTCTCCCCCATAAAATGTTCATAACACTTACGTATTGTTAATTATTTGAAATCTTTCACCCTTCTTAAATGAAAGGTCTTCTGTAGTTCTAGCTTCATAATCATATAAGGCCACAAATACAGTAACACCACCTATTGGGGGAAAAAAAGACCAATGCAAATTATATAGACAAATTAACAACAGAAAAATTTAAAAACATTGCCAACAACAACAAAAAAAGCTTATTAAGCATAGCTCTTTTCCTGGTCTCCAGAATCTATTTTTAAAAGTTGGAGGGGCTTCCCTGGTGGCGCTGTGGTTGAGAGTCTGCCTGCCAATGCAGGGGTCACGGGTTTGAGCCCTGGTCTGGGAATATCCCACATGCCGCGGAGCAACTAAGCCCGTGCGCCACAACTACTGAGGCTGCGCGTCTGAAGCCTCTGCTCCGCAACAAGAGAGGCCACGATAGTGAGAGGCCCGTGCACTGCGATGAAGAGTGGCCCCCACTTGCCGTAACTAGAGAAAGCCCTCGCACAGAAATGAAGACCCAACACAGCCATAAATAAATAAATAAAATTAAAAAAAAAAAAGTTGGAGATTTGGGTTGCTGAAGTTTTCAAGTTATTAAGATGCTATCTTAAGGCCTTCCATGAGACTACTGTACTCTACAAATTCTAAAATTCTATAGACCCAGAGAGACATTTTTAATCTTGATTCACAGCTGCAACATCTCTAGCTTGAAAAGACAAAGTTCAAATCAATTCTTTGGCAGAAAAAGCATTAACGAGTATTATAAACTACTAGCATTGATCATCTCAATTTCTTAAAAACAGTAAGTGAACATTCCCATCCTTAAGACTAATCATTCACTGGATAGCACAGGGAACTCTACTCAATACTCTGTAATGACCCATATGGGAACAGAATTTAAAAAAAGGGTGGATATATGTATAACTGATTCACTTTGCTGTACAGCAGAACACAACACTATAAATCAACTATACTCCAATAAAAATTAATTTAAAAAAAGACTAACAGTAATAACTAGGGTTTTATTAAGATTATTTATTATATTTAACACAAAGATAAAAACAGCATGCTTTTCTTAGAAACTAAATGGTATGGCTGATACGGATTATAAATTCCAAAAGTAATTTTGTCATATAAAGCACTGTATGTAGTTGGTTAAGACATAAGCAACTTAAATAGCCAAACTATTATCTGCAAGCGAAAGAACAGAATCTCATTTATCTGGCTTCTCCCCTGAGGCCCGGTCATATATTAACTACCTATTTGACATCTCAAATGTCTATCAAGCACTTAAAATTTATTAGGTACAAAACAAAGGTGTTGGGCTTCCCTGGTGCTGCAGTGGTTGAGAGTCCGCCTGCCGATGCAGGGGACATGGGTTTGTGCCCCGGTCCGGGAAGATCCCACATGCCCCGGAGCGGCTGGGCCCGTGAGCCATGGCCGCTGAGCCTGCGCGTCCGGAGCCTGTGCTCCGCAAAGGGAGAGGCCACAGCAGGGAGAGGCCCACGTACCGCAAAAAACAAAAAACAAAAAACAAAAAAACCCCACAAAGGTGTTGACTTTTCTCCTCTAACCTGAAGTATTACTGAAGTCTTCCCTACCTCAGCGAACATTACCAGTCAGGTATTCAAGCCAAGTCCATTACCAGCACTGTCAGTTCTACCTCTAAAGTACCTTATCTACTTCCTTTTCATTTCCAGCTCTTCCACCCTAATCCAAGTCCCTGTTATCTCTTACTGGGAAAGTAATAGCCTAACTCACTTCTATATCTGGTTCCCTACATCCACCCTTCACGCAGCTGCCAGAGGGAAGTTTTTAGAAAGGGAATTCAATCGTGCAAATTCTTTACTGAAATCTCTTCAATAACTTCCTTCTAGCTTTGAATAAAACCCATACTTCTTACTATAGTCTATGAGGTCCTGAGAAATCCTGACTCTTCAACCGCATATCATGTAACTCTACCCTCTGCCCATACTAGTCCTCAAACCTGCCAAGCCCATCTGTACCTCCTAAAGTGCATTTGTTATTCTCTCTTCCCAGAAAGCTCTTTTCCCATTTATGCACATATTTAGGTCATTCTCATCAAACCTCAGCTCAAACGATTTCATCTCAAGATGGCTTTCCTTGATCATTTAAAAAGGGCCTTCGCCAATCATTCTAGTTAGTTCCTTCATAGTATTTATGAACCATTAATCATCCTGTTTAGTTGTTTCTATAATTATTATCCAACCCTCATTATAATGTAAACTCCACTGGGGCAGAAATCTTGTTTCTCTTGCTTACAACTCTCTATACCTGGCACACAGACACTCATCAATAAATTAATACCCATGAATGGACTATTTCCCGTAAATAAACTGCTTTAGGTAACTCAAGTATGTCTTCTCAACATTTAATCATTTTGGATTAATATCTTTCCAGAACATATAATCCTGAAAATAAACTTTTACTGGTGACTGAGAAATACCATCATGACCAACTATTACTGAAGTATTTAGAGTTAGGGGACTGGAATTAAGACTATTATTGACTCTTTGATGTCCATAACTTCTCAAATGAACAGTCTAACAGAATTTGTGTATGACATTCTCTAGTCACTATTTTTGGTCTGGAGGTGAGCAGAGTGAAGGGACACATTTATAGTCCATGCTTGTAGAAGAGATTCTTCTTTTGTCCCCTCATGTTGCTCAATTTGGTGCTGGCAGCTGTTTTGCCAAGGCTAAGGATAAAGTGGACACTCCAAGGGCTCCAAGAGAGACACCAAAGAAACTCGAGTCCTTGATGACATCAAGGAACTGCTGGATCAAGGAATCCTGGAGCTCACCCTACCTTTTAAAGCCAGTTGTGCTTTGTTACTCAAGGGAAAAGCATTCCGATAGGGGACCCTTCACAAAAGAACCATCTCTCTTTTTGAAATTTCTGACTACGTTTTTAGAGCATTTCTGACTCCACGAAAGGTTGTTGGCCATCACTTCTTGCTGTTCTCTGAAAAGATATTATAGGGTAAAAAATGAAGTTCTAGAATAGGGCATTAAATCTGTGCCCTCCTGCTTATTATCTGTGACTCTGAAAAAAAAATTATTTAAACACTGAGCCTCAGGATTTTTCTTTTTTCAGTCAGTAGTGTCTAATCGAAAAAACTGTATTATCATCACGAAACTGCCACTTACCTAACATTTATCAAGTAACTACTATAATACTTTAATAATGGCTAGCACTTTACAATCCTCAGAAGTTGTAATATTCTAGAGGGAGGGGTATACATTTTTCAGGGTGGTTGTTTTTTGGCCGTGCTGCACGGCATGTGGGATCCTAAGGTCCCCAACCAGGGATCGAACCTGCGCCCACTGGACTGCCAGGGAAGTCCACAGGAGGGAGGGGTATACTTTTTTTTAAAATAGATCTTTATTGGAGTATAACTGCTTCACAATACTGTCTTTGCTTCTGTTGTACAACAAAGTGAATCAGCTATACGTATACATATAGCCCCATATCCCCTCCCTCTTGAGCCTCCCTCCCACCCTCCCTATCCCACCCCTCTAAGTCATCGCAAAGCACCAAGCTGATCTCCCTGTGCTATGAGGCTGCTTCCCACTAGCTATCTATTTTACATTTGGTAGTGTATATATGTCCATGCTACTCTCACCTCGACCCAGCTTCCCCCTCCCCCACCAGTCCCCAAGTCCATTCTCTATGTCTATGTCTTTATTCCTGCCCTGCAAGTAGGTTCATCAGTACCATTTTTTTCTCTTTAAGATTCCATATATATGTGTTAGCATACAGTATTTTTCTCTTTCTGACTTACTTCACTGCATATGACAGAATCTAGGTCCATCCCCCTCACTACAAATAACTCAATTTCATTTCTTTTTATGGCTGAGTAATATTCCATTGTATATATATGCCACATCTTCTTTATCCAGTCATCTGTTGATGGACACTTAGGTTGCTTCCATGTCCTGGCTATTGTAAATAGAGCTGCAATGAACACTGTGGTACATGACTCTTTTTGAATTATGGTTTTCTCAGGGTATATGCCCAGCAGTGGGATTGCTGGGTCATATGGTAGTTCTATTTGTAGTTTTTTAAGGACCCTCCATACTGTTCTCCATAGTGGCTGTATCAATTTACATTCCCACCAACAGTGCAGGAGGGTTCTCTTTGGGGTATACGTTTTTAATCTTTATATTTCCAGTGCCTGCCAGTCAGCACTCAATAATTATTTGAAAAATGAATTAGTGAAATAATTAATTATATAACCCAGTACATATATATATATATATAAAATCACCATCAGATTACTACCAAATTTCCCAGATGTACACAATAAGACTTGAATTTATGTTGGAGACTTTAATTTTTACATAAACTTATTTTAATAGTCCCCCAGTAAGTTATTTCTGTTATAGCAGGCAAACTTTATGTATTGCCCAAGGTCACATTCTCAAACCAACAACAGGATTGTCCATTTAAATCTCACCTGTTAAACCAGCAGGATATGAACTTGGCACCACTGAAAATGAGGAAGATGCTCCTCCAAAAGGTGTCACCCCTGAGGATCCTCCAAATGGTGTCATGGAAAGGTTGCTGAAATTAACAGATGTGCTCTTTGTGGAGGATGTTGGTGCCACTGCAGTGTGCTCTGCTCCATAATGGCTGACACTTGTACTGACCGGTTCTGGAGTGTTTTCTGGTCTGTATTTAACGGCTGGACTTTTGTTCTCTTTACTTTTAATGCAGCCCATTATCAAATCTACAAAGGTGATAAGACAAATTTTGAGAAGCAGTTAACATAAAACATACTTCAAAAGGTGCAATTCAATAGTTGACTTTAAACGAGGCATTTTTCCCCTGCAAATAAGTAAACAATTACAAAACAAACCAAAAAGAACCTAGACAGCTGCAAATAAAGTCTCTCCACATCATTTATCTTTATTACAATTCTGCTAATGTATCATTCCAATCATGTCATTCTCCAGCTCAATCTCCTTTAATGGTTCAATGCCAACATGCCACAGTGTATTGGGAAAACCATGGGCTCTGATGCCAGAGGTGAGAGTTTGAATCCTAGCTTCTTACTTCCTAGTGCAGTGACTGCAGGTATGTTGCTTAACTTCTCTGCACTTCAGTTACTTGAAAAAGGAGAACAATAATATCACCTACTTTATAAGGTTTTCTATAAGGATTAAATTTCTTACAACTTCTAGACAATCTCTGGTTCTACACAGTGGGTACTAGCAAATTCTGGTTGTTTTCCTTCTACCTATACCAGCACTGTGTAACAGAAATATAACCTGAGCCATGCATATAATTCTAAATTTTCTAATAAATACATTTAAAAAATAAAAACAGGTAAAATTAATTTTAATAATATATTTGATTTGACTCAATAAATCTAAAATATAATTATTTCAACATGTCATCAATATGAAAAAACTTAATGAGATGTTTTATATTCTCTTGTACTAAATCTTAGAAATCTGGTGTGCATTTTAAACTTAAAGTACATCTCAATTTGGACCAAGCACATTTTAAGTGCTCAACAGCTGTATGTGGCTAGTAGCTACTACACAGGACAATGCAGCTCTATATCTTTTCCCTTCCCTACCAATGGACGCACTCCCAATGCTTGCCAAATTGGACTTCAATTTATCTTTCCCACTTTATCATTTCCTCACTTACCTTATGCACACATGGAGAAAAAATAAATTCCTGTTTCTCCAATACACATGCCCTGTGCTTTCCCATTTTTGTGTTTTCCCTCCTAAAAGCGCCTCTGTCGGTTAATACTCTCCTCACAGCTCTACCTGCTAAAATTTATCCATTCACTGAGGGTCATTACAAATGTTACTTTACCATTCAGGCTGTCTCCATAACTGGTAAAATACCTTCTTCCTTAAAACTTCTAATGTACTTTTGGAGAGATTTTTGTACGAGACTCTCACTTGCATCTTGTTTTCTGCTAATTCCCAGCCTACCCTCAAGTCACTGGCAACACACTTCTTAAAAAGCAAGAGTTTCTCACCTCTTATATACTGTACAGCCTACCAACATGACTTGCATATAGTATGTTTACTGATATGACAAAATCTGCATTATTCCATTCACTTCCTGCAGAAGAACTAATGGTGATTTCATTAATTCACTTTGTTTTTTTTCCTGGCTGTGACGCGTGGCATGCGGGATCTTAGTTTCCCAACCAGGGACTGAACCCGCACCCCCTTCAGTGGAAGTGCAGAGTTCTAACCACTGAACTGCCAGGGAATTCCCCTAATTCACTTACTTTTTACAGTATTTCCCTTCTTTTACAGCATTCAAAAGGAAGTAGGTGAGTGATAAGATGACTGCTTCATCAATTCTGAAAGACTGAACATTTTTACAAACTCAACTACATAATATTGATTTAAAATGTAGCTATAAATATTAAAAGAGAAACAGTCTCAGAAACTCAAAGTTGGAAGGTTTTCACATCTATCTTAAAACAGGTATACTCTGAAGACGTGACAATAAAGCACAGGATTGGAACATGACTGGGACTGGAAACTTACAATATCTACTGAAAACACTATGAGAGAATAATGAGCTAAATATATAAAAGGCAGTCTTCTAAATGTGTTAGAAAAAACTAAAGGTAAGCTGTTTCATAATCTAGGAGTTGGAAAACCCTTTAAAGCGTAAAAGTAGAAACCTTAAAGGAAAAGACTAAGAGA
The DNA here is from genome assembly GCF_949987515.2 of Delphinus delphis. Classification (NCBI taxonomy): domain Eukaryota; kingdom Metazoa; phylum Chordata; class Mammalia; order Artiodactyla; family Delphinidae; genus Delphinus; species Delphinus delphis. Next base: position 37,146,280 of record NC_082695.1, on the reverse strand, counting down.
TATATGATTAAGTTGGGGGGGCACGTGTGGACACAGAAACTCTTAAGTGAAACTAAAGTCATGAGAAGTAGGGAGAATATCTTTGCACTTGCTCATGCTCTTACTTGCTCTCTCAACACATACATGTACTCGTATGAAAACTGGTTGACGTTCTTAATACAGACAACTCTTACACGTTAAAAACATATATATAAGCCCCTTAGAAAAATAGGAAAGCCTATCAACAGGCAATTCACGAAGGAAATATGAAAGGCCAATTAGCATATGAAGATATGTCCAACCATCCCAGTCTTCTAATAAATGCAAATTTTTAGGAATTCCTTGGGGGTCCAGTGGTTAGGACTCCACACTCTCACTGCTGAGGGCCTGGGTTTGATCCCTGGTCGGAGAAGTAAAATCCCAAAAGCCACACGGCACGACAATCAATCAATAAATGCAAATTTTTAAAGGTATCCTTTTTGCTTATGAGATTGGCAAATTTTGGCTCAATACTCAAGGCTGAAGGGTGAATTTTAATCAACAATCAATATATATCCATAAAATATGTTAAATTGCAAAAATATTTTAAGATCTATACAAGACTTTCACTATTACCTATATCCAAAGTCTAAATATTAAAAAAATATTTTAACAATTACATAGACTTTGAAAGAACAGTAGTTGTATGACAGAGAAAAAATTATGAAAGCCAGTAACGGTGCTAACATTTTAAATTTGATAACAGACCAACTGAAATACATCAATTCATAACCAAGGTTACTATAACTATTTACCCACCCTCATTTCTATTTCCAGCTTCCTTAATTCCTCATTTTCACCTTTTTCTTCACTCAGGATCTTTGCTAAGGTCTTTTCGCCCCGTAAGACATCACTCCTAACTTAACTCCTCTTCCTTCAAAAGTCGTATCATCTTTTTTCCCCTCACTCTACCAGTTTTTCATTACTACTGTCCACCAGTCTCTTTTTCTTAAATAGAGTCTTTGGTCCAGCTCCTCACATCTACCCACTTATTCTTTTCAATAGCTCCAGGACAGTTCCAATAGCACCCAGTATCAATACACAGGAGCCATCACGGCTGCCCATCTCCTTTAGAAACATTTATATATATATATATATATATATATATATGTGTGTATATAAGTGTGTGCGTATATATATATATATATATATAAAATATATATATATATTGGCCACACTGCGTTGCTTGTAGGATCTTAGTTCCCCGACCAGGGATTGAACCTGGGCCCCTGGCAGTGAGAGTGCTGAGTCCTAACCACTGGACTGCCAGGGAATTCCCTAGAAACATTATTATAAATGTAGGATGTGATTTACATTTTTAAGTAAACTTCAGGTGCAATGAGTTATACAGATTTTAATGGACTGTCTTAGAAACATAACATTATTTAAAATATTTACATGGGAAAAGCCTCTTTCAAGTTCCAAGCTACTAACTTACAGATACATATTTATTAACAACATATATTTATTAGACACTATAAAGGGAGCTAAGGATGGCAAGAATGGTTCTTTTTCTTTAAAAAGGTCACACATAAGTGAAGGAAAAAAACACAGTATTGTAAAATTTGAAAAATGCCAGAGTGAAAAAAAAAAACACTAGAGCAGAGGTACATACAGAACATCATGGGAATACAACAGAAGTTATGAGCTCTGCCTTGAGTGCTTGGGAAAGAAAATTTTGCAGACAATGGCATCTGAGCTAGGCCTTGAAGAGTTGGAGATTTAGGGAAGAAGAACTAGGATATTCCAGGAAGAATGAAGTGGGAAGAATGGTTCAGATGTTTGGAACAGCATGGTGTATTTGGGGAACAGAAAACCCCATGGCAGGAGTATAAGGGAGTGTTTTTGAGAATGGTGGGACAGATGGCTAGTGTTCGAGGAGAATTTACACACAAAGAGGATTATTTGCTAAGCAATAACTTTTAGATTTATCCAGGGAGCACTGGAAAGTTAAGATTCTTAAAAAGATGAATAGGGCTTCCCTGGTGGTACAGTGGCTGAGAGTCCGCCTGCCGATGCAGGGGACACGGGTTGGTGCCCCGGTCTGGGAAGATCCCACATGCCACGGAGCGGCTGGGCCCGTGAGCCATGGCCGCTGAGCCTGTGCTCCACAACAGGAGAGGCCACAAGAGTGAGAGGCCCGCGTACCGCAAAAAAAAAAAAAAGGTGAATCGCAGAAAATATTAGAATTTTAGAATAACTGTGGTAAAAGGACAAATTATAGAGTGGAAAGAAAGAATGGCGGCAGTTAGTCAAGTTATAAAACTACTGCCATGACCCATGGGAGGCAGGACAAAAGCAGGAATACTGGGGCCAAAGATGAGGGGAAATGAAAATAAGTAAAATAATCAACTCTAGGTGATCGGCTGAGTATGGGTGGAGGAGACATGAAAAAAGAGTCATTTACTCAGTCCTTACAATTTACCAAACACTTTAAAAGTAGTTACTATGTGCATGCTAGGGGCTGGATGACGCAAGAGTTTCTAGTTTGAACTGAGTGGAAAGTAACACCATGAGGTAGAGAAAAGAAAAACAGGTTTTTCTGGACCAACCAGTTCAGTTTCAGATGTTAGTTTTAGGGGTCTGTGGGGCATGATGTTAAGAAGTCTAGTGGGGAATGACAGTAAGTGTAAAACTCAGAAAGAGGTAGAAACCAGAGAAAAGTTAAAATTTTTTTCAGTGTTACCACACCTTTTGGAGATAATAAAACTCACCCAAGGCACAGACTTGGAGAGGTGTGAAAAATTAATACAGTGTTGCAAGACACCTACAGATAAGGAACAGACGGGCAAGGAAATTAGGAAGCAGCAATTAAGAGTTGGGAGTGCTTTCATAAATACAAAAACACAATTGGAAAGCATAATCATTAACTTCAAGGTAGTGGAAAGGGTTGGGGAAGAGTTTCAACTGTATCTGTGGCACTTTTTTTTTTTCTTAAAAGATAAATGAAGCAAATAGAGAAAAATGTTAATGTGTTAAACGTAGGTAATAGATATAATTCTTTTTGTTAGTTTGGAGTATTTAATACATTTTTAACAAGCAGAATAATACAGTGGGAATAGAGAAATAGACTTTCAAGAAGAAAATGACTAATAATGGTAAAGACCAACATGAAATCAAGTGGCGTTTAAACTGATTTTAAAAGGCCAGCTGATTAGTAATTAGGAGCTCGCTGATGACTTTCACAAGAGCATTTCTTAGCATCATGAAGGTAAAAGTGAGAGCACAGTTAAGTTGAATAATAAATTAATGACTAGGCCATGAAAATATGGTGAAATCTGGAATACAACATCTTCATAAGCTGGAAACATACACTTTGTATCAAAACGTTTTATATGATTTCTTTGTCTACTTCACAGATACTTTCCTTCGCAGTCTTGGCGTAATCTAATTCGGCAGACACTTGGGTTACTCAACAGCCATCCTGCTTTGATAAAAGAACCCTGATTTTGTTCACCTTCCTTCATTTGTCCAGCCCCAGGTAATAAATAATGACTGATTTAAGCCACTCTTGGTCCTATCCCTTTGCCATTAACTGTGTAAGCCATGAGCATGGGCTTCTACGAAGTTTCTCCTCACTTGTAAAAAGGAATACAAGACAGAAATATTCCATTTCACTCCCTAGATGTTATTGTTGTTGATGCCTAAATCTGAGACCACAAAGCACCCATGTGAAAGGAGGACACAAACATACTGAAAAGGGGAGGGCAGAAAGATGAAAGGAACTTGGGTCCCTGATGCTGCTGCTCAGTTACTGAACTATATAACCCTATAATAACCCGAGAACACAATTTAGCTCCAGAAATCTTACTGTGTGAGATAAATATCTACTGTAAAAGTCAATTTTCTTGTTTGGTTTTCAGTTACTTGCAGCTGAAAGGATCTTAAATAATAAACTACTCAAATCACATGACAATGGTTAATATATTAAATCCCTTTCAACATATCAAGAATCAATAGCTTAACAAAAATAGATCTTCTCTCAAAGTATTTACATAAATCTGAGCTATCCTTAAGACTGTAAAATTTATAGTCTATAAAAGTAAAATTCAATTTTTAAGCAAATGATTTCATATAGATATTTGCTTGAGTATAAGGTGCATGAATATTTGCTGAAAAACAGGCTTTACCTCAATTTGAATATTACTGTTACTTTAAGATTTTCTGAGAAATATGAATTTAAAATTTAGATTACAGAAACTTCTTCCCTTAGACACTATCAGATATTCTTTCCTAAAATGTTCTTTTTTAAAAAAAGTAGCTTCGGGACTTCCCTGGTGGCGCAGTGGTTAAGAATCCGCCTGCCAATGCAGAGGACACAGGTTCGATCCCTGGCCCAGGAAGATCCTGCATGCCGTGAGGCAACTAAGCTCGTGCGCCACAACTACCGAGCCTGCGCTCTAGAGCCCACGAGCCACGACTACTGAAGCCCGCACACCTGGAGCCCATGCTCGGCAACAAGAGAAGCCACCGCAATGAGAAGCACGTGCGTTGTATCTAGAGAAAGCCTGCATGCAGCAACGAAGACCCAACGCAGCCAAAAAAAGAAAAAAAAAATCAACTTTGGGCTTCCCTGGTGGCGCAGTGGTTGAGAGTCCACCTGCCGATGCAGGGGACATGGGTGCGTGCCCTGGTCCAGGAGGATCCCACATGCCGCAGAGCGGCTGGGCCCGAGAGCCATGGCCGCTGGGCCTGCGCGTCCGGAGCCTGTGCTCCACAACGGGAGAGGCCACACAGTGAGAGGCTCGCGTACCGCAAAAAAAAAAAAAAAAAAAAACACAACTTTGAGGTGTAATTTACATACAATAAAATGCACCCATTTAAAGTGTACAGTTCAATGAGTTTCGGCAAATGTCTATAACTGTGCAACCAATACTATAATTACAATATAGAAGATTCCAATCACCCCCAGAAGATTCTGTTGTACCCTTTTCCCAATAGGGAAAATCCCCAACCCCAGCCCTAAGCAATCACTGATTTGTTTTCTCTAACTATACATTTATCTTTTCTAGAGTTTCATATAAATAGAATAACACTATAGTCTTTTTCGTGTCTGCCATTTTTTTAAATTAGGCATTGTGTACCTGAGATACTTCCATATTGCTGCATATATAGGTAGTTCATTAATTTGTATTGCTAAGTAGAACCCCATCATATACCATAATTATTTAGCCATTCACTTGTTGATGGGTATTTGGGTTGTTCCAGTTTGGGGCTATTATAAATAAAACAGCTACAAACATCCCCATACAAGTCTTCGGGTGGGTAGATATGTGCCTCTCCCCCCTCTCCCCATAAATACCTAAGGAATAGAACTGCTTGGTCATATAAAGTTAAGTTACTGTAATAAGCTGCTAAACTGGTTTCCATAGTGACTGTACCATTTTGCATCCCCACCAGCAGTGAATGTGAATCCATTCTCCACATTCTCAACAACACTTCTAAGTCTTTCTTTCCCCTCTCAGAAACCCATCACATGTTTACTTGGGTTTGGATATGATCCAAATAGTCTACACAGCTCTTTGACTTTTTATTCTATCTAAAGAGCTTTGACAATTGAAATCTACTGATACCAAAGGTAGCTGACAATATAAAATGCATATGGCTGAATTGATGTTGCACACATTTACAACATGAGCATTACCAAAATCATTAGAACTGTTGATTAACCACTGATTTTAGTTCACTGATATAAACAATGGTCAGGACTTTGGTCAGTAACTGCCAAACACCTTTACCACCATTTAATTTGCCAATGTTATCAAGAGCATTTCAATCTCAAACCTGCCCTCTAAAATCCAGTATTATTTCTACACACAGATTAGATCCAATGGCAATCTAAGACTGCATGGTTACTAAGATGCAATGATGATTCCTTCATACCTTACTACATCAATAGGTCAGTTTCTCACTTTTAAAACCCTATCTTTAAAAATTAAGGCATAAATGTGTAAAATCCACTCATATTAGTATACAGGTCTGCAAGTTTTGACACATGCATACAGTCGTGCAACTGCCACCTCAATGAAGATAAAGAACAGTTCCATCCCCACCCCCATCCCCTGACACCTCCATGCACTTTTTGTAGTCAACCTCCCCCTCCAACCCCAGGCAACCATTAATCTGTTTTCTGTTCTTACAGTTTCACCTTTTTTTTTCCAGATACCATACAGCATGTAGCTTTTTGATTCTGGCTTTTTTCAGTTAGCATAATCCATCTGAGATCCATCCATGTTTTTGCAGGTATCAGTTCATTCCCCTCCCCCACCCCCCTTTTTTTAGTTCGTTCCTTTTTATCGCTGAGTGGTATGCATATACCACAGTTTGTTTATTCATTCCCCAGTTGATCTGGGTTGTTTCCAGTTTTTGAAAATCACAAATAGAGCCACTATGACCACATACACATAGGTTTTTCTGTGAACTCAAGTTTTCATTTCATTTGAGTAAATACTTAGGAGGGAAACTGCTGGGCTGTATTGGAAGTATAACTTTATAAAAAACTGCAACCACTTTTCCAAAGCAGCTTTAACATTCTGCATTCTCCCGATCAAAATGAGAATTCCAGTTGCTCTACATCCTCATCAACACTTGTTATTGGTCAGTTGATTTTTTTAGGTGTGTAGTGCTATTGTTAAGGTTTTAATTTATATTTTCCTAATGACTAAGCACCTGATATTAAGCATCTTTTCATGTGCTTATTTGCTACTCATATCTACTTTGGTGAAATATCTGTTCAACTCAATTTTTTAATTGGGTTGTCTTCTTTCTAATATATTCTGGAAACAAGAATATTTACTAATATAATACTATTTATTATATTATTTAATATTCCAGAATCAAGTTCTTTGTCAAATATTTTTTCCCAGCCTATAGGTTGCCTTTGCATTTTTATAGCAGTATCCTTGAACATGATTTTTAATTTTGATGCTCAATTAAGAAATTTTAATTTTATGGTTTGTGCTGTGTCCTAATTGAGAATTCTTCACCAGAAGAATTTCTCCTGTTTTCACCAGAAGTTTTAGCTCTTTATATCAGGCCTACTGAGCCATTTTAAGTGGATTTTTATATATGTTGTGAAGTCTGCGATCCCATATTTTTAAATTGGATATACAGTTCTTCAACTGCCATTTGCTGAAAAGACTATCCATTTCCCATTGAATTATCTTGATACCTTTGTCAAAAATCAATTAATCATACGGCTTCCCTGGTGGCGCAGTGGTTGAGAGTCCGCCTGCCGATGCCGGGGACACAGGTTCGTGCCCCGGTCCAGGAGGATCCCGCATGCCGCGGAGCAGCTGGGCCCGTGGGCCATGGCCACTGGGCCTGCACATCCGGAGCCTGTGCTCCGCAGTGGGAGAGGCCGCAGCAGTGAGAGGCCCGCATACCACAAAAAAAAAAAAATCAATTAATCATAAATGCAAGGGTCTGTTTCTATACTATTAGTTCCATTGTTTTATATTATATGTCTATGCTAGTGTCAATTATCACACTGTCTTCATCACTATAGCTTTACAGTAAGTCTTGAAATTGGATAAAATAAGTCCTCCAGGGTTTTTTTTATCTTCTCCAAAATTATTTTGGATACTCTATGGAAGGGGGTCAACAAACTTTTTCTGGAAGGGGTCAAAGAATAGACATTTTAAACTTTGCAAACCAAATGGTCTCTGTCACAACTACCTGACTCCACCATGTTAGTGCAAAAGCATGTTAGTGCATAGACAATACATAAGTGCTAAGTGTGGCAATGTTGTAATAAAACTATTTCCAAAAACAAGCAGCGGGTCAGATTTGGCCTGGAAGTTGCAGTTTGCCTGTGCACTAGGGTCTTTCATTTCCATACAAACTGTAGAGTCAGCTTGTCAATCTCTAGAAAAATGCCTGCTGGAATGTCGACTGAGATGCTACTGAACCTACAGATCAATTTGGGGCAAACCGGCATCTTGAAAATATTGATCTCCTGATCCAAGAATACAGTACTCCATTTATTTAGAACTTTAAAAATTTCTCTCAGCAATGTTCTGCAATTTTCAGTGTATAGATAGATAGGTCTTGTTCAATTTTTGTTAAACTTATCTCTAAGCATTTCATGGTTTTTGGTTATTACTATAAATGGTATTATTTTATTTCTATTTCTAATTGTTCATCACTTATATAAACATATATTAATATATTAATAATATATATACTTGATACTTATATATTGACCTCATATCCTGTGACCCTAATAATAATAAGTTCACATCTTAATTCTAATAGCTTTTTTTTAGTTCCATAGGATTTTCTATATTAAAGGTCATGTGTACAAATAAACACTTTTACTCTCCCTTAGCACCTCTAGTACAATGCTGAATAGAAGTGAGGAGAGAGAACATCTTTGCCTCGTTCCTGATCTTAAGGGAAAAGCATTTAGTCTATCACCATTAAGTATATTAGCTGTAAGACTGTAGCTGACCTTCATTAGGCTAAGGGACATTCTCTTCTAATTCTGTGTTTGCCTAGAGTTTTTGTCATGAATGGGTGTTAAATTTTGTCAGATATTTTTATATATCTACTCAGATGATCACATGGGTTTTCTCCTTTACTCAACTGATATGGTGGATTAAACTAATTGATTTTTGAGTGTTAACCCCACCTTGGCACCTCTGCATTCTTGGAATAAAACCCATTTGGTTATGATATATTACCCTTTTAATATATTCCTAAAGGCTAATATTTTGTTCAATATTTTTATGTCTATAATCAAAGAGATATTGCTCTTTTGTTCTCTTGTAATTTGTCTGTGTTTGGTATCAGGATAATTTTGGCCTCATGAAATAAGTTGGGAAATGTTCCCTTCCTCCTCTATTATTTTAAAGAGTTAAAATTAGTATTACTTCTAAAATGTTCAAAAGAATTCACCAGTGAAGCCATCTGGGCCTTGAGTTTTCAATTACAAATTTAACATACAGGGCTACTCATATTTGATTTTTCTTGTGTTACTTTGGTAACTTTTTCAAGATTTGTCCAATTCACCCAAGTTATTAAATTTATATTAGCATAAAGTTGTTCATAATATTCCTTTGTTAATCTAGTCTAGCACCACAGCCCTTTCAAGGTTTCTATTAGAAGTTCAGAGTAATCAACAAGGACTTTTTCCCCTCCAGTTGGTAAAACCTCAAATGCCTCCCAACCCTCCGTGATCTCAAAGGGCCACCAGCTCACAACAAACTGCTCTTTGCCTGGCTTTACAGTTTCACACTCTGCAGGTACCTTCCAGAATTCAGCAAAAAAATCAGAGAGACTCCTTTGCAGACTGTTAGCGTTATTTTTCTAAATAGTGGTCTTTCTGCTGGAATTCTCCCCTGCAATTTCCAGCTGCCTTGGCCTCCATGAATTCTGATCTCCTCGACTTATTACGACCACTCTCAGGCTTCCCTGTGGCGCAGTAGTTAAGTAACCGCCTGCCAATGCAGGGGACACGGGTTCAAGCCCTGGTCCGGGAAGATCCCACGTGCTGTGGAGCAACTAAGCCTGTGCGCCACAACTACTGAGCCTGCGCTCTAGAGCCTGTGAGCCACAACTACTGGGCCCACGTGCCACAACTACTGAAGCCCACACGCCTAGAGCCCGTGCTCCGAAACAAGACAAGCCACTGCAATGAGAAGCCTGCACACCGCAACAAAGAGCAGCCCCCGCCCCGCTCGCCACAACTAGAGAAAGCCCACGCACAGCAATGAAGACCCAATGCAGCCAAAAATAAATAAATAAAGTTAATTTTTTAAAAAAGAAAAGAAAAAAAAAAGAACCACCCTCCTTTGCCCAAGATCCCTATCCCTGCTCTGCAATTCAGACCATGCCTCTAGAGAAAGCTGGGGTGATTAGGTGACTGCCCAGCTTACCTCATTTGTTTCCTGTCTTTCAGGGATCACAGTCCTGTATTGCTGTTGTTCAATGTCTGAAAACAATTGTTTCATATACTTTGTCCAGATTTTCGGTTTTTGGTTTTGGGGGGAGTGGTAAATCCATCACAGTAAATCCATCATGGCCACTTTAAATGTTCTTAAAGGGGACTTCCCTGGCAGTCCAGTGGTTAAGACTCCAATGCAGGGAGCATGGGTTCGATCCCTGGTTGGGAAACTAGGGTCCCACATGCTGCAAGGCACGGCCAAAAAAAAAAAAAAAAAGTTCTTAAATTTAATCCCTAAAAAAACATTTCATTCCTTGGTTTTAATATCATTAACGTGCAGAGAGTTTATTTCTAAATAAAATTAAGTCAGTTTATATAACAGATAATGGACTTATTCCTTAACAATAACCACTTTCAGGGACTTCCCTGGCGGTCCAGTGGTTGAGACTCTGCGCTTCCACTGCAGGGGGTGTGGGTTCGATCCCTGGTAGGGAAACTAAGATCCCACATGTCACTCCACATGGCCAAAAAAATCATCATCATCATCACTTTCAAACAAATTAACATTTTAAGTGTTTTACTATAATTGAAGTGCTCTGTAGTATTTTTAATTTCAAGAAATAATTTTTAAGGTAGCATTTATGTACCCACTTGCTAAGTCTAAAATTTATACTCAGCTTAATGAGTTAGGCTCTTTTGGACTCCAGAAAGTTTTTATTCTAAACATAAAAATGGTAATAGGGAAGAGGCAAGAGTCTCATAAAAACCATAAACTACAGAACAATCTAATCATATAGATTAATCCCAAAAGGCTGATGATGTTCAAGTTTGAATGCAGGTCTTGATACTCGGTAATCATTGCTTTATTGTTAGGAGCTTATTGCTTCCCTTCTATAACATGGATTCAGCATCTCTATTTCCATACCCCGATGCTTCAACCAACTATTTCACTCTCTACTGGGATAACAGTTCCCTACTTCTAACCCCTATTTACTCATAATTTTGATTCATTTATGGTCTATTCCAGGTTTCCTCAAACTCCCCCAGCCACTGCCTAATTCACTTATTTCTGAGCTTGCACTAGCATGAAGAAGAGTAAAAGCAAAAGAATGTAAGTTGCTATCTCATTGCCCTAACCTGCTGACCAGATCTGTCCGTCAGGTGCTCACCCCATGGTCTCCTTACGAGATTGTGGGCCTAGAAGTTACCATGATGATTAGTCTGTTCAGCATAAGCTCTTGCTTTAGTACCTATTAAAAAAATTTAGTACCTATTAGTGAAATGTACTAAAAGTAAAAACTTTTCCAACTGAAACAAATTTCTGTGTTAGATTTTTTTTCTTTAGTGGAAAGGAAGTCAGAGATATGGAAGATTAATGTGTAATGCTGATCTAGCCCCACTAAGTCACCAGCCATTACCAGAGGGTAGAGTCAGGCAGGTTAACAAATGCAAAGTTTTACTTTGATCCCTCATCACGCCTAAACTATTGTACTTTCTCATCTTCCCTGGATAAAGGGCAAGAGAAGGTAGAGTGGAACTAAAAACATCAACAGAGCTTTGCTGATGGGGCAAATTCTCAAAAGCAGAGAAGTAAAATGGCCCCTTTCTATTTCTCATATGGCTGTCTTGTCATCCCCCAAAAGAACGTAAATTATAGTACTCGAAAACCTTTTGTTTCAAAATGCTATAGGAAATAAAGCATTGATAAGGTAGTGACAACAAGAAGAAATGCTACCAGATATTTAAGATGGTCAGGCATTCTCTTTTCAAACCTCAGGCCTTCATAATCCTGTCCATTTCAACTTTCCCTCTTCTCTCTACACATCCCACTTATTTTGGCAAAAATTTTTTCTAACTTTCCTATGTTTCTCATACTCACTTAAAATATAATCGGAATTTTCTTGATTTCTGCCCATGCTTGCTGCTTCCACTACATTAAAACTGCTCACTAAGGTCCCCAATTAACTGCACATTGCTAAATCAATCCAGTCCTCATCTCACCTAACCAGTCAGCCACAGTCCATACAAGGGATCCCTCCCTTTTCCACCTAGTTTCTAGGACACACCCTCCTCACCTCCTGACATCTAAACACAGGCCTTCTCCATCTACACTCACTCCTTTGCTGGTACACCCAGTCTCATATCTTTAAATACCTGTACAACAGTATACATCAACGGTTACCAAAGTCTCCTCACTTGAACTCCAGATTAGTTTTCTAAATATCTACTCAATATCCCCAACTTGCATGTCTAAAAGCACCTCAAATTTAACATTTCCAAGACTCCTAATCTTTTTCCCCAAACCAGCTCCCGCAATCTTCCCCATATCAGTAAATGTTAATGCTGTTCCTCCAGTTGTTCAGGACAAAAACTCTGAAGTATCCTTTAATCTCTTTATTTCACATCCTATATCCAACTCTACAGCAAATTCCTAGGCTTTATTTTACAAATATATCCAGAATCTGAAAACTTTTCTCCACCTCCACTGCTAATCTGGTCCAAGTCACACCATCTCTCACTAATTCAACAACATGGAATTACTCCCAACAGCCTAGATGGTCTCCCTGTTCCTGCTTTTGCACCCCCTCACGGGCTTTTCTCAAAGTAACAGAGCTATCCTTTTAAAACATGAATCAGGGACTTCCCTGGTGGCGCAGTGGTTAAGAATCCGCCTGCCAAAGCAGGGGACATGGGTTCGATTCCTGGTCTGGAAAGAACCCACATGCCACGGAGCAACTAAGCCCTTGTGCCACAACTACTAAGCCTGTGCTCTACAGCCCGAGTGCCACAACTACTGAGGCCACATGCCACAACTACTGAAGCCCGTGCGCCTAGAGCCTGTGCTCTGCAACAAGAGAAGCCACTGCAATGAGAAGTCCACGCACCGCAACAAAGAGTAGCACCCGCTCGCCACAACTAGAGAAAAGCCCATGCGCAGCCACAAAGACCCAACGCAGCCATAAATAAATAAATAAATTTATTAAATAAATAAATAAATCACAAGTCATTTCACATCACTCTGTGCCACAATCCGTCCAAGACTTTCACTGCACTCAGAGTAAAAGCCAAAGTTCTTACAATCGCCTTCGAGATCCTACTACGGAGCCCCCATTACTTCTCTTACCTCATCTCCTACTACTGTGTCCTTATTTGCCCCATGGCCTTCTTGCTGTCCTTCAGACAGGCCAAGTAACTCCCATCTCAGGCCACTGCCCCTTCTTTTCTCTGCCTGGAAAGCTCTTCTGCTACATACTGGCATGGCTCATACCCTCAGCTTCTTCGGGTCTTTGCACTATTACCACCTTCTCAATAAGAACTTCTCTGACCATCCTATATAAAGCAGCAGTACAACATTCCCTAGAGTACTGCCTATTCCCCTTTAACCTGCTTTATTTTTCTTGATAGCACTTATCACTATATAAAACATAAGCGTTGACAGCAAAGACTGTTCTGTTATTTGCTTATTGGATGTACAGCACAGTGCTTAAGAACAGATTTTAGAAACAGAATGTCTGGGTTCAAAGTCTGAGTCCAGGGCTTCCCTGGTGGCGCAGTGGTTGAGAGTCTGCCTGCCGATGCAGGGGACACGGGTTCATGCCCCGGTCCGGGAAGATCCCACATGCCGCGGAATGGCTGCGCCCGTGAGCCATGGCCGCTGGGCCTGCGCATCCGGAGCACAGGCTCCGCAACGGGAGAGGCCACAACAGTGAGAGGCCCGCACACCGCAAAAAATAAAAACATAAAAAAAGTCTGAGTCCACCGCTCAGCAGCTTCGTGAGCTTTGGCAAGTTACTCAACCTTTCTGTGCCTGTTTCCTCATCTGTAAAATGGGAATAATAAAAGTTAAGACTCAAGAGTTATTGTGAGGATTAAATGAGTTAATACATGTAATGCGCCTATAACAGTGCCTAGCATATAATAACCACTAATGTTTGCTATAATGGTAATGACTTTGAGGATAATGATGGCTCTCCTCTCCAGAATCTAATGGCAAATTTTGTTTTTAAATTTTATTGAAGTATAACATATATGCAGAAAAGTAAATATAACAAATGTACAGCTAGACGAATTAGCACAAACCAAACACCAATGTACTCACCACCCAGATTAAGAAACATACTTAACTGCCAGCAACCATCCTACTGGAAATATACCTTGCAGGAGATTGCTGGGTCACAGAGTACACAGTGCAGAACAGTTTTCCAGGGTGGCTGCACCAGTATATAATCCCATCAGCAGATTATGAGAGTTGCCATTGCTTCACATGTTCATCAATACTTGGCATTTTCAATCTTTTAAAATTTATCTGTTCTGGTGGGTATGTAGTGGTCTCTCACTGTGCTTTAAATTTTGTGTTCATAATTATTGATGAAGTGAGCACCTTTTCATATGTTTATTGGCCATTCTCTTTTGTGAAATGTCTATTCAAAACACTTACTCAGTTTCTTATAGGGTTGTCTCTTTTTCTTATTGATCTATAAGGCATTCTCTGTAGTATTCCCAGAACCTAGAACAGAGCCTGGAACATAATAAGCATCAATAATATTTTTAAAATGAACGAATGACTGCTCTGTTTTTCTTCAGATCCTAATCATCTCTGTTTCTGCAACTATGCTACATAATTGGATAATTTATAGTGATTCTCAACCTCTAATCCAATCCAAGGAGGTTCTAACTTGTGAACTGCTTAATAATTTTTATAAAGGAGACCTTGTCTAGAACACCATCCAGGATTAAATCTTTCAATGGCTTCCTAGTACCTACAGAAGAAGAACCCAACTCCTTAACCTGGTATTCCACGTTAACTTCCCCAATTTACCTTCCCAACCTGCTTTCCCTACCACCTGCTAATCTTCCCAAACACAGACCTGGGGTTGGGGGAGACAAAAAAGCCAATTAGACTTTAAGTATGTAAATCAGGGAGCAGAGACTGTCTTTTAGAGGCAGAGCTAGCAGGATGTACAAAAGCCCACAGACAAGACAGAACAAAGTGGGATTTTGAAACCGTAAGTAGTTTGGTGCTGAAGTACAATGTGGAAGAGTAATAAGGGGAAAGATGAGGCCAGAAGAGACAGCAACAGGGAACAGAGCCTATACTACAAGGATCTTCTTCTGCTTAATACAAATTGCTTTAGATGCATGGGTATTCATTTAATTTTTGTTAAAAGAATAAATCAGGGACTTCCCTGGTGGTCCAGTGGTTAAGACTCTGTGCTCCCAATGCAGGGGGCCTGGGTTTGATCCCTGGTCAGGGAACTAAATCCTACATACCGCAACTAAAAAAGGCTGCATGTTGCAACTAAAGATCCCACATGCTGCAACTAAGCCCTGGCGCAGCCAAACAAATAAATAAATAGTTAGAAAAAGAAAGAATAAATCACTGAATTGTAACTTGATTCTGACTTATTCTTTCCAACAACCTGCCTAACATTTGTTTCTCCCCAAAAGGCCAAGCATAGCAAGCATTCTAGAAATACTTGTAGGTTCTTCAACTATTTCCTTAACTTATCAATTCCATAAGTCAGATAAAAGTTTTTCAAATTTCCATCAGGCAGTCATATATCAGAACTGCCTATACTATAACAGAACCTGCTTTGTAACAGTATGTTTAGTAGAGCTGGAACAGATTTGAAATAATTTTTAAAATGCACCTGGCTCAATCATTAGCAAGTAACACTTCACATTGTACTCTATGTTAAGGTATTCTGTCTTAATAATATTTTACTCTTTAACAGTGTTTTATGTCTCCAAAGTATTTTTTTATTATTTAATTTGACCCCATAATAATCCTAATATTACCAGGGAAAAAAAAAGTAGGTATAACCTCTACATCTTTTATTTGAAGAACCTGACATCTGGGTGGGTGAAGTCATTTGCTCAAGGAGATGAAGCTAAAAGTAAGCACAACTGGGGAACTGGGTCTGAGTTCTAGGCTGCCCTCTTTCCACTACCCATACAGCCTCTGGGGAAGCTTGTGTATAACATTTTCTGTTCTTTGATAAGTTACTGAACATCAGCCCTTTAGAAAATGTTACAAACATGATAATACTATTGGCAGTCAGCCTCACTGCTCTACCCACAACACAAATCTACTAACTCTGAAAACAGCATCCCGCCCCTCTCCACCATAACCATGTTGTTTTATTATTAGTAATAGTGATTAAAAATTCTCAGATGACTTAACACATTTTTGAACTCTTAAATTAAAATGTACATTATTTCTATAAACTAACTCTAGCAAGTTAACCAACTGTGACATTATATGCTGTATCCAGTAAGGGGGTAAAAAGCCTAGTTTGACACAGTGCTCTATGGATCATAAACATAGTCAACGATTTTTTCTCTTACTTTCATTTTTAAATCCCTTCCCTTTAGCATAAAGCACAAAAGATAAGCAGGACTATGAAAGAATAGAAAACAGACGGAGAGGAGGAAACATCACACGACTAAAGGGCGTGCACTTTGTCTAGTAAAAGCAAACAAAGAACTTAATTTCCCAAGAGTCAAAGGAGAATAGAAAATGTGAGCAATGGAAAACTGAGCTTGCAGTCTCACTGACAGCAATTTTCTACCACCAATTTTTTCTTTTTTTGCACTTTAGATGTGCAAACAAGTGAACTTAAAGAAAAAGCCAACTCATTCTAAATTCTGGGTTGTTCCGCATGGTTTCTTTAATGAAGTCTGGCACAGGATCAGCCATAAGGACCTGATGTAAAGAACACTTAAAATTTATTGTGTTAGGAAATATAGTAACAAATTACAAATTAATGTAAAGCCCCAAGATATTTATTACTTGTAAGTATTTATAAGCATCATTCTCTCTACAAATTCAGTCAACTCTTGAAAAAATAAGCTGATTTTATACCTATCTTAAGATTTTTTTATCGTTCTTTGTCAAGATTTTTGACCTAGAAATTATAGTAAACAATTAGTTAATACTTTCAAGTCCTTATGGAAATTAAATGCTCCTCAGACACTGTATGGATTCTTCTTTAGTCGTAGTTTTAAGCCTTAAAAATATATCATTCAGGGCTTCCCTGGTGGCGCAGTGGTTGAGAGTCCGCCTGCCGATGCAGGGGACATGGGTTCGTGCCCCGGTCCGGGAAGATCCCACATGCCGCAGAGCGGCTGGGCCCGTGAGCCATGGCCGCTGAGCCTGCGCGTCCGGAGCCTGTGCTCCGCAACGGGAGAGGCCACAACAGTGAGAGGCCCGCGTACCGCAAAAATATATATATATATCATTCAACTATTTCTATAATAATGTATATGTCCCTTCTGTTTATCTTTTTAAGACTAAAGAGAAGAAATTAGATACACGATTTTAGAAACATCAGTTTATAAAACTGACCCAGAACTCTTTAGCTTTCTCCAAATTCCTGTAATATTTTTTTTCCACTGTGCTTTTGCTGTAACAATATTTTGAGTTTCAATGCATGTTTCAGTCAATAGATATAAAACTGAGACATCTATTTGGTAAATAAAATATACAACTGTAAACATGAAATTAATGCAGATCTGAGGAAAGGGAGCTTTAGCAACAGAAGCAACAGCAAGGAATAGTCAGATGTATTTCAAAAATCAAAATAAATCACATGACGAGGGGCACGGCTGAAGATGAGTTTAAGGAAGCAAGGCAAGAAGCGAATCAGTTTAATCTGTTACCACTCTCAGAGACCAGGAACCTTTCAGACCTTTGATACCATTTGGTGCAGGTCTTATATTCTGTAAAATCACTAGCCTTTTATCAGGAATAAGCAGAAACTGTATCCTCGCCTCTCGAACTCAGGCTAGTATTTCTACTAGTACGAAAGAAGTTTTTAAAAACACATTTTGGGGAGTTCCCTGGTGGCGCAGTGGTTTAGACGCCACCTGCCAATGCACGGGACACAGGTTCAATCCCTGGTCCGGGAAGATCCCACATGCTGTGGGGGAACTAAGCCCACGTGCCTACAGCCCGTGCTTCGCGACAAGAGAAGCCACCGTGATGAGAAGCCCGCGCAACGCAACGAGTAGCCCCCGCCTGCCGCAACTAGAGAAAGCCCGCGCACTGCAACCAAGACCCAACGCAGCCAATCAATCAATAATACATTTTGATTGGTATCCAGGAATTTAATTGTAACTTGTGCATATTATATAGGTTTAAAACCATCATTTATTTAAAAACTATTGTGAAATAATTTTAGATGTATGGAAGAATTATAACCTTTTTAAAACACTGTCCTTTTTAGCTTACTTTGCCAACTTCTCAAACAAGATGTTACATTACTACATGAAGTAAACAGTTTACTTTGGTTTTGTCAGAGGTTAATACAGTGTTTTAAAATGCTTGCTTCAAAATTTGAATTACCAAGTATGTTAAAAGATATTTTAATTTTTAACTTCCACGAAGAAAGTTCTGTCCTGTCAGCAATAATTTTTTTTTTAAACTGTGGTTTTGTCATACAATATGTACTCAATAAATGTTTATTTTTCTCTTTCCTGGCACTGATTTTGAAGGAAATAAAAGCTAATATAATTCTCTGGATATCTACTAGGTAAAAGGATACGTGGAGTACCAATTTTGCCTTTAAATAGGTTTTTTTTTTTCTTCTAAACATAAAAGTCTACAGAATAATGGTAATTACACAGTAGAATGGCAAAGACAATCAATGACTTTCTAGCAATTTGCTGGAAGAGACCGTGATTTTACTTTTTTAAAATTAATGGAAAAAGTCTTTCAGATCCTCTAAAATATCAAAATTCATTAGATACCTATAGGGACTGCCCTCCAGAAACATGAAGGGTGAAGATGAAAGACTAGTTCTCATTTTGTCAACATATCCACTCTCTGCAGGAGGCTTTGTTAGCTGGGACAGCTATCTTC
Organism: Delphinus delphis; assembly: GCF_949987515.2. Taxonomy (NCBI): domain Eukaryota; kingdom Metazoa; phylum Chordata; class Mammalia; order Artiodactyla; family Delphinidae; genus Delphinus; species Delphinus delphis. The sequence goes on along the minus strand of NC_082695.1, from coordinate 37,127,513 downwards.
CAAGAACTCAAATTCATCACGTCTGAAATAGAATCTGCCATCTTTCCCACCAAAATCCACTCTTCCTTCTCTGTCACCCAGATGTCAGTGAATGGCGAGGACACTGTTCCAGTCCACCCCGCTGCCTCAGTCAGAAACCTGAGAGTCATTCTTAACTCATACTCCTCCCACGCTCCCACACATCCAGTCAGTCAACAGGAACTGACAATACTACCCTGTAATCTCCAACATTCTTCCACTTTTCCCTCAACTAATTACTACTTCCCTCGGTACTAACCATTTACTGTCTGGATTACTGCAAAAGCTTCCTTCGCTGACCTTCACTGTCTCTAGTGTTAAGAATTTCTCCAGTCTTTTCTGGGTGTAGTGTGAAGGATGTTTGTGTTTTCTAAAGAGAAAATCTGATTAGGAGCCTTCAATGGCCCTGTCCATATACTGCTCCCAATATAAGGTCTAAATTCCTTAATATGAAATAGGAGTCCCTGCATGATTTGCTTTATTTACCTCTCCTGGCTCACCTCTTTCCATCCATCTCCTTGCTCCCCGCATATGAATTTTTTTAGATTCTCAATTGCACCATTTTCTTTTCATAAATGCTCACCACAACCTACCTCTTTCCTTATGCTTGGCTTATGACTACTCAACCTTCAGCCCTTAGCTTAAATGTTCAAGGCATCTTCCCTGACCTCTCACGTGCTCTCATAGCCCATTTTATTCCTTCCCCACAGCATTTACTAAATTGTCACTGCCTGTTGGTCTCTGTTGTACCTTGGCCCGGTGCTAGCCCACAGAAGATGGTCAATAAATGTCTTTAGAGTGAATGAATAAGAACTGACTTGGAATTAGACCACATTTCAATTCTGGTTTTGTTTCTTAATAGCTACTGGGATTCTTGATCAAATTAGTTAATCTCTCCTAAACCCAGGTTCCCTCATTTTTCTGGAGGAATGATATCTATCATGAAAGGTTGTGAGAATTAACTAATATTGTATGTAGAGCAGCTAGCAGTACCGTAACAAAAACAAGTGTTTGCTTTAGTTAAGACTATTCTGGCTACAAGGACAGAACTAACTAGAGGTAGATTAAGCAAAAAGAGCATTTTAAATAAAGGTTACAGCAGTGTCTCATGGAATCCAATCCAAGGTCATAAGAAAAAACCAGAATCAGGAGCCCAAGCCATAAAAAGTTAGTTTGTTCATTTTTCTCTCTTCTTCCTGAGTCCTCCTCTCTCTGCTCACTCCCTCCCCAACCCCCTCTTCTTTCCTCCTCGTCTCCCTGCCTATTTAATCCCCCTCTCTTCTCCATTCCCTTCCTATATTTGTCTCAGTCCCTCTCCATCTTTCACCTCTGCTACTCTGTTCATCTGTCTTATTCTTTTCTCCTGTGGAAGAATGGCTTTTTGGCTCTTGACGTCACATGGTAGAACAGTTCCAGAGTTATGGCTATCAACAGTTCCAGAGTTATGATCTTCATTTTAGAGCCAGACAGAGGATTCTAAGTATCAATTCCAAATTCCTAAAGGACTCTGGCCCATATTGGGTCAGCTACCTGCTTCTGGGTCTGTCTCTCTAAGCCAAGAGGTGGGATCACCACCGGAAATGGCAGATCCCACTTTAACCATGAGATGGTGGAGAAGGTCCTAGAAAATAAGGGAGTCTGAGCAATCAAAACACTTGGCGTTTACTGTTCCACCAAGTGAAAGCTATTAACATTTAGAGAGAATTATTTTACTCGAGTGAATTAGCTACAATAAGAATATATTAGTAATTAGTCATGTTTTAAGTTATACTTCTTTGATTTTAAATTTTATATGAATGGAAAACTTGATAACAGCATATATAAAAAGGATTATAGGGCTTCCCTGGTGGCGCAGTGGTTGAGAGTCCGCCTGCTGATGCAGGGGACACGGGTTCGTGCCCCGGTCTGGGAAGATCCCACATGCCGCGGAGCGGCTGGGCCCGTGAGCCATGGCCGCTGAGCCTGCGCGTCCGGAGCCTGTGCTCCGCAGCGGGAGAGGCCACAACAGTGAGAGGCCCGCGTACAAAGAAGAGTAAAAACTGTATAATCACTATTAGTACTTGACTAATAAATACATCAATATTATTAAAAAAAAAAAAGAATCCACCTGACAATGCAGGGGAAAAGGGTTCGAGCCCTGGTCTGGGAAGATCTCATGTGCCGCGGAGCAACTAAGCCCGTGCGCTAAAACTACTGAGCCTGCGCGCTAGAGACCGTGCCACAACTACTGAGCCCGTGTGCCACAACTACTGAAGCCTGCACAGCTAGAGCCCGTGCTCCGCAACAAGAGAAGCCACTGCAATGAGAAGCCTGCGCACTGCAACGAAGAGTAGCCCCCACTCGCCATAACCAGAGAAGAACCACGCACAGCAACGAAGACCCAACACAGCCAAAAAAAAAAAAAAAAAAAATCACACTGGTCTGTTAGGGTTCAGAGTTTATTATGATTTAAAGCTAATTCTGTACTAAGCAACATAACTTTGCTAAATTAGGAGAATGGTTTAATTTAACCAAGTAGAACAAAGTAGTTGAATCAATCAAATGAACAACTCATTCATTTAACTAGGTTTTAAAGGGAAATAAGCCAGTAAGAGTACCACCTTCCTCTTCCCTTACAAAGGGAATTAAGTACTAGCCTTGGAGGAAGAAATAAGAACGGGCAGAGCTGGCCTGGCTCTAAGTGGCTGGAGGAGAGAGAAGCACTGTAGAAGGTCCGAGTCCTGGTAACAGGGCTGTGGTTGGCATTACGAGCAGCCTGTCTGGATGACACTCTGGACCCAACTGTTCTTTCAGTGTCCCCTGAATGGGAATTCGTTAGGAAGCTGGTCTCAGCATAGCAATTACCAAAATCACAAGGACTCAAAGACAGGAGACTAAGTGGGTGGGTGACTTCCTTGACAGCACAACACCAAACACGGAGGCGTTTTCCTTTTTTCCCCTCTATGGAGTGAGAGGGAGGGGTGCTTAATACAGGAGTACTGAATTTGGGTGACACATGCAGGAGAGCTAAGGAAATCTGAAATAGGACCTTTGTCTCTTGTGGTTAGCCCAGAAGATATTCTGCAACATACACTACTATAAAAATGTCATCATTAATAAATCCTCATTATCATGGATTCCATATTTGCAAAATAGCCTGCTTGTTAAGATTTATTTGTAACTCCCAAACCAATGATAATTTATGGTGTTTTAGCAGACACTTGCAGACATGAGCAGAGCCATGAAAAATGAGTTGCGAGATCCACACGTACCCAGCTCAGGGCAAGCAAGGCTCTCATACTGTAAACTAGTGTCCTTTCCACGGTCTATCTAGTGCCACTTTCTTTTTTTTTCTTTTTGTGTTTTTGTTGGTGATGTTACTGTTTAAAATAGTATCCCAGGTGTTGCTGCTGAAGCGCTGTCCTCTCTCTAAACACAAGAAGGCTGTGGTGCACCTTATAGAGAAAATGTGTGCTGGATAAGCTTCATTCAGACACGAGTTATAGTGCTATTTGTTAGTTCAGTGTTATTGAATCAACAATACACATTAAATAAGGTGTGTTTTTAGTAGTTTTCTCCCTACTTGTTGAGCCTTCTAGGGCAGACTTAAGATGTATTACTGGAAGGAATCTTAGTTCTTTCAGGAGAGCTCAAAAAGAAGGCTAGATAACTGTAAACTTGGTGAAATCTAATTGTATTTCTCTGTTTTGCTAGATAAACTATTTGCCTCCTCCAAAAGAAAATATAAATAAGGTGTGTTTTTAAATAGAAGCACACATAAAACAGATTATACATTTATCAGCTGACAAAACGTTGTAATCAGAGGCTCACAGGGACCTAACCTTGTATTTCCTCTAGGAGCAATGGTTCAGTATTCACTGAAATCAGTGTTCAAGGTGACTTTCTAGAACATAACTACTGCAAATAATGTAAACTGACTGTATATAAATACTTTGATAGAAAAGACTTCCATAAGCGAGTCAAAAGTTGTGCTTTTTGAAAACTGATTACATACTGCTAAATTTCCCTCTAATAAATTTTTTAAAGGAAAAATCTAAAATGCTGTACTTTTAAAATGTATAGCTTTTTGTTCTGCTTTAAAATTATATCTTTAAATGTACTAAAGCCCTCCAACAATTTCTTTGCCACTTTTGCATTTTTAAGTGAATTAAAATTCATTCAAATGAATTGTTACATTATATTGTTTTGCTCCAAATAGAAAAGTATTGAATTTGCTAGGCATGTATTTAGTCATCAATTACTAAAACAAAAATCAGTAATTTAGCAAATCAAGAACAAGTAGTTAAGACATTCGTATTTTTGTATATCTAATATTGTGCACACCCACTACATTTCAAAATGTTTTTCTGAATAAATGAATGAGCAAAAGTAATATACACAAGGTAATATACCAAAAAGTAGTCTGATTAAGCATGTAGGGTAAAATAACTAATGAATTTAATCATAACCTAGTAATAAATATATTTCTCTTAATTAGATGACAATGATTTCAAAAAGAGCTAACACTTACTGAACAGTTAGTGTGTTATAGCCACTGTGCTTACCACTTAAAATGAATTATCTCATTTAATTCTCAAAACACTCTGAAAAACAATTACTGTTACTTTCCTCATTTACAGATGCAGAACCTGATACACAGAGGATTAACTTGTCCAAGGTCACACGGCAAGTGAGACAGTAAGACTCCAGACCTCCAGTGGTCTACCACTGTCAAACTGAACATCTTTAAAGCTTCACGTTGTATAAATGGGTCTCTATTTTCAATTTTTCCATACCACCTGCGTGATAAGGGTCTGAGGTACTTATTACAAATGAAGATTCCTGGCTCTCAGTCCAGGTTTACTGAATTCAAATTTCTGGAAGTAGAACTCAGGAGGCTACACATTAACAGACATCCCAGGTGATGAGCAGGCACTCATTTTTAAGTAATGATGAGAGCCACCATTTTTAAGTATATGATTGACCCCTTATTCCTATGCTCCAAGCATACCTATTTACTATAACCAGAAAGCACCTTGCTTTGTCCATCTTCTCTGTGTCTTTGTTCCTATTACCAGCTTCCTATGGAATGTCCATTTTATTTATCCTTCAAAACCTTCTCAAATCTTACCTTCACCTGGCGTCTCCTGAATGGGCCTTTCTCTTGATCTGCCATTGAACTTTAAGACTCCAATACAATATTTCTCTCAGGTTATCTAAAGAAGTGGAATACTTAATTGATAAACAGAAAGGAGAGTTTCCTTTTTACCTCCTAAAAAGCCTTATTAATATGGTGCCTCGCCTGGAGTAGATGTAAATTTTTTTTAAGTTTGTTGAATTGAATTACAGATTCTTTTCCCCATCAATGTTTAGGACTTGACCCAAAAGATAAATATTAGTCAACAAATTAATGTTTGAATCTGGCTTCTTTAACCAAAGGAAATGGAGATAAAAAGACTGTAGTACAAAAAAAAAAAAAAAATCACCCTAAGTAAAAATAAATTTAGGGCTTCCCTGGTGGCGCAGTGGTTAAGAATCCACCTGCCAATGCAGGGGACACGGGTTCGAGCCCTGGTCTGGGAAGATCCCACATGTCGCGAAGCAACTAAGTCCATGCGCTACAACTACTAAGCCTGCACTCTAGAGCCCACGAGCCACAACTACTGAAGCCCGCACGCCTAGAGCCTGTGCTCCGCAACAAGAGAAGCCACCGCAATGAGAAGCCCAGGCACTACAACGAGGAGTAGCCCCCGCTCACCACAACTAGAGAAAGCCCGTGCTCAGCAACAAAGACCCACCGCAGCCAAGAATAAATAAAAATAAACTTAATCCATAATAATTAACAAGATTAATTTACTAGTTATCTACATCTCCTTTAATCTGTCAAGACTGATAATGCTTATGACCTCAACAACTGCTCTAGCCTCAAAATGTCAGTATAAGGTAGGTGACAAGAAAACAGCAGCTATATGAGAAAGGTAAAATGCATGTTGACCATTTCCAGACATTTCTGACATCATCTTATCAATTGAAGGTGGCAACAACAATTGATAATATCGGTTTTCTGCATTATTATTTAGCAACTGCTATTACTCCACTTAGAAATAGGTAGGAATGTTATAGACACGAGTAAATGAAAACTTATAGGAAAATAAGATTTGGTACTTATCAAATTTTTATATAGTCAAGCTCCAAGGACCATATCTATATCATAAAATCAAACAGATCTACATGACATATTTTCTGAAGGACTTCATTCCATTTACATTTGAATTTCCAAAGAATATCAATTTGCCTGCTTTGGCTCTTGGGAGTAAAAAATTAATGTGGAAGTAGTGTGAATGGTTTTATCATAGTCCAATGGAGCTGTCACATTAAAAGGAGACATGAAGTTTTTGGCCTCTCACCTTCCGAGATGGCCCACACACTGTCTATGGAGCGTGTATCTCCCTGATTAAACCTTCTTTCATTTAAAAAAAAAAGGGAGACATGAAATTTTTAATCAAAGAAGAGTTGATGTTTTCTTTCTTTCTACTTTCATATTACATGAGAAGCCTTTTACCCTACGCTATAAACGATCACAGTCTTTAGTTCCTTAGCATGACCTAAGAATCAAAGCCAGAACCTTGGTACAATATTTCTGAACTGTTCCTTACTTCTGTGCTATACTATTTCAATCCTGAAGTCATTTTTTAAAAACATGTATGTAATAACTATGTGAATATATGTCAACATTTAAAACATCTTATTAAAAAGTTAAAAGACTGCATTTGATTTTTACGGTTTATCATATAAAGGAGTACAAATTTCCAACAAGAGCCACAAAAACTGTATTAGAATTGGTTAAGATTTTTTGCAATACTGATACTATTTTGTGCTCTTACCAGAATATTAATTACAGTAGTATTAGCAGTATTTGCTTGCTTACAGCAAGTATATAAAAAAGGTGGGTTGTATTATTAGGCCCACATTTTATAGTATTATTTATTTGAGGAATGGGTATTTAAAATTCCATGAGACAAGTTACCTATACATGCATAAACTATTTCTGACTGGAAACAATTTTCTCCTATTTATCATTTTTGAGTATTGACAACAGAATACTATATGCTATAAAACCTAAAGAAATGGCACACAAGTGTTTTTTCAAGTTTTCCTAAATAACATGAATACATAAGATTTTTCATGATCCAATACTCTTGTGTCAAGGAGGAAATGCAAACTGAAATTATAAAATAAAAAGAATAACAACTTCCTACCACATCAATGAGCTATAGCAAAGGTTGTATTCAGAGCAAAATTCATAGTCTTACACACCTATTACTAAAAAGAAATTAATACAAATAAAATTTAGGGAAAAAACCCAAAAACTCAAAAAGAGGATTTTTACTTGTAAATCATACTGAGATTTCTTTTCCTGTTGTTTCTAATTAATTTTTCTTTTAATTTTCTTTTATTTCATTATTATAATGGAAAAACTTCCAATGTGATTTACAAATAAAAATCAATGAAATAGATAAATCACTAGATTTAATCTTAATCAAGAAATGAAAAGGGCGAGTACACAGTTTTAGGTGTGAAAAGAATGCTAGAGCAACAGAAGATTTGAAAAAACTATAAACGGGAACTTTAAAAAAGTTTTAACAATCAGATGAAAAGGATGACTAAGCAAACGGAAGTTAATAAAATTAACTCAGTTAAAAGATAGGAGACCTAAATAAATCAATAAGCATGAAAAGGGTTTAAACCTTGTCAAAAATTCCATCAAAAATTGTTAAATATTTTATGGGTAAATTATCTGACACCTGTCAAGAATAAACTAGTTCTATGCTCTTTAATCTCTTCCAAAACATACAGAAAAAAGTTTCCTTATTTTTTTTACTGACAGCCGAATCCTGACAGTTGGTTTGGGGTCTCTACAGAGCCAAGAAGTGGGGAAACAAGGGAAAGATCTAGTGAAGAGTTCCTAAGTCAGGGGAATCTTCGCACTCTCTTGGACTGCTAGCAAATATCAGTCCCTAGCAAATTAAGAGTTTTTCTGAGGAAACAACAGCACTGAAAAGCCCTTAAAATACCACAGACACCAAGGACCAGCAGCAGCATGCTCTTCTAGCCCACCACCAGATATTTGATCACTGACTTAGTATTGTTTTTTAGGGTTTTTTTTGCAGGCTTAGAGAATTTTTATTGAGAGTCTCGGACAGCCTGGAAAATGCAGTGCAAATAATATATATTTTCTACTTTTTAATCTCGAAATATATCTAATTTGTCTTTTGATTTTTCTAACCTTTTGATATAGATTTTTCCTAAGAGAGAAGTCCACGCCACCTGTCTTTTAGGGATGCAATTTTCTTGGTTGTAATATTTTTTCAACAGACATTCTGGATAATCAAGAAACCTTCCCAATCACTACCTACGTTACTCAAAAACTCTCCATATTCATTTATTCATTCAAAAATTACTGAGAACCTAAGAAGTGGAGATATAGTAGTGAACAAAACAAAGTCCCAGCCCTCATGCAGTTTGCACTCATATTGGGAATAGTAACAGACAACATTAGGCACTTACTATGTGCCAAGCACTGTTCTAAGTACTCTTGCACACATTAACCTACTCAATCTTTAAAACAACCCTGTGAGTTAAAGGCTTTTTCTTTTTACTTTTCCTTTAAAGGTGAGAAAACTGAGGCATAGAGATTATGTAACTTGCTCCAAATCAAAGATAACTCCCAGGCAGCCTGGATCTAGAGCAATGCTATCCAACAAAAATATGATGTGAGTCACATATATAAACTTTAAATTTTCTAGTAGCCGCATTAAAAATAGGGGAATTTCCTGGAGGTCCAGCGGTTGGGACTCCGCGCTTTCACTGCAGAGGACCGGGGTTCGATCCCTGGTGGGGGAACAAGGATCCCACAAGCTGCGTAGCAGGAAAAAAAAAAAAAGGTGAAAAATAAACAGGTGAGATTAACTTTAATAATATCTTACTTAACCTAATATATCCAAAATATTATAATTTCAACATGTATCGACCAAAAAAGTTGAATTATTTTACATTCTTTTTATATTAAGTCTTCAAAATCTGGATGTATTTCACACTTACAGCACATTTCAACTGCTCAACTGTCCCATGTGGCCAGGAGCTACTTGACACATTGTGATTAACAATAAGAAATATGTATTTGGTTTTCCTCCCTATCCCTAGCCCAGAGCTCCTAAAACCCTTGGAATTTCCTGACGGATAAGAGCAATAAAGGTGAAGGAACACCTTTTGTTATTCACAAGTCCCTGAGTTTGTGTTAGTGGTAACTAGTAGAAAGCCCCTAGGGTGAACCCACCAGTGGATTGAGTGGCTGGAAATTTCAGCCCCACCACACACTCCCACCTCAGGGGAGGGAAGAGGAGCTGGAGCTTGAACTAAACACCAACAGTCAATGGTTTAATCAGTGAAGCCTCTGTAAAGAGGCCTCCATAAAAATCCTAACTGAAGGGGTTCAGAGACCTTCCAGGTGCTGAAGAGACCTGGAGGTTCTGGGAGGGTGGCTTACCTGGAAGCCCCACACCCCTTCCCACATACATTACCCTGTGCATCTCTTCCATTGCCTGTTTCCGAGTTGTATCCTTTTATAATAAACCAGTAACCAAGTAAATAAACTTTTCCTGAGTTGTTAGCCATTACAGCAAATTATCAAACCCAAGGAGGTGTCATGGGAAATCCCAATTTACAGCAGTTGGACAGAAGTTGTGGGTAATGTGTAGACTCACTATTTGCAACCTTGGTATTTTCATAAGTAATGAAATAGAGATAAATGAGATAGGAAATTTTAGGTGAACTCCTAAGGCATAATTATGTTTTAGGTATGTCTATTTAAAACTAGATTCTCCAAGGACTTCCCTGGTGGCCCCGTGGTTAAGACTCCACGCTTCCAACGCAGGGGGCCCGGGTTCCATCCCTGGTCAGGGAACGAAGATCCCACATGCCACGTGGCGTGGCCAAAAATGAAAAAAATAAATTAAAATTTCAAGTAAAAATAGTTTCTCCAGACTTTTGGTAACTTGAAACTTTAAAGTTTTGCTAAATAAAGTTAAATGATGGGAATTCATTGAATATCCAGGTCATTTCAAATAAGATAAAATACTGAAACATTAACTGCTAAACAAGTCTATCTACTTTTGTCTTCTTACGAGAGAAAAACTAAAGACGTTTGGGTTTATTAGACACATCCTGTACCACGTAGAGGAAAGAAACTATGTTATGAGAAACTAACATAATATTGTAAATCAACTATACTTCAATTTAAAAAATTATGCTCTGAGGAAATGTATGTTTCTAGAGGTTATAGAATATGTTCATAAAATTTGCCAATGGGGAAATGGTGGTATGACAAACAGTCCACAATTACTTACTTCTTAGTTTTCATCAGAAATTAAGGTTTTTAAGAGTTGAGAATTTTAATTAATGTAATTAAAACTAAAAATTAATATGGAAAACATCTTTGTATGCAAGGAAAAAGAAGGTATAAGGAATGGAAATGCATTTTGTTAAGGGAAAGAAAGTAGGGGACAAATTAATATGGATACAGAAAGTTGCAGAAGATTTGCAAGAGAAAATAAAGAATCCATAGAAAGGAATTCTATGGGACTTCCCTGGTGGCAAAGTGGTTAAGAACCCACCTGCCAATGCAGGGGACACGGGTTTGATCCCTGGTCCGGGAAGATCCCACATGCCGTGGAGCAACTAAGCCGTGTGCCACAACTACTGAGCCCACGCACTGCAACTACTGAAGCCCACATGCTCTAGGGCCCATGTGCTGCAACTACTGAGCCTGTGTGCTGCAACTACTGAAGCCCACGTGCCACAAGAGAAGCCACCACAATGAGAAGCCCGCACACCACAACGAAGAGTAGCTCCCACTCGCCGCAACAAGAGAAAGCCTGCATGCAGCAACGAAGACCCAATGCAGACAAAAATTAAAATCAAAAAAAAAAAAGGAATTCTATGTGTGGTCAGGATTAAGATCAGGATGAATTTAATTGAGTCAATGAATTTTAAGATTAAAGGCAATATGGTACAAAACTTGAATGTTTTCTTTGTTAAGAAAACAAATTTTTTTTGTGGGGAATACTGAGCGGCTAACTTTCTTTACCTTTTAAGTAATTTGTTCTAACTCTATATATTTGCTTTTGAAATCTTTTATTGTCACTTTGTTAAGTGAATAAGTATTGTTTCATGGTGACCTATGATCTATTTGACCAAGTGTTTTGAAAGTTGGTATGCAACATTTCCATTCCCCAAATTGAGGCAAGAATACACCCTGTTTCAACAAGAAGTAGCCAGAGCAGCTGTCGCCCCATTCCCTGAAAGATTTGGGGAAAGTTAAAACAGGAGTGGGGACTGAAACCAAGTTCCATTACAAAGTTTATGGTTAATATGTCTATCCAAAACTTTATCCCCTTTCTTGTCCCCTCTGACCTCAATGCCGTGCTAACTGAACACTAATCAACCAGAGTCAGATGCCTAAAGCTGCTGATGTAGATATCATCAGTAATATACAAACTCAGGTCATTTCTCCAGGGCAAGATGAGCTAACAGACCCCGGAGCCATGGACCACCTGGCTAGGAGAATCATAAACCAGAAACATGCTGACTCCCAAAACTATGACTGAAAAATGTCACAAGACCATGTCTCTTTTGTTAATCCCAGCCTCTTTGTTCTTCCCCTTTAAGAATATCCCTAACTCAAAGACCAAGTTGGAGTGGGCCTGAGGCTTGTCTTCCACTCCCCTGCATGGCACCCTGTAACAAATCCTTACTTTGCTACAAACTCCTGCAGTCAGAGTTTGGCTTTCTGCACTGCAGACACACAAGCCCTCTGCTCAGTTTCAGAGCCTGGGACATCTTACACCAAGAAAATTAAGTACTACTCAAAACATGATGTGGATATATCGAAAGTGTACAGGAACCATCTTGAAGAGGCTCTTGCTGGCTAAATACAGGATGAATTTGAGCATCAAAATGAATGACACTAATAGATTATAACCTGTTGACTAAAAAGAAAATCCAAAAATCACTCTGATATAAATGAGTGAGAAGGGAAGATTTTCTTTCAGAATCCCAACTAATAAACATAGAAGGAATTACACAGTTAGAAAAGTATTACTTTGCAGCCATCATTTCAATAATCAATTCAGGCAAGACTCATTCATGGAATCTAAAACTATTTTCCTACAAATCACTTATTAATGAAAAAGAGAAAAATGTTAACTTTACAGTGGAGAAACCTGACAGATATCACCTTACCTAAGCAGAATTAATACTGCTAATAATGGGACTAACAAGGTGTGCCTCCTGATGGGCTATACCAGGAACGACACAATACCCCTGATATATCAGTAGTATTCCTGCCCTAATTCATAATCTAAATCTAATCACGAGAAAGCACAGACAAATCCTCAATAAGGTACCCTGTACAAAACAAGCATTCTGACTTTTCAAAAATATCAACATCATGAAAGATAAAGGCTAAAGAACTATTCAGATTAAAGGAGACTAAAGAGCCGTAACTAGATGCAGTGGGTTACATTCTGGATTTTTGTTATAAAGGACACTATTAGGACAACTAGAAAAATTTTGATTATGGACTGCGACATTAACTCCTTAGGGCTGCTGTTTAAAAATAAGTAAATATGGGCTTCCCTGGTGGCACAGTGGTTAAGAATCCGCCTGCCAATGCAGGGGACACGGGTTCGAGCCCTGGCCCGGGAAGATCCCACATGCCGCAGAGCAACTAAGCCTGTGCGCCACAACTACTGAGCCTGCGCTCCAGAGCTCGCGAGCCACAACTACTAAGCCCACGTGCCACAACTACTGAACCCCGCACGCCTAGAGCCCGTGCTCTGCAACAAGAGAAGCCAGCGCACCGCAACGAAGAGTAGCCCCCCGCTCGCCGCAACTAGAGAAAGCCCGCACACAGCAACGAAGACCCAACACAGCCAAAATAAATAAATAAATAAATATATTAAAAATAAATAAATAAATATTTTTAAAAAGGCTTAAAACAACAGAAATGTATTCTCTCACAGTAATGGAGGCCACAAGTCCAAAATCAAGGTGCCAGCGGGACCACGCTCCCTCTGAAACTCTGGATAGAATCTTTCTTGCCTCCTGCTAACTTCTGGTTGTGGCTGGCAATCCTTGGACTCCTTGGCTTGCAGCTGTGTCGCTCCCATCTCTGCCTCTATCGTCACATGGCATTTTCCTCTTCTTATCAGTACACCAGTCATACTGGATTAGGGCCCACCCTAATTCAGTATGACTTCATTTTAACTTGATTACGTCTGCAAAGACCCTATTTCCAAATAAGGTCACATTCACAGATACTGGGGATTAGAACTTTTGGGGGAAACACAATTCAACCTACAACAATTATCTATTAGATAACTGTGTCATAGTGATGTTAAAATTCCTGAATTTGATTGACTGTACTGTCGGTGTATAAGAAAATGTCCCTGATTTAGAAAATGTACACCGAAGTAATTAAGGGTGATGAGAATGATGTCTGCAACTAACTTTCAAGGTGGGGATGTGGGGAGGATACCCACACACATATACAAGAAAGGAATGACAAAATCAAATGTGGCAAAATGTTAGCAACTCTTCTGTAACTTTGAAATTATTTCCAAATAACAAGTTTTTCTAAAACCACACATGAAATAATACCTATGAATAAGCTTAACAACAAATGTTCAGAGTCTATATTAAAAAAATAAAACTGTGGGATATAAAGAACCTTAATAAATGAAACAAACCATTTATTTTTAGATAATAAGATCCATTATTATAAAGGTGTCCATTCTTCCCTAAATAAATCTAAATAATTAACATTATCTAGATCAAAAGCACAATGTTCATATGGAAAAGTAAATGCATAAGAATAGCTGAGAAAATTTTTTTTTTTTTTTTTTTTTTTTGCATTACGCGGGCCTCTCACTGTTGTGGCCTCTCCCGTTACGGAGCACAGGCTCCAGACGCGCAGGCTCAGTGGCCATGGCTCACGGGCCTAGCCGCTCCGGCGGCATGTCGGATCTTCCCGGACCAGGACACGAACCTGGGTCCCCTCCATCGGCAGGCGGACTCTCAACCACTGCGCCACCAGGGAAGCCCGAGAAGTTTTTAAAAAAAGAAAAATGAGGAAATTTGTCCCACTAGTAATCACAACCTCACGGTTAAGAGTATAGGCTCTAGAGTCAGAGTTGGTGACAGTCCTAGCTTGTAACCTAAATAAATATAACTTCTCAAAACCTACTTCTTCACCTGTAAAAATAAAGATATTGAAAATACTTAACTCAATTGCTTGCTTTGGCAGCACATAAACTAAAATTTGAACGATACAGAGATTAGCATGGCCCCTGTGCAAGGACAGGCACATTTGTGAAGTGTTCCATATTTAAAGAAAGAAAATCCTTTCATTAAATAAGATGGCTACCGGTCAGAACATTTAAGCCAGATTTTAAAAAGAAAAAAGAATACCTAACTCTGGGTTTTGTGAGAAATGAATCAGGTAAAATATGTTAAAGTATTTACCACTGTGACTGGTACACAGGTAATACTCAATACGCATTAGCTGCTGCTCCTGCTGTTGTTATCAGGGTCATGATCATCCTCATCATCAAGCTATGTGGTACTGGCATAGGAATAAACAAGTAAATATCGGGAAAACAAAGAGTGCCCCAAAACAAGCCTGAGAGTAAAAGAATTTGTAAATGCTAAATGTGGCATTTTGAATCTGTGGTAAAAGGAGAGATTTAGATTTAATAAAGAGCATTGGTGAGCTCTATCATCTGAGGAAAGAAAAAAGGAATTGGATCCTTATCTTACAACATATATAAGTTTCAGAGTAAACAGCTAAATTATTTGTAACATAAAACAAAACAAAAACCTATAAATAGAATTTTTAAAATTATTGTCAACTGTGGAAAGTATTCTTAGAACACAAAATTCAGAAGTTACAAAAGGAAAATTACTTGTAATACTTTAAGATAAAAGAAAAACATTAAACAAAATAAAGACAAGCAGAGATATGAAGTGTTTGCAACATAAAGGATTAATATCCATTGTACACGAAGAATCTGTAAAAATCTATAAGAAAAAGACAACCCAAGAGCAAGATTGGCAATGGTTATGAGCAAGCACAGAAAAATGCACAGGAGACTTCAACTGAAAAAGCAAATAAAAATAACTCTGAGGTATCTTTGTTCATATATATAATAAAAATAAAACAATGTTCACAGATATTACGGGATAAACACACATGCTTATCCCATACTCCAGTTTAATTTTCCTTAAAAAAGAAAAATCCAGAAATACATAAAAAGAGCTTTAAACCTGTTAATATCCCTGACTCTGAATATCAAAAAGATAAAGCAAAGTCTATAGTGCCATTAGAAGACTTAATTACAGAAAGGGGAAAATAAAACAGACCAAAAAATAAATAAATTGGAAAAGGAATCACTGACCCTTGCTGTTAGAAGGAAACTAAGCTTTATCAGGTCCGACCACTCACCAACACAGGAAAGTACCACTGACAGATGATCTAGAGCCAGTATTTACTCAGACTACAAAGAGGTGGTTCAACAATTCAAGAAAGCACTGCTGGACAACTAACTGTTAAGAATTACTTCTCTGTAACATTCCAATTGTTTATAAATGGTAACTGTTTAATAAACTGTTACAGAATCTTGTCCAGATTTAAAGGCAACTTTCAGTGTCTGCATTTATTAAAATTCACCTTTTAAGGCATCATTTAATCATGTTTCTTTCTTTTTGAGATGTCTGTCTCTATGACTTCTTTCTTTTTTTTTTTTAATTTTGTTTTTATTTTTGGCTGCGTTGGGTCTTCGTTGCTGCACGCAGGCTTTCTCTGGTTGCGGCAAGCAGGGACTACTCTTCGTTGCAGTGCACGTGCTTCTCACTGCGGTGGCTTCTCTTTGTTGCAGAGCACGGGCTCTAGGCGTGCAGGCTTCAGTAGTTGCAGTACATGGGGTCAATAGCTGTGGCTCGCAGGCTCTAGAGCGCATTTATTAAAATTCACCTTTTAAGGCATCATTTAATCATTTTTCTTTCTTTTTGAGATGTCTGTCTCTATGACTTCTTTCTTTTTTTTTTTTAATTTTGTTTTTATTTTTGGCTGCGTTGGGTCTTCGTTGCTGCACGCAGGCTTTCTCTGGTTGCGGCAAGCAGGGACTACTCTTCGTTGCAGTGCACGTGCTTCTCACTGCGGTGGCTTCTCTTTGTTGCAGAGCACGGGCTCTAGGCGTGCGGGCTTCAGTAGTTGCAGTACATGGGGTCAATAGCTGTGGCTCGCAGGCTCTAGAGCGCAGCTCAGTAGTTGTGGCGCACAGGCTTAGCTGCTCCGTGGCATGTGGGATCTTCCCAGACCAGGGATCAAACCTGTGTTCCCTGCACTGGCAGGCAGATTCTTAACCACTGTGTCACCAGGGAAGTCCACCATGATTTCTTTCTATTATCAGTGGGGTCCTGGGAATATCAGAAATGTCTTTTAGAACCTTCAGATGGAATTCTTCTGGACCTAGAAGCCTGAAATCAGTCAAAGCTAGATACCCTCTTACTATCTGCTATCTAGTTTCTTATACTTTTTTTCTAGCTTTTCCATTAATGAGCATCCTCTTGTTACAGAAGTTAGGAGATTAAAAAGAAGACGTGCTAGTTGTTTCTTATGATCTATCATTTCGACTTTCTGAAGTTGTGGATCTGTGGCTTCTTACTGCTGGCTGTGATTATCTCGAAGAATCGTCTACGTTGTCATTAGTTTTTCCCTCTTCTAAGCATCAATCATCCTAAAAATCCTATTCATCCTCTGACAACCTAAGAGGTTCTTGACTCTCTCTTCTACTTGACCTTTATTACGAGTTCCTCCTTCTGACTTAAGTTCTATTCATTAAAAAAAAAAAAATCAAAAGCTAAGCCCCAGTAGGAGTGGCTTAAGGGGGTGGGGGGAAGGGGAAGTGTGAGGTGAGACTGGGGAAAGGGAGGTTTAGCTCCATCATAATTTCCACCTGCCACTATTCCCCACCAAATTCTTTGATACGGCTAATTACTGTCTTTTCTCAATCACTAAAAGTGCTATCTAAATGTATTTAGATAAAAGCCCCATTCTACTCTGACGCCCTTCCCTACCAGGGTGCTTCTCAAACTTTTCATATAAAAAAGCCTGGGAAATTCATTCCTTTAGGTGGTATATTGCCCACTACAATCTTAAACCATCACCGTTAGTTCGCTCCTGTACTAATATTGTTGCCCGAATTAAGAAAATACCATCTGTGCCCACACCTTTCAAATAAATATTCTAATCATGTTTATACAACTAGATAGTGTATTTCCATATACCTAACTCATTCAACTACTAGGTTACTTCCTGTTCCCTTCTGTGGTAGAGACAGCTACGTTTCCACTAAAAATGCCTTCTCCCCTTCTATGGTGTAAAGTTGTCACTGGAAGGTAGCTGCCCTGCCAAGGACTATTTGTCTCAGTTCTACCTACAACCAGATACAAGCATATGACTCAATCAGTGTATGGGGAACGGATGTGTGCTACAGTTTTTAAGAAGCATGGCTGCTAGAGATATAGTTAGAGACTATGATATAAAGAAAAGAAACCCACTTATTCTTACTTCTCCTTAACATTTACAAGTCACTGCTAAATCAAATCTCAGTTTCTTCATCAGACTCAAGTAGAGTGTTTATCTGAATTCATCCTGAGCATTAATGCCATTGTTTAGCACTGGGCCTGCCACTCCAAGGAGTCTTGAGGTTACTTGCTGCATGAGTTTTCAGTGAGAAGCTGGCTGCTGACACTCCTTTCTCCTATGCCCATGGCAAGCAAATATTGCCAGCGAACTGCTGTACTTGCCCATATTTTAAAACTATTTAATACGTGCCTACTATGTGCTGTTGTTCTAGATACTTGGGATAACTTCAGTAAACAAAATAAAGATCCTACCCTTGTGGAGCTTACCTAGTGGAAGCCATTCTAAGCTCATAGAGTTGGCACAACAGGGTATTTTATATATTTATTTTTTGGCTGCGCTGCGTGGCATGCGGGATTCTAGTTCCCCCAACCAGGGGGAACCCGTGCTCCCTGCAGTGGGAGCGTGGACTCTTCACCACTGGACCACTGGGGAGTCCCTAGCACAACAGTTTAAACCTATCTGCTAATCCTTATGTAGACTCAATAAACACAGGCAGTGATGGAACTGTTGGCAGTGATGTGTGGAGTTGTACTGCGGATATTCTATGTGGGATAATAATGCAACAAAATCAAGCTGTATTCCCATAGAAAACAATGCTCCAGCTTATAAGAGAGGACAAAGGGTACATTCTTAGATACAACGGAAGAAATAAAAGGAAGCCAAAGAAGAAAAGGCTTCTAAGGTGGTGAAGGAAATCACTGTCAATGGAACTTGACACAGTGGCAAAAGAGTAGCAAACAAAATTTCCATTTAGAGCTTTAGATGAGGCTCTTCATGCAGAGAGTGAGGAATTCACGGAACAATAAGATTTAAAGGAACAAGCCAGGGCTTCCCTGGTGGTGCAGTGGTTAAGAATCCACCTGCCAATGCAGGGAACAAGGGTTTGAGCCCTGGTCCGGGAAGATCCCACATGCCATGGAGCAACTAGGCCCGTGCGCCACAACTACGGGGCCTGCGCGCCACAACTACTGAAGCCCGCACGCCTAGAGCCCGTGCTCTGCAACAAGGGAAGCCACCACAATGAGAAGCCTGCGCACCGCAACGAAGAGGAGTCCCCCGCTGGCCGCAACCAGAGAAAAGCCCGCGCGCAGCAACGAAGACCCAACGCAGCCAAAAAAATAAAAATTTTAAATAAATAAAAGAACAAGCCAATTTGGAAGAATTCTACTGGATTTCCTTAAGAAGGAAGTGCAGCTTTGAATGTTGGTAAGTCTGTACCAAGGTGCAGGAAACCACCATCCTACTGACAGAACAAATCAGAAAGTGTGCTCTCTTTCTGCAGCATGTGCCTGAAACATGATGGAGGACAATTTAGACAATACAGAGCTTCCATCTATTTCTACTAACTCATCTAGGAATAAATCATATAATTAGTAGAAAAGAAGGCAATATTGCACAGTAGAAGGAAAACTGATTTGACCATAAACTATATATATATATAAAAATATATATGGGGGGAGGCTGACTATATACATACAGACTATATATATACTTTACAAACCCAAACTTACAAATGAACCACATTTACTCCAGTTGAGTTAGAGTAATAACTCACTTCTGCATGCTCCTTTGCTCCTTTGATGAATTTTTTTCTTTTTGGCCACGCCACACAGCTTGTGGGAGCCTTGTGGGATCTTGGTTCCCCAACCAGGGATTGAACCCAGGCCCTCCAGAGTGAAAGCGTAGACTCCTAACCACTGGACTGCCAGGGAATTCCCTGATGAATTAAATTTAGATAGGAAAAAAACTTGATTGGAAAAACATGCAAACACTGTCTCTGTAATGTGGGCTGTAGCTACAGTTTAGTTAGTTCAATAACCCAATTTTTTAGCTCATACAATAGTTGACCTCAACACCCATTATGAAAGATGCACCACAAAGCTAATTCCATTAAAAAGAAAAGTGTAAGTGTTGAAAATTCTCAGCCTGATACAAATGTACAGTTTAAGGAAGAAGGAAAAAGATAAAAAAATCTCCCTTTCCATCATTGCTCCTTATCCCTAAGGAAGGTGTCTTATAGGAAACAGTCTTGCTGTCAATTATTCAGTCACATCAACGAGTCATGTGACCTTAGCAAATTACATATACTTACTGGTCCTCAGTTTCTTTGTGTGTAGTAAAAGCCTATCTTATGCATGATTCCTCTGTGTTTTGGGAATGCCTTTTCAAAGATTTAAGTTAAACGTGAAAATGTATATGAATGTATAGCAAAGCATCTGACATAAAACAGGCTTTCTTGGGACTTCCCTGGTGGTCCAGTGGTAAAGAATCCGCCTTCCAATGCAGGGGACGGGGTTCGATCCCTGGTCGGGGAACTAAGATCCCACAAGCTGCAGGGCAACTAAGTCCCCACACCACAACTACTGAGCTCGCGCGCCTCAACGAGAGAGCCCATGTGCCGCAAACCACAGAGCCCACGTGCTCTAAAGCCCACACGCCACAACTAGAGCGAAGCCCACGTGCCAAAACGAAGAGCCCGCGCCACAATGAAAGATCCTGCATGCCGCAACTAAGACCCGATGCAGCCAAAAAATTGTTTAAAAGAAAATAAATAAAATCTAAAAATAAAAAATAAAACAGGTTTTCTTCCGTCTTTACCCAATACCTAACAGAAGGAGTGAATGGGTGGGAAAAAGAAAAAAGGACACAAAAAAGAAAATTATAAACTTCATACTACATCCACTTCTCATTTCTCCTCTTCTACTCCCCTCATTTTTGTTTCTCATTCCCAATCTTTTGACCTGTTTCCATTTCTCACACCGGATCAGGGTAGGAAGCAAGTTTCACAGTGCCTAGCAAGCAGGTGGGAGGAACTAGGGAAGCTTCTGTCCTTAAATTAAGCTCAGAGTCCTAGCATCCTAACATGGAGCTCGTAACAGTGATTTTTAAATAGTGAAAAGCTGGGAAGGTGAGGACTGGCAAAGCTACAGGTTATCCACTGTATAATCAGAGCATTTAGTAGGCCAAGTATTTCATTTGCTCAAAGAGCTCAGCAAATTTAAAAAAAACACACAAAACTTAAAATCAATCAGAACATATTTACCACAGAAACACTGTTATATCTTTATGTTAGGTTTTTACAGGTAAACTCTAACCAAAAAGGCTAACCTTACAAAAAGAACTTTTTCTGGGAAAAATATACTGATTTTCCACCTTATAGTTTTAGTTTCTTTTCTTTTCCTTCCTTCTCTTTCTTTCTACAAAATCTATTATGCAAACCTTAAAAAGCTAACCATCTTCAAATGCCCATGCTTATTTTGTTCTAAATGTTAACTACATGTGTTAAAGAAAAATATCCTAAATAATTAGTCTCCAGTTCTATCAATTAAAAAAGATGTTTTAATTAATGTCAGAGGCTCTTTTCCCGATACAATGCAGCAAAGCTGTCATCCAGTCATGACTACCTGTTAACTGACATCACAACTATGTGCTTCAATGAATCATTCAGTCCTTTTCTAACTTTACTGCAAAATAAATCTGAAATGTTTTTTTAAAAGCCTTGCTTTCAAATGTGTTTTCTTATAGTAAAACCTCTGTACAGGTGTTGTGGAGCCTGTGTATGTGAGCCACACGTATCTGTAATGAACTAACATCTAGAAAAACATCAAGTCTTCCTGCCTAGAGAACTGAATCGGTTTACTTGAGGCTAAATCTATGTAGTACAAAGGGATTTATTAAAGCTTCAGATGTATCACAGCCTAACACCATCAAAAATCAGAGAAGTATTCTAATGGATTATCACACTAAAAAGATCAATCCAAAAAATTTATAACAGCCTCATAATTATAGCCAGTTCCACCCAACTGTGAATTCCTAGAAGGTAGCAGTCATGCTGCAATCATTTTTATAACATCAAAACTGGCATAGTATTTGTGGCACCACAGGTTTAATAAATGTCCACTTAATGAATGGAATACACTTTATTTGCCTGAGAAAGTCCAGGGTCAAGTCTGTGGGTCAGTTTTTTACCCTAACTTTTACTTACCTGATATCTAATTGTATTTCAAATTCTAGACTCTAAAACATTTCCTTAAAATTTTATCAATATAAAAACTTCAACTGCAGTAGAGCCACATATTTAAATAAGGCTGAAAGAATATTAGAAAACATCTGGCCCAACTGTACCCCCGTTTCAATGGTGAAACTGAGGCCTATGAAGTTCAGTGAATTGACCAAGGCCACATAGCTCTTCACTGTCACAAGTGGAATTAAAATGCAGATGGTCTTCTACCTTTTAGTCTTGTCCTTATTACACCATGTTACCTTCTCTGCTCCTTTTCAAATGCCTGACTGCTGCTAATTAAAAAGTACCTATAATGTGAAAATACTAATTACATCAGAACAAATGTAAGAAATCAATAAACTTGGGACTTCCCTGGTGGCACAGTGGTTGAGAATCCACCTGCCAATGCAGGGGACACGGGTTCGAGCCCTGGTCCAGGAAGATCCCACATACCGCGGAGCAACTAAGCCCGTGCGCAGTAACTACTGAGCCTGCGCTCTAGAGCCCACGAGCCACAACTCCTGTGCCCTCGCGCTGCAACTACTGAAGCCCACGTGCCTGGAGCCCATGCTCCGCAACAAGAGAAGCCAGCGCACCACAACGAAGAGTAGCCCCCACTCTCCACAACTGGAGAAAGCCCGCGCAGCAATGAAGACCCAATACAGACAAAAAAAACAAAAAACAAAAAACAAATCAATAAACTTGCCATGAAACAGTTTTAAGTATTAACTTATGAAGCAAAAGCCACCAATTTTCTCCACCCCACCCCAATTTCTACTTAACGCTAAGAAACTAAAAGTTACATTAAAAAATTAGAGAAGTGACTAGCCTCTGTAATCAGTTTAAGAAAACCTAAGGTCTACATATATTGTTAGGAACAGAGGCTGAAACCAGACAATCTTTAGGTTTCAGTGGTCAGTCTTTTCCTCCCAGTACTTCCTGCCTCCACCCCCACCAATAATTCAGCAGACATACCCTATGACCTATGCATTCTTTCACAGATTACATCAAGAAAACAAGGATTTCTTTTTCTTTTTGTCCTTGGAATATACGAATATTATCACAATTATAATACTGTCACTAATACCATGATAGGATACCCCCCCAAAAAATTTTTTTTTTAAATTTTTGGCTGCACTGCGTGGCACCAGGATCCCCGTTCTTCGACTAGAGATCGAAACTGCACCCCCTGCAATGGAAGCATGGAGTCTTAACCATTAGACCACCAGGGAAGTCCCCCAGATGTACTTTTTTTTACAATCTAGGATCTTGGGCTTTCAACATTCACTAAAATAGTAAAAAAAACACTTATTTAAAATAAACCTTACTAGAAACTAGTATAACTTCAACTACAAAGAGTTTCCAGTTTATGTTAGAAATATCAAAATGACCTTTAAGTTCACATTTAAAGTTTAAACTTTTTAAACAGTTTTATAAAATCATTTTCTAGACCAAAACTTATGAGGGTTAAAGATCTAAAGAACTTGTTTTAACATCAGCTTCTGAAAAAGTACTACGCTACTTCTGTAAAATTTTACTACAGGTATACCTTAAAAACATGTTGTGTGTGGGGAAAGTCTGTGTATATAAACTCATATAAATATACACAGAACCACATCCCTGAATACAGCTCAAAAGGATTTATTCTATTAGGGACTGTTCTCAAAGATTCATAGAAAACAGTTCCTTGCCACAGCGAGTACTAGGTCAAGTATATCACAGTCATGGAAAGAAATAATTAGAATGCAAGGAGAAATGTGCTTTGATACCAGCGTTTTGTGGGAGCACAGCGAAGGGGGTCAACACACCAATGTCTTGTTAAGTATGTGCCACGATAACAATGTGTACTTGTTAATGTTCAAGTGTACACAGTCTTCCGTACTTCTTCCTTCCTTCTGGTTACACCAGTTTGAGAGCTACTTCTCCCAATACTCTCTATTCCCCATCCCAAATCAGCCAAATCCTGAACCACTAAATTCCAAAGCCAGAACTATCAAAAGGAATTGTCTAGATTTTCCAACGGTAGTGGTAAACGAGAGGACAAGATGCTGCTGCTCTTTGCTTGGCACACTGAGCAACATTTCAGAAGCAGCAAAATTTGCCTGCGGCCTCTTCCAGTCTGGGGCTTGCCATATAGAGCTGATGCTGTATCTGCGTTTGTTGATGTCCATCTTCTCACACCCCAGGAATAAAGAACAACAGGAAAAATAATCTAGGGTTCCTACTTGCAAAACTCCAGCAGTCACAGGGGATATGCCATGTGCAGCTAGTTCTAGAAATAATCCCTTTTGAAGGTCTTCCACTTACTGGAAAAAAAGCAGGGAGTCCAAAGAACATATCAGCTCTGCCACCCGCCAAGCAACAGTAACAGCAGCAGCACTTCGAAGAGACACGGGTTAAAACAGCACAGAGTATATGGTATACGCTTCAGAGAACCTGAAATCACATATATATTCAAATTAGGGAAACTGAAGGGCACTGCTGTCCCGGGTTGGGGGGCGGTGCGGGGGAGCAGAGGCATAGCTCAGCCCATCAGTAACCTCATTGTACATTATCCTGTACTCTGAAATTACAGGATTCCCTTTCTTTCCTGGAGTGAGCTTCAAGATCTTAAAGAATAACACCAGGTAAACCTAACCCAGACCAGGATGTGTTGCTATCAAGTCTGCTAGTTCCAAGACAACAGTGGCGCTGCTGCAGCCAACGATTCCTTGGCACACAGACACGTTAAAATGATCCTGGCAGCGGCACTGGCTCTTCTCTTTCACCCTCTGTTGTTACTCTAGCTCCTTTTGCTAAATCTGCCTCTGAGTATAGACAGGAGCTGGATGGTTCATAATCACCCAGCAGCTGTAGCTGAGCAATAGGCAGCCTAATTGTGGCGCCGGAGCAGCTGAGAGGAAGAAAAGAGAGACTGCATACCCTACCATAGCCACACAAACCGCCACACACACTACCAATGAGATACCAGGGTACTTTAACAGGAACAGATGATTTCCCTTAAAGAAAAGCAGTTGTACCTCACTAGAGGAACTTGTATTTGTATTACAGACCTGTTTAAACGTGAACTGAAGGTGACCTAAGCCATGTAGCGTTCTGAACAATGGAAGATCTTAACTAAAACTTCCTGTAAATATTCACACAACAAAGCCAGCACCACAAACATCACCTTTGAAACATAACTGAAAGTTCCTGTGATATAAGAACTTGGTACAGCCATGATCTCCTCTTCAGCTCTACATTACCACAATGCAAAGCAACCACACCAACAACTAACACAGCAAGCCATTACACAAAGCAAGTAAAGTAGCATAAGGCAGCGATTCACAGCATTTTGGAAACTCCAACACCATAATGTCATTTGAAACAAAACACCATTTCTTTAGGTGCTATACGGCACATCTTCATAAAGTCTGAGTAAATGACAACTTATTTTATGCTGAGAATTTTAAGACATCCTTAAGAATATCAAATCGCAGGCTGAAATTACCAATCTAAAGAATTATTGTTCCAGAAAACTGAAAATGGATGAAAGACTTATTACCTCGATGCCATAGTTAAATTTTGCGTCTTAACTGTCATGCTACCATAATCTTCTGAAAAATAGGGCATATTTTATATTTGATGATAGAACAGTGTTCCCTAGTTTAATAAACATATTTTGATTACCTATTTGTCATGTACAACATACAAAACTGAAGAGGATTTAAAGTTAGTTAAACCTGGTGTCTTTCCTCAAAATATTAACATAATTAACATATGTTATTCACCTGTGAAAGTAGTTACATACGCCAGCTGGTATTTCCCAGTTATGGTTTAATAGGTCTAATCCTGTTTGCAAAGGGCAGCCCAGCAGTATTCTAAAGTCAGCCACCAAATATTAAGTCCTTTAGCGAAACACCTTATACAGTGTAAAGTACATTACACACAGGCTTCTTTAAAAAGGAAATTTTAAAAGTTTCACATAAACTAAAACACAGACACAGAAAAGCAATCATGGCGTAATGAACTATACGCTTGAACTATACCACCATCAGGTTAAAGAACTTTGCCACCACTTCAGGAGCCAGGTCCCAATCACAGCCTCCTCCCTCCTCTTTTATCTTCACTTTTACAGAAATCACTTCCTTGCAGGTTTTTAAAAATTACATAGTTTTACCCCCCGAGTTTGCATTCCTAGATACCAGATCTTAATACTGCTCTTTAAAAATTTTTGACATTAGGCTTTTTTTAATATAATGCTAGTAGAAACTAATAATAAATAACATCTACGCTAAACAGACTCACTAAAGAGCTAAACATATTTATAAAGAAAAATTACATTAATAAATTATTTACTGCCTAAAAGGATGCAAATTTGAACTCTACATAAACAACTCTTAAAGCATGTGTGAGTAATATTTCATTTACACTGGGTCCTTGCTATCTTTTAGAATATTTATTCTTTTAACATTACATATCATGAAAGAGATTTATTTGCATAGATGTTGATTTTTCAGCTTGAGAATTCACTGATTCAAAAAAAAAAACTTGAACCATGTGTTAATATTATACTTCAGCCATAAGACAAATTCCACCTATCCCAGAAGATAGGTCAAAGCTGTAATTTCACTTTCGGTTGAACAGAATGGAGTCAATTTTGTGGTTTATGAAGTCAGCAAAAATGTACTGCAAAATTAAAGCTATTATAACATTATGGTGGTTACGGCAGAGTACATATTTTAAGAGCCCTTTTATACTTTATCCTGGAAACATGAATGTGAACTGTCCTGTACTTAGATTCAGATCAAAGTCTTTTTTTTCAAATTTAGGACCCAATGAATTGTCAACCAGCATTCAAAATCTCCACTGAGGTTTAGCTAATGTCCAAAAATTAAAATACAATTACACTTCCTTTTCTTAAAACATCAACTATGGCAGGGGTCTAATATATTAATAAAGACAGAACAAAACATAAATAATGAAATATAACTTTCTTACAGAACTACAGATGAAAATCTTGTATGTGACACATACAAGGTCCTTGGCTTCTAATACAAGACACTCCTTCATTACCTGTCCATTCAAAATGTTTCCTGTCCACTGTGTGCCAACCATTGTGCTAGTTAATACATTAAATTTACCACACTTTGCCTTAAATGCCTATAGTCACATGTACCTATTTAGTAATATTTTCCTTAGTGTGTAATTTAACCACAGATAATTTAACAGGATGGTTTAAACACACTTAGAATTATCAACTTCACTTTGCCACTGCAATCCTGCAGTTGCAATGCACAAGTATACCACCATCATCTATGTGAACACACATTCCGGTGGGAACATATATACACATAATAAATGGCTTGAACATAAAGTTTGATTCCAGTGGAGACTCAGCTTTTCATTTCTCTAACAATTTATAAAGCGTCAGACCGTGTGTTATGCCGTGCCTGTTTTAATTAATGAAGCAGAAAATAATTCTACCAAATCCAAACCATGTTGGGTCCCACCCACTACAGAACAAAAACTAAAGCAGTTCCTACCCTACATCGGATTTGATTTTCTAAGAGCTTCTTAAAACAACGTTGCCCCATGCCCAATAAAGCAAAAGCTGGAAGCAATTATCAAGAAGAAAAACACACATTAAAACAAAATTTTCTGTAACACATGTGGACAGAGAACCGAACCAAATGGGAGGCGGAGCGTCATAACACTAAAAGTGCACGCTGAACAGCGTATTTCCCAACCCCCAACCCAAAACAAAGGAAAACTTTAACATGTTGCGGTTTTCAATCAAACCTAGCGCAGCGAGAGGCTCACCCGCTCGCCCCCCCCTCCCCCGCCCGCTCTCCCGGCACAGTTGCCACCCCGTGTCCGCCGACAGGCAGACCCCCGACCCCGGGGACGGGAAGGGGCCGCTGCTCCCGCCCCTTACTTCGGCCAAAAGAAACCTCGCCGACCCCTCGCCGGGCGGCCAGCACGACCTTACAGACGCGGGTGCGGGTGTCCCGGCACTCCCAGGACCTTGGGTCGGACTTGGGCGGGACCGGGAAGGAATGGACTGGGCGGAGACCGAGGCAGAGGGCGAGCAGGTAGCGCCGGGAAGGACACACGCCCGTCGGGCGAGCCGGGCCGGGGGAGGGGAGAAGTTTCTCCCAACTTCCCGACTCGGAGCCGGCGGGGAGCGGCGGCGCCTCCGGACGCAGGCAGGCGCCGGGCCTAGCGCTGCGGGGCCGGGGTCGGCCGCCTCCTGCTCCGCCCGCGGGGCCCCGAAGCGTCCTTACCTGCGCTCCAGCGGCGCTCGCATGAGTCGCCGCAGCGGCGGGGAAGGGTGGCGGGGAGGGGGCGGCGGGCGGAGGGGAGGCCCGTGGGGCCCTCTCCGTCCTCCACCTCCTCGTCCCGGGCGCCGAGGGGCAGCGACGACGGCACAGCCAGCCGGGGACTCGCTACTTCAGGAGGGAATTCCCGGGCTCCCCAACACCGCGGCCTCACGCTCCACCTCCTCCCCGCGCGGTGCCCGCCCTCACTCCCGGCCCCGCCCCCCCGTGTAGGGGCGGGGGCGGGCTACCTGCGCGCGCGCCCGCCCGCTCACCGGAACTCGCGCCGCGCCCGACCGGGCTCCCGCGACCTCGCCTTCCGACGCCAGCGCGCGCCCCCTCGGGTTGCGGGCCGCACTCCAGCTGTCCCGGTCGGCGGCGAGATCGAGTCACTAATCCCGACCCAACATGGCGGCGGGGTCTGGGGCGGATTCCCGAGGCGGCGCAGGCTGAGGGGGCGTGAGGAGGAGGCGCTTCTCCACACGGAAAGCAGGCCCACAGCGCCCCCTCCCCACGCGCGGAACCTGCGGCTCGGCTGCCGCGGAAGATAGGGTGGGGTGCCTCGGCCTTTTTCCTTTCCCCTCGCCCCGCTCTCTGTAGTGCCGAGGGCTTTGTTTTCGTGGGGGAGTATAGGAGTTTGGGGGGTAGGCTGTTTGCTCTTCAGTACTATGCTTCCGCACCCTTTGTCGTGGATAGTAAAATCTCAGCCCAGCCAGGGGGGTGTTACTAACACCCTCATCACCAGCCTGATCACCGTCCAGAAACGCTCGCGTCTGGCCTCCTTCCGATCCAGGGATCCTGTCCCAGCCCCAGGAGCTTCCTGTTGACTGTAGGTCGAACCAGCCTTGCCGGGAGAGGGAACCGAAGCCGAGTTTTGTTGGCGACTCTCCCAGTAATGGTGGCCTTGGCTTGTCTTGGGACAGCGTGTTCTTAGGCGATGCTGGCAACGTCCCAGAGGAGGAACTGGGGCAGGTATTATTGTCCCGTTTGACAGCTGTGGAAACTGAGGCTGCCACCCCAATGAACGTGGAGCAGCCACAGCTAGAATCCTGCTCATCTGAATCCAAGCACCTTTCCTACTGGCCTTGCAGCCAGCCGCTGAAGCAGAAGGAAGAGGGTCCAGAAGGTCCAGAAGGACCTGGGAAAAAATGAGGATCTGCCAGTGTCCAGAAGGGCTGAATATTGAGTGTCTTCTGCTGAAATCACTTCTGCCCTGACAGACTCTCAGATTAACTTCCTCTTCGTATTTCCTCTTTGGTGGGGTTATCAGAACTATTAATGTTGGGACTGTTGGTTTCCTTTGTGGTTTTTAGCGAAATTCAGAATCATCTTCGACAAATACGAAATGGTACAATCATATGTGCCAGTATTCGGGTATTCTAGAAACTTAGGAAATGCATATAAGGGTTTGAAAAAAATTTTTTTTCAGCTCACTGAATGAGCCAAAGATAGGCATAGGCATTCACATTAACTAAACGGTAACATCGTGCTTCATATGATTTAGCTGCTAAAACTTCATTTGCCCTTGGCTGTCTTGGTTATTAAAATTTTCATGTAAATTTATATTTAGCTTTTTTTTAAACTAGAAAATAAATTCCTTGAGCTGCTACTTTTCTAAACTTCTGTGTAAAATAGAGATAGTATTTTTTTGTCCTAAACTCTCAGCCTCAAAAAAATCAACTCAAAAATACTAGTTTACTCCAGTTCAAGGGATGAAGTGGCTTTGAAGATGTTCTGTATGGAGTTTTAAAGATGGGAGAGGGTGTCAAAATCCTACATGTTTTGTTATACTCACTTATCTTCACTTTTCTTCCCTTAACCCTCATTTTAATTCTTTTTATTACTTCATTCCCTGTTTTCTCTTTTGGAATATTTGTCTAACAACATCAAGCTTCAGTCTGTAAATATTCTGGAGATTTTTCAATATGGAGTCTCACTTATTTCCAAGCGTATTTAAAACAAACGGGACAAAGAGAATCTCTAAAGCCTCACTGAGTTTGGTATAATAGAAATTGCTTTCAAGTGAAAATCTGTTCATTTGTGAAAAGGACAAATGAAGAAGCACACCCCTGTGTCCCTCCCACACAGCAGGGACGTCTGGTATGTATGGGTTAAGGAGTGATAAGGAACCTAAATCATGGAATCCCTGGGCGAGTCTGCTGGATGAAAAAGCTAGGGGAAAGCTTGAAATAAATTAATGAAATAGGTTAAGTCCCTACAAGAGTGAAACACATTGTTTATTTAAGTTTATTAATGCTTACAATTATCTGACTGGTGGAAAGTCTGAAGGATTTGGAGTTTCCTTGGGGCCCACTCCCTCTCACCCTGGATGTGATTTTGCCAGGAAGTGGTTGTGTGTGGAATAAACCTCTCCCGCCTGTGTCAGTCGTCTGCTGCTGTTGCTGCTTGCATCACTGAGGCTGTGATGATGATTTTCTCTTCCTGGTAACTAGAGAGCCTGCAGTCCTACACAGGGTGCAGGCACTGGTCTCTGCTCTTTAATGACTATCCTCACTATTCCCCCCCAAATGCCTTCCACCATAACCATTCAAAGCTTGGATCTCCTTAAGTCACGGTGCCTCGGGTTATCTACACCACCTCAGCCTTGCCTCCTCCACCTGGCCAATTAGGGCAAATATGAGGAGCCCTCTAAGCAAAGATAGGGAAAATCGAGCAAAAGGCAAGTATCCATCCTTGAATGTTAGGCTTGTTGTGCCAAGCTCTGTGGCGAGATGCCATACAATTTCTGATGCTTTCATTACCTCCAGGACTGGTGCTCACCTGGGCAAGGTCTGTCTAAGAGAAGCACTCCACTGGATGTGTAAGGACACCTCCTACAATGAATAGATACAAGAAACGGCGATCTTATGTGAGCTGCAGCAAATCCAGCCCATCGTTTTGCCCTGTTTTGTTGCTCTCTCCAGTGTCTAACTTATTGCCTGCCTGGTCTACAATCTTAGATTTCCACCCTGTGCCTGGTGTGCCTCCCCAGCTCCGGGACTATTTGTTGGAAATCTAGTCTTTGCTGTTGGAATCTACTTGGGCGTCATCTAGGTTTATTTTTCTGACTTCCGTTCTTCCTAGTTCTCCTGTAGTTTTGTCCCAGGCCTGTTATACCTAGCGAAGTCCCTACCAGTGTCAGCAGCTCTAGCTCCCCGGGTACCACTCTGCCTGTTCCTAGATAGCCTTTGCCATCACTTCAGACTTTCTTGCTCTCAACTTGGTTCATCACTCTGTTCTGTGACAGCAGTTTCTAAGCTGGA
Source organism: Delphinus delphis (assembly GCF_949987515.2). NCBI lineage: Eukaryota > Metazoa > Chordata > Mammalia > Artiodactyla > Delphinidae > Delphinus > Delphinus delphis. The sequence continues at coordinate 37,096,184 of NC_082695.1, read as the reverse complement.
TGGCACTTGGCATCTTCTCACATGCTGTCCACCTTGCAGAATATAGCATGCAGTGGACACCTTTTGAGGGTGTCTGTTTAACCCAAGGTCCTCTACTCTGAGAACCAGTCCTCTCCCAATAGCCGGAGTGTAGCCCTTTGATCTGAGTACCCCCTACTTTCAGGCTCCAGCTTGGAATTTTGAGGGAGTGACACAAAGGTGACTCAGAGGTTATTCATGATGGTGTGGTGGAGTTCAGGGTCCAGTGGCATAAGGTGAGTGTCCAGGGGTAGGGAGGGCCCAGGAGCAGCAAGTGTCCAGTGCTGCTGGTGCCTGCATCCTAAGCAGACCATCCCTATGGCAGGACCTGGACTCTGCCCCACCTCCCTTGGTTCTTGCCTGAGCCTGCTCCACCAATCCTCCTGTTCATTCTCTGAACTTCCAAAATTAAATTCTCTTTCTGCTTAAATTAAGTACAGACCTTCTGTTCTTTGCAAATAAGAGCCACTGTTAGTTTCTGCTACTTACTCATACTGCTGACAGTAAACTCAAGTGCTGTGAGGGCAGCACCTCCTGCCCCCTGCACACAGTGGGGGTGGGTGAGGGCTGGGGGGAGCTCGTTTTCAGGGAGAGGATGAAGCAGATGCATAGTGAGAAGTTTTTCCGGGGATAAGAGCTTGTAGGACCCCAATGCCAACTCTAGTTGCCTTGAGCCACATGTAAGACCCCAAGAGTAGAACATAGCTGGCAAATCAGTCCCTCCTCCAGCTGCCAGGGGCAGTCTTTTTTTTTTTTAATTTTTTATTTATTTTTGGCTGTGTTGGGTCTTCGTTGCAGTGTGCGGGCTTCTCATTGCAGTGGCTTCTCTTGTTGTGGAGCACGGGCTCTAGGTGTGTAGGCTTCAGTAGTTGCAGCACGCGGGCTCAGTAGTTGTGCCTCACAGGCTCTAGAGCGCAGGCTCAGTAGTTGTGGCGCATGGGCTTAGTTGCTCCGAGGCATGTGGGATCTTCCCAGACCAGGGATCGAACCTGTGTCCCCTGCATTGGCAGGTGGATTCTTAACCACTATGCCACCAGGGAAGTCCAGTCATTGCTTTTACATCACAGCAGGCATCTACCCTTTCTCCCAGAGCACTACCTCCATCTTCAAAATCCTTCTCAACACAACGATTCAGGCAGCAAACACCTGAAATTGATGTTAGATATTGCAACCCATTTGATACCTCTGCCCTATAGGCTTATAATTTCCTCCCAAAATCTATATGTGCAAGTCCTGTAGCCATTCCCAAGTGTTTGACCTGATACATTAAGCTGATGTGTGGTCAGTGTCTCTGACAGTGAGTATAAACACGACCGAAATTGCTACCAGATTGCTACTTCCTGGAAATCTTTACAAATGGGTTATAAAAAGTAGAACATAACTTTGCTTAAAGGCAAGAAGTTAGAATGTTTACCTACATCAAAGGTTTAGAAAAGAAACTATACATCAGTCATGCTCTTATCTCTTAAATTAACTAACATCAGATCATGAAACATAAAGGACTGGAATCAGGGAACTCTTTTTTATTAGATATTTTGCAAGCTAACACTGGTTGGGGTTTAAAAATATGTTTGGAATGAATCTATGTCTTTGAAAAACTCTTTTAACATTGTTTTAAAGCTATGCTTTCTTTTTGTACTTTCAGTGGTATAGATCATTATTTTTTGCATTGTGTCTGAGCAATTAAAATCTGACAAGATCGTATTATATGATGTACACCATAACGCACTTTTAATTCTTTAGCAAAGTGTATTTACGCTTCTTTTACTTGTATATGAAGAAGGCTTTTGAGTACTTGAAATAGCTACTTAATTGCTCTTCTTTCTAGGGGAATATCTTACATAACAAATATCTAACATAAGATCTATGCTTTGATGAAATGTCTTAGGTCATGTGAATGAATTAATGTGACTGCAACACCGATACCAGGGTTGTAAAAACCATAGCTGTCTCTTATTGAGCCCTTACCATATGCCAGGTGCTTTACCTGAGTCATTCACTGAATCCTCATAATCACTCTGGAGGTTAGTAGTATTATTCCCATTTGCAGATTGGATCCCATTGCAGAAAAGAAATTATTTCTTAAATGTATTTCAATGACTATGTAAAACAGCATTTGTTTCTCCAAATTCTAAAATAATTAAAATTGGTAAACTGCCTTTATAATTAGGAAACATAAATAAGAAATGTGGGATTCTACAAATTTCATAGGAAATTCTTTAATGTATAATCTTGTATCTCTAAGAAAGGGTTGGGGACAAACTTAAAAGATGCATGCGAGGGCTTCCCTGGTGGCGCAGTTGTTGAGAGTCCGCCTGCCGATGCAGGGGACACGGGTTCGTGCCCCGGTCCGGGAAGATCCCACATGCCGCGGAGCGGCTGGGCCCGTGAGCCATGGCCGCTGAGCCTGAGCATCCAGAGCCTGTGCTCTGCAACAGGAGAGGCCGCAACAGTGAGAGGCCTGCGTACCGCAAAAAAAAAAAAAAAAGAGAGATCTTATGCCTTTATTAACTTGAAGGATTGGAAAATTAATGGCAGTATACTTTCTTTGTATTGAAATTCAACAAATTAAATATTAATAGATTTTCAAAGATTTTATGTGGACTTTTTTTTCAGGGAAAAAGGAATTAATATCCTACCACATTTAATGTTAAAATACATAGTTTTCAAAAAAAATACATAGTTTTCTTTAGGATATTCATTGGAGACTAATACAATCAGTTTTTACACTTTATACCTAATTTAATTTAAAAAATTTTTTTGTTTTGCATAAAAGAGCTAGCCACTTTTTTAAAATTATCTTTTAGCTTTATTGTTATTATCATCATTTTCATTTCTTTATAGTGGACTACTCTACAACCATTTCAAATTTTTGAGCCCTGAGTTCTGGTCATTAATTCCTGTGGGCCTATGTCCTTCTGAATATTTGAAAGCATGTTTACTAAAGAATCAACAGCCATGCACTGAAGAATCAAAGAGTGTACAATGACTCACACTAAAGAGGATGCTATTTAAATAATCCAAATGTGACTAACTTCAAAGTAGAGATTTTTTTTTTTGGACACCTGGTAATTTTGGCATAAAATAGAAAATTGGCACTCATGCTCATTTCACGTAAAATTAATTCCAACAAGTTAAAATAGAAGCAGAGCTGGAGACCAAGGAATGGATGTTTTGTTTTGAAAACCAGACTGGAAATTCTGTTTATATTATAGTAAGGCCCTTTTAAAATTTATTTGAACTTGTGCTCAGGAAAATATTTAGATTTTCCTTAGCCCTCTTAAGGACCTATTGTCTAGTTGTGGATTTTATTTGAAAACCTTGAAACAGAAAAAAAAAAAATTCCTCCTTTTGTCAAAGTCTCCAAGCCTCACATATTCTCTTTAAAAATCACCAGTCTCATTTCCTTTGAGATGATGAGCTATACATCCAAAGAACAAAGCATTTCCTGAGTCTGTTTAGAGTACATAGGATTAGTTCCTAAGTGTTTGTCATGTACCCTCAAGAACCTGGTAGAAAGTAAAAAACAAAACAAGAAAGCCAGAAACCTCCCAAAGAATACAGAAATTTATATAAAATCTTGAGATGGTAAATAGCACAGAATTACGTAAAGTCCCAGGAAGTATTTGATAAGTTTGGTCATTTAGACATATAAACACTTATTAAGCTTTACGTTCCTTAAGATAGAAAGCTATGACAGTGGAAAGATGTTTGGACTGGGAATAAATACTAATTCTGGTCCAACTGCTAGTGGATATGGGGTTTCTTTTCTTTTTTTTTTTTTAATTTGTTTGTCATTTTTATTATTGAGCTGTAATTATTCTTTGTACATTCTGGATACAAGTGCCTTATGAGACATAATGATTTGCAGGAATGTTCTCCCATTCTGTAGATTGTCTTTTCACTTTTTAAAAATCAATTATTTATTTATTTATGACTGTGTTGGGTCTTCGTTGCTGCACGCGGGCTCTCTCTAGTTGTGGAGAGTGGGGCCTATTCTTCTTTGCGGTGCGCGGGCTTCTCATTTCGGTGGCTTCTCTTGTTGCGGAGCACAGGCTCTAGGTGCGCGGGCTTCAGCAGTTGTGGTACACGGGCTTAGTTGCTCCACGGCATGTGGGACCTTCCTGGACCAGGGATTGAACCTGCGTCCCCTACATTGACAGGTGGATTCCTAACCACTGTGCCACCAGGGAAGTCCTGGACATGGGGTTTCTTTAGGGGTGAAGAAAGTATCCTGGAATCGGATAGTGGTAATGGTTGCACAACTTTGTGAATAAACTAAAAACCACTGAATTGTACACTTTAAAGGGTGAATTCTGTGTCATGTAAATTGTATCTTGATTAAAAGAAAATTCTGGTTCCAGAATTTTATTCCCTTCTGTAACTATGTAATCTTTTTTCCCCAGCTTTATTGAGGTATAATTGACACATAACAATGTGTAAGTTTAAGGCTTGCAAGGTGATGATTTTGATACCCGTATATATTGTGAAATGATTACCACAATAAGGTTAGTTAGCACATCAAACACCATTTATGCTACATAGATCAAAGAAATAAGTATAAAGTACATAAATGTAGGGAAATCAATGCCATTATGTAATTTGCAATGGAAAGAGTAGGATACTGGGACAACTGACTATCCATTTGGAGAAAGAAAAATTTCTCTTGAAGATTTTGTGTAAATTTATTGGCCATTCATATTTCTAATTTTGTGAATTGTCCTTTACCAACTTTGCATTTAGGTGTGATTGTCTTTATGAGTTTGTAAGTGTCCTATTTTGAGATTTTGAATTCTTCATTTCTCATAAACGATGGCAACATTTCCCCCAAGTTTTCATGTGCCATTTAACTTTATTTGTAGGTTTTCTTTTAATACAGAGAACTTGAGAAATATTTTATTCCATTTATCAATCTCTTCCTTTTTGGTTTCTTTTAAATCCCAGTCTTAAAATTTCCTTTCCAACCTAAAATTATTTATATATTTTTTCCTAGTATTCTTGTGATTTTTTTTGCATTAAAAAATTTAGTCCGTTTGAATATGTTTGATGTTGTAGGACATGAAGTAGCAATCTTATTTTTCTTTTTTTTTCTAAATGGATAGTCAGTTGTCCCACTATTCTCTTCTTTCCACTAGGATTACATTTATCTCTTTTTCTTGCCTGATTGTTCTGACTAGGAGTTCCAGGACTAGGTTGAATAGGAATTGTGAGAATGGGCACTTTTGCCTCATTCCTGATTTTATAGGAAAAGCTTTTTGCTTTTCACTATTGAGTGTGATGTTAGCTATGAGTTTCTTAGATATAGTTTATATTATGTGAGCTATGTTCCTTCTACACTCAATTTCTTGAGAGCTTTGATCATGAAGGGGTGTTGAATTTTGTCAAATGTTTTTTCTGCATCTAGTGAGAAGATTATATAATTTTTATCCTTCATTCTATTAATGTGATGTATCACGTTTCTTAGCTATATAATCTTAAGTAAGTTTCCTAGGTTCTTAAGACTTCAGTTTTTCCACTGTAAAGTGAAGGGGTTTTATTAGAGCAATGCTTTTTACACCGTGGTTTGCAATCCTTAGTGAGTGGCAAAATCAATTTAGTGGAGGGCAACCAGCATCTTAAAAAAAAAAAGAAAAAGAAACAAATATCTGAGTGTATTGCATATAAGAAGTATTATTTTGCCAAACTCTTATTTCCCTTATATGTGAATACATAAGGAGTCATGATGTAAAATATGTTTTTTTTTCACTGTTGGTTACAATAAAAAGTTAGCTGATTTGTAATCTCCCTCTTATAAAATTCTGTCAATTTACACTGTTCAATTTGGTAGCAGCAAAATCTCCAATCCTTACTGCAAACAATGAAGCAGTATAATCATTATGATCATTCCCATTTTATAGGCAAAGAAAATGCAGGAAAGAGAAGTTAATAAGACAAAAACATACAGCTATAAGTGATAGAGCTGGTAATTGAACCCAAGTAGCTTAATTTTAAAGCTGCCACTTTTAACCACTATATCATTCTATCTAGAATTCTGGCAATAAATTTTTAAAGTTTTAAATTGACCTACAATCCCGTAGCCCTTCTCCACTTAATATTATAGAATTTTGTATTTTTGGTGAGTATTGGTTTTGTATTTTTGGTGAATATTGGTTTAAAAAAAATAAGAGTTTCCTTGATATTAAATTAACCTCATCTGAGAAATCATTAAAAAGAGTGGGGGAGGGAGTATCAACACATCAGTTCAGACCATCAACTCACTTCTTAATGCCCTTTGTAGATCCCAAGATTTTGGCTGAGTAGTAGAAACTTTTCACTTTAAAACAAACAAAACAGGGATTTCCCTGGTGGCGCAGTTGTTGGGAATCCACCTGCCGGTGCAGGGGACACGGGTTCGATCCCTGGTCCGGGAGGATCCCACGTGCTGTGGAGCAGCTGGGCCCATGTGCCACAACTACTGAGCCTGTGCGCCACAACTACTGGAACCTGCGCGCCTAGAGCCCATGCTCCGCAACAAGAGAAGCCATTGCGATGGGAGGCACGTGCACCGCAATGAAGAGCGGCCCCCACTCACCACAACTAGAGAAAGCCCGCACGCAGCAACAAAGACCCAACACAGCCAAAACTAAATAAATTAATTAAAAACAAAACAAAACAAACAAACAAAGGTGTTTCTGCAATAAAGAATCTTCCCCTAAGAATAAAGCTCCTATAATTCCTTGGCTACATTCTATTGAAATAATGAGTTGTTCAACTTTAGCTCAGTTGAATTTGGCCACAAAAATATCTAGTATTCTTCCTCAGATCAGAATTGTTCTAATTAGCTCCCCAGGAAGGCAAAAGATCATAAGAAGCCTGAGAAATAAGAAGCAGAATTTAGATGATGCACTGAAGTCAATGCAATGGAAACAGTAACAGCAAAGGTCAAGTTCTGTCTTCCTATCTTATTTCTTCTTGATGATAGCTGTATCCTGTGACACATACACATACTCACTCTTCTACTAATGCAACAAACACAACGTTATTTTGACACAGTCCCAGCTTCTCAAGATGACTCCAATCTCTTGGCAATAAAAATTGGAAACCATCCTTTGTTAAGTGCTTGTTTTTACTAGACTTTTGCCCTGATTTATATACTGATTTAAATGGTCTTCACCACAGTTTGTGAGATTACTCCACTTTTTATTTTCTTTTGTAAAATGTATTTATTTATTTATTTGGCTGCACTAGGTCTTAGTTTCAGCACGCTGTGTCTTCATTGCTGCATGCAGGATCTAGTTCCTTCACCAGGGATCGAACCCAGATGCCCCAACCCCTTCATTGGGAGCCCAGAGTCTTAACCACTGGACCACCAGGGAAGTCCCTACTCTACTTTTTATCTTATTTTATTTTAAATTATTTATTTATTTATTTTTGGCTGCGTTGGGTCTTTGTTGCTGCACATGGGCTTTCTCTCTTTATTTTTTTAACATCTTTATTGGAGTATAATTGCTTTACAATGTTGTGTTCGTTTCTGCCGTATAACAAAGTGAATCAGCTATATGTATACATATGTTCCCATACCCCCTCCCCCATGCATCTCCCTCCCACCCTCCCTATCCCACCCCTCTAGGTGGTCACAAAGCACCGAGCTGATCTCCCCATGCACTGCAGCTGCTTCCCACTAGCTATTTTACATTTGGCAGTGTATATATGTCATTGCTACTCTCTCACTTCATCCCAGCTTACCCTTCCCCCATCCCCGTGTCCTCAAGTCCCTTCTCTACATCTGTGTCTTTATTCCTGTCCTGTCCCTAGGTTCTTCAGAACCTTTTTTTTTATTTTAAGATTCCATATATATGTGTTAGCATACAGTATTTGTTTTTCTCTTTCTGATTTACTTCACTCTGTATGAGACTCTAGGTCTATCCACCTCACTGCAGATAACTCAATTTTGTCTCTTTTTACGGCTGTGTAATATTCCATTGTATATATGTGCCACATCTTCTTTATCCATTCATCTGTCGATGGACACTTAGGTTGCTTCCATGTCCTGGCTATTGTAAATAGTGCTGCAATGAACATTGTGGTACATGACTCTTTTTGAATTATGGTTTTCTCAGGGTATATGCCCAGTAGTGGGATTGCTGGGTCGTATGGTAGTTCTAGTTTTAGTTTTTTAAGGAACCTCCATACTGTTCTCCATAGTGGCTGTATCAATTTACATTCCCACCAACAATGCAAGAGGGTTCCTTTTTCTCCACATCCTCTCCAGCATTTATTGTTTGTGGATTTTTTGATGATGGCCATTCTGACCGGTGTGAGGTGATACCTAATTGTAGTTTTGATTTGTATTTCTCTAATGGTTAATGATGTTGAGCATCCTTTCATGTGTTTGTTGGCAATCTGTATAACTTCTTTGGAGAAATGTCTATTTAGATCTTCTGCCCATTTTTGGATAGGGTTGTTTGTTTTTTTGATATTGAGCTGCATGAGCTGCTTGTATATTTTGGAGATTAATCCTTTGCAGTTGCTTCGTTTGCAAATATTTTCTCCCATTCTGAGGGTTGTCTTTTTGTCTTGTTTATGGTTTCCTTTGTTGTGCAAAAGCTTTTAAGTTTCATTAGGTCCCATTTGTTTATTTTTGTTTTTATTTCCATTTCTCTAGGAGGTGGGTCAAAAAGGATCTTGCTGTGATTTATGTCATAGAGTGTTCTGCCTATGTTTTCCTCTAAGAGTTTTATAGTGTCTGTCCTTACATTTAGGTCTTTAATCTATTTTGAGTTTATTTTTGTGTATGGTGTTAGGGAGTGTTCTAATTTCATTCTTTTACATGTAGCTGTCCAGTTTTCCCAGCACCACTTACTGAAGAGGCTGTCTTTTCTCCTTTGTATATTCTTGCCTCCTTTATCAAAGATAAGGTGATGATATGTGCGTGGGTTTATCTCTGGGCTTTCTATCCTGTTCCATTGATCTATATTTCTGTTTTTATGCCAGTACCATACTGTCTTGATTACTGTAGCTTTGGAGTATAGTCTAAAGTCAGGGAGCCTGATTCCTTCAGCTCTGTTTTTCTTTCTCAAGATTGCTTTGGCTATTCGGGGTCTTTTGTGTGTCAGTGCAAATTGTGAAATTTTTTGTTCTAGTTCTGTGAAAAATGTCATTGGTAGTTTGACAGGGATTGCATTGAATCTGTAGATTGCTTTGGGTAGTATAGTCCTTTTCACAATGTTGAGTCTTCCAATCCAAGAACGTCGTATATCTCTCCATCTGTTTGTAACATCTTTAAATTCTTTCATCAGTGTCTTATAGTTTTCTGTATACAGGTCTTTTGTCTCCTTAGGTAGGTTTATTCCTAGGTATTTTATTCTTTTTGTTGCAGTGGTAAATGGGAGTGTTTCCTTAATATCTCTTTCATATTTTTCATCATTAGTGTATAGGAATGCAAGAGGTTTCTGTGCATTAATTTTGTATCCCGCTACTTTACCAAATTCACTGATTAGCTCTAGTAGTTTTCTGGTAGCATTTTTAGGATTCTCTATGTATAGTGTCATGTCATCTGCAAACAGTGACAGCTTTATTTCTTCTTTTCTGATTTGGATTCCTTTTATTTCTTTTTCTTCTCTGATTGCTGTGGCTAAAACTTCCAAAACTATGTTGAATAATAGTGGTGAGAGTGGGCAGCCTTGTCTTGTTCCTGATCTTAGAGGAAATTGTTTCAGTTTTTCACCATTGAGAACGATGCTGGCTGTGGGTTTGTCATATATGGCCTTTATTATGCTGAGGTAAGTTCCCTCTATGCCTACTTTCTGGAGAGTTTTTATCATAAATGAGTTGGGCTTTCTCAGTGGCCATGGCTCATGGGCCTAGCCGCTCCGTGGCATGTGGGATTTCCTGGACCGGGGCACGAACCCGTGTCCCCTGCATTGGCAGGCGGACTCTCAACCACTGCGCCACCAGGGAAGCCCAGGGGGCTATTCTTCATTGTGGTCCATGGGTTTCTTTCTCTTTGCAGTGGCTTCTCTTGTAGCGGAGCACGGGCTCTAGGCATGCGGGCTTCAGTAGTTGCAGTGCATGGGCTCAGTAGTTATGGTGTGTGGGCTCTGTAGTTGTGGCGCATGGGCTTAGTTGCTCCGTGGCATGTGGGATCTTCCTGGACAAGGGAGCAAACCCGTGTTCCCTGCAGTGGCAGGTGGATCCTTTTTTAAAAATATTTATTTATTTATTTTTGGCTGCGTTGGGTCTTCCTTACTGCATGTGTGCTTTCTCTAAGTTGTGGCGAGCGGGGGCTACTCTTGGTTGCAGTGCACGGGCTTCTCATTGCGGTGGCTTCTCTCGTTGCAGTGCACAGGCTCTAGGCATATGGGCTTCAGTAGTTGTGGCACACGGGCTCAGTAGTTGTGGCTCATGGGCTCAGGAGTTGTGGCTCACGGGTTCTAGAGAGCAGGGTCAGTAGTTGTGGCACACAGGCTTAGCTGCTCTGCAGCATGTGGGATCTTCCTGGATCAGGGCTCGGATCCATGTCCCCTGCATTGGCAGGTGGATTCTTAACCACTGTGCCACCAGGGAAGTCCTGTACTTTTTAAAAACTGAAACTCAGTTAAGATAATTTGGTATTAAATGATCTGGCTTGAGTTAAATCCCACATTCTTTGGGCCAAGCCTGGTAGTTTTTCCCACTGTCCGGCTCTGAAGTGTTGCCCCTCACTCAATGCACCTCTGTACACAGCATACATGTATTTAGTATGGTTTCTGTTGTTGTGATTATTTGAAATAAACATAACATGTTTACCCAGACATTTCCATTTTTTAGCTTCCATCTGCTATAGGATCTATGTTTTGCTAATACAGAATATTTAGAAGATTTAGTTTAAACACAGGGACTTTTATCTTTGGTTCAGCTCAAATCTTGACTATTTCCTTTATATTTGCAGTCACATACACATTTTTCACATTTCCTTTTTAATGCTTTGCTATGAATTGTTAAACTTAAATCCTGCAGCTAATGCCTAATGGGCCAGGAACAATGTAGCTATTTAGACAGAATTTTGCAAATTAATCGTGAAACTTAAAGAGGAATGGAGACCCCGTGTTGAGTTAAAAAAAAACCAAACCAACAACTATAATCCTATTCTTGGAGCAAGGCTTGAGATAATGATCCCCACAAAGAAGGTAAGTGACGTGAAGAAAAAGCATTTGTATAAAGCATAAAATAAGAAATGAACTTCAAACTTATAAAACCTAGATTTCCCTTGTGGTCCAGTGGGTAAGACTCCACACTACCAACGCAAAGGGGCCCAGGTTCAATCCCTGGTCAGGGAACTAGAACCCACGTGACTGCTGCAACTAAGAGTTCGCATGCCGCAACTAAGAAGCCCACATGCTGCAAGTAAGAGTTAGCGTGCCGCAACTAAGACCCGCCGCAGCCAAAATAAATAAATAATAAATAAATTTTAAAAAATTATAAAAACTATTTTGGAAAAATCAGATTATAAACTTCAAGACACAGGAAGAACACATTTAACAGAGATTTTAGCCAAGTAGGAATAACGCAGAACCAGTGTGAGAAATGTAATGGGTCTAGCCACATACAACCTTTCTGGCCATTTATTTTCTAAGGCAGATATCATTCATTTCACAGTTACTAAGTGCCAGGCAAATTTCCTGTACTTTAAATCATCTTAACCCATTTAACCCCTCACAACAATCCTATAAATTTAGGTATAAATGAAGCTAAAATCTCCAGAGAGTTAGAACTATTCTTTTGTGATGAATATCCTTTTCATTTTATACCAAGTAAGAAGATAGAGAATAAAATTCTTGTTCATTTTTTTGGCCGTGGCCTATGGGATCTTACTCCCCCCCAACCAGGTGTCAAACCTGGGCCCGTGGCAGTGAGAGCACCGAGTCTTAACCACTGGACTGCCATGGAATTCCCAAGAATAAAATTTTAATTGATGAATTTTAAAGAAACTAAGCCTTAGGAAAGCTAATGTGTCCAAGTGTGTGCAGTTATAACAAATGGCATCACTATTTTACTCTGAGTCTGAGTCATGATCACTGTTCTCCCCCACAAATGAGAAAGGTGCTCCCAGTCCTGCCCTTTTCCTTAGAGAACTCAGGTCCTTAACCTCATATCAATAACATTTAACTGCAAATTATATATGGCTTAGGACTTTTTCAAAACTTAGAATTTACTTATTGATTAAATAAGATTAGAATAAGTAAGATTAGAATCCTTATATAAGGGACTACTTTTGGATATTTGTCATGAACAGGAGATATTTAATTTCAGTAATAGATGTTGATTAATTTCCTTATTGCCATAATGACTGTAAACAAATTATGATATTTTAAATTTATTTGGTCTTTTTTTCCCACTTGGAAACCAATAATATTGTACACAAAATTTCCATTTTAATTGTTTTCTTCATTGTGTAACTTATGAAAAATCAGGACATTGAAATGAAGTGATTTTCCAGTTTCTTTTACTGAGTCAACAGTAGCAAATCATTGTTACTCAAGAAATGCTTAGTGTACAGAATGAAACAAAGAAATATCAAATTATATGCTGCTTGTAGAAGCTTAACAACTAGAATATTATATACAAAGATGAATAATAGCTCATATTTGATACATGCTAACGAAGAGCATAAAGAAGAAAATCTTTGGGAATTCTCAGTTAGAGGAAGATCTGAGTACGGTGAGGCAGTTAAAAAGAGCTCTGGAGCTTCCCTGGTGGCTCAGTGGTTAAGAGTCCACCTGCCGATGCAGGGGACACGGGTTCGTGCCCTGGTCCGGGAAGATCCCACATGCCGCAGAGCGGCTGGGCCCGTGAGCCATGGCCGCTGAGCCTGTGCGCGTCTGGAGCCTGTGCTCCGCAACGGGAGATGCCACAACAGTGAGAGGCCCGCGTACCGCAAAAAAAAAAAGAGCTCTGAAAAGGTAGTGGGACATAATTGGGAAAGACAATTCCATAAAGGCATTCTTCAAAGGGAAGGTGATGGCTTAGGCAGAGTTTCAGAGCCCCAGATGTGTGTTCAGATAGAATGCTACCAGGGCCAAAAGTCGAGGGTTTGTGCAGGAATAGCATAGGAGATAAAGGTTCCTGATGATCCAGCATTTACAACTTTTGACTTCAAACATGAATTTTCCTATCAAATGACTCCAGCTCTCACACTACGGAACTTTTCGAGGGTGGGCATTTATCTTATCTACCCTGATGTTTTCAGTGCTAACACAGTACTTTGAGTGCCTGACTCAGAAAAGACATTCTGCAAGTATTTGTTGAATGGATGGATGAATGAATGAATGAATGAGTCTCAGATAGATTCAGTGAATTACTCAAGGTCAAACAACTAGAAAGTGAGTTACAGCTGGCACAAACTGTTGCTTTTTACTCTATTCAGATGTGAACTATACAGTGTTACAGAATCATTATTTTTCCATTCTCCTTGTCTTTTTGGAAATTTTCTTGGATGGACCTTAAGAAGATTGTATTAGTTAAGGTTCTGCACAGAAACAGAACCAATGGGATATGTGTGTGTAGTTGTATGTGTATGTGTGTACTGAGAGAGAGAGAGACACACACACACACACACACACAGAGAGAGAGAGAGAGAGAGAGAGAGAGAGAGAGAGAGAGGGATTGATGATAAGGAATTGGCTCATGCAACTATGGAGGCAGACAAGTCCCAAGGTCTGCAGGGTGACTCAGCAAACTGGGACCCAGAAGAGCCAATGACGTAGTTCCAGTTCTAGTCCAAAGACCTGAGAACAGGAAGAGCTGATGTTTCAGCTCTAGTTTGAAGACAGGAAAAAGTCAGTGTCCCAGTTTGAAGTCAGTCCAGCAGGAGGAATTCTCCCTTACTTGGGGGAGGGTCAGTTTTTTTTGTTCTACTTAGGCTTTCACCTGATTGGATGAGGCCCACCCACATTAGGGAGGGCAATTCATGTAATGTTTTTAATTTAAAAAAAAATTATTTACTTATTTTTGGCTGCGTTGGGTCTTCGTTGCTGTGCGTGGGCTTTCTCTAGTTGCGGCGAGTGGGGGCTACTCTTCCTTGCAGTGCGTGAGCTTATCATTGTGGTGGCTTCTCTTTGTTGCAGAGCACGGGCTCTAGGGGCGCGGGCTTCAGTAGTTGTGGATCGTGGGCTCTAGAGCGCAGGCTCAGTAGTTGTGGTGCACAGGCTTAGTTGCTCTGAGGCATGTGGGATCTTCCTGGACCAGGGCTCAAAACCACGTCCCCTGCATTGGCAGGCGGATTCTTAACCACTGTGCCACCAGGGAAGTCCCCATGTAATGTTAATCTCATTCAGAAACACCCTCACAGACGTGGTCCAGAATAATGTTTGACCAAGTATCTTGGCATCACATGGCTCAGGCAAGTTGACACATAAAATTAACCATCACAGATCTTTACCACTCACAAGTCATGTAGTCAGTTGAATATCCCAAATCTATTCCACTAAAACATCATGGGCTACATATTTGGTTCTCAATGTGTATTTATACAAGTTCCTTTTGTTGAGATAGTACAACATAATGGTGAGGAGCACCTCTGGTTCAAATTCAAGTTATCAGATGTGTGACCTTGACAAGTTACTTCTCTTAGTGTCAGTTTCTTTATCCATTAATTGGGAGTAATAATTGTTCCTCCATCTTAGAGTTGTTGTTATGAGAATTAAATAAAATAAGAGCATAAAATACTGAGTACAGTGCATGGCTCATAGTATTCACTCAATAAATTATGGCTACTGTTTAATAAAAAATACTAATGCAGGGACTTCCCTGGTGGTCCAGTGGGTAAGACTCCGAGCTCCCAATGCAGAGGGCCTGGGTTCGATCTCTGGTCGGGGAACTAGATCCTGCATGCATGTTGCAACTAACAGTCCGCATGTTGCAACTAAAGGTCCCGCGTGCTGCAGGGAAGATCCCACGTGCTGCAACTAAGACCCAGCGCAGTCAAAAAAAAAAAAAAAAAGAGAAATACTAATACAAATTTAATGAATATGGCATACCATTACCACTTGTTTGATTTGATCCCATAAATATTCTTTTAAAATGTCAAGTTATGTTTTTAATTTTAAACACTCAAGTGAAATAATAATTCTTGGCAGGTACCATTCAGTTATATTTCTATCTTTAATTCCTAGTGCAACACCTGATACATAGTAAGCACATGACAACAATTTTAAGAATACTTAATATTGTATCAAAAAATATAATTTAGGGTGTTTGAATTCTGTCACCCTAAAAATATAGAAAATTTGAGAATAATTTTTATGCACAAACGCTAATTTGATTTGAAACGAAACATTTGGAGAGGTTATAATAGTAGAAGGCAGGTATTTTCATTTATTTAATATTTGTTAATTATGTTGCCCTATAAACCCGTGAGCCTATAAACAGTTTCCATAAACAACTAAAGATGACATGAACTTTTCATTGACTGAATCAATAAATAATTTTTATCACATTTTAAAATCACAGTGGCATAAATATAATGAAAATAATACCTTACATTGAATAATACTTTATACTTTTCAAATTATTCAAATACACTATCACATTTGATTCTTAAAACAACCTCGAAGAGTGGGTAAGTAGATGTTATTATCCTCATTTCAGGGTCAGTAAACTAGAAATGAGAGATTCAAATTAGTATGCCTAACAACAAGCAGCAAATTAATGACTAAGCTAGAAGCTTTTAACTTAGTATGCTTTCTAATACACCAAACCTCATTAGACTAAATTCCACTCTCCTAAGTAAAAAATATCAGCATGGTCTTCAGTTAAGAAGGGATTTTTCTTCAATACATGTGATTATTAGGCAGTGTTTATCCCATGCTAAAATCTCAAAATTTTATTTTAATAAGAATGCAAAGTAGTTTTTCTACATATCACATCAATACCAAAAAACTATAATCACAGTGATGAATTTTATACTCTTGAGTACTATTTAAGGTAGTTTGGGTCACTAAATAACATCATATAATTTAGATGATAGTTTTTCTCATATTAGAGTCTTGGGTTTGACACAACTGTCTTTTTCTATGTTACTATAACATTTTCCCTTTTGATGTGATACTGTTTACTGTGTTGTCTTAAACTCACTCAAAAAAAAAAAAAAAAATCGGACTTCCTGGGTGGGACAGTGGTTAAGAATCCGCCTGCTACTGCAGGGGACATGGATTTGATCCCTGGTCCGGGAAGATCCCACATGCCACGAAGCAACTAAGCCCGTGCACCACAATTACTGAGCCTGTGCTCTAGAGCCTGCGTGCCACAACTACTGAAGCCCGCATGCCCTAGAGCCCACGCCACAACTACTGAGCCCACGTGCTGCAACTACTGAAGCCCACACGCCTAGAGGCCGTGCTCCGCAACAAGAGAAGCCACCGCAATGAGAAGCCTGCGCACCACAACGAAGAGTAGCCCCGGCTCGCTGCAACTAGAGAAAGCCCGCGCACAGCAACGAAGACCCAATGCAGCCAAAAAAATAAATAAATAAAAATAAAATTAAATTAAAATAAATTCTTTTTTAATAGGAGCGTGGTATGCACTGGAAATAATAGTTTTTGTAATTTGGTGTAAGGGTCATATCCTTAACACCAATTTAAGAGTCAACTTTTTTTTTGTTGAAATTATAATTTTGACAAGATGATAAAATAATTAGAATGACCCCAAGTCTGCCACTCTGATGGTGTAGTTATTTGGTTATCATTGCATAATTTTCTCCTGCTAGTTCATCCCCCAAATTGCTTTTCCAAAACCCCAACATAAACAGCTACCTGGTAGTTTTGAGTTCGAGGACCATGTCTTTCACGTTATATGCCCTCTTACAGTACCCAGAATCGTGCCCTGCATGCAGAAGGTGCTTAATATGTGCTTGAGCAATGAATACATAAATGAAGTTCTTTTGGAAGAGACCTGGGAATAATTCTTTTGTTAGAAGTAAAGATGAATAGATACCTCAACGCTGGGACGTCAAGAATGACAGTCCCGTGCAGAAGTGGAAAGAAGCAGCAGACAGCACGGGAAAATGCAGTAGAGGCAGCACAGAAATGAAGCCCAAGGAAATGAAGGCAAACTGGGACCCGGAAACTAAAGATAGGGGCAAGTCAGGGAAGGGGATGATGTCATCAGAACAACAACAGAGGAAGATAGTTTTGGCAGCAGCTTTTGAATAGACGTTGAAGAAAAAAAATGAGAGAGAGGGGAAAAAGGAAACGGGAAAAGGAAGTCTGCTCAGCACGCAGGATGACATTGTGGTGGGAGGAGAGCTTCCTGTCACAGCTTGATGTTTGCAACATCTGGTCACCTCTTATAACAAGGAAACTTTAGAAACTGGAGCCTTCTCAAGCAACCAGGTTAGAATATGTACGGATTCCACGGCCGTTAACAGTGCTGGCAGACAGGCATATCCGAAGAAAGAAAAAAATATAGACGGAAGACAATTGAGTCTCTTACACTGAGAACACTCCCACTAGTTTTCCAATGTAAGTATTCATATTTGGAAAAGTATATGCTTTACGTGTTTTGGGAATTTATTAGTTTTTTTTTTTTTTTAATTTATTTATTTATTTTTGGCTGTGTTGGGTCTTCATTTCTGTGCGAGGGCTTTCTCTGGTTGTGGCAAGCGGGGGCCCCTCTTCATTGCGGTGCACAGGCCTCTCACTGTGGCGGCCTCTCCTGCTGCGGAGCACAGGCTCCAGACATGCAGGCTCAGTAATTGTGGCTCACGGGCCCAGTTGCTCCGCGGCATGTGGGATCTTCCCAGACCAGGGCTCGAACCCATATCCCCTGCACTGGCAGGCAGACTCTCAACCACTGCGCCACCAGGGAAGCCCTATTAGTTTTGTATTAAAATTAAAGTGTTGAAATTTTCTCTTAATTCAATGATCTCAAATGGCAAAATGTAGCTAAGAAATTTGCAAAGAAAACAGTTGTTTCCAAAGCTAATGATTTTCATGACCCATTTTTCTGTCGCACTGTTTAATTTTTGCGAGATTCCATACCTTGCTTCATTTACACTATTGGCCAGTTTTCCACAACGCAATTGTGCCCTCTAGCGTTTCTTAGTATTTAACGATGGCTACTTTGGAGTTTTAGAAAGTGGTCAGAGGTAGAACTGACTTGATGAGTAGGGAAAATAGTAAGGATTTCCACCTTATCATTTGTATCAGTCAGTAGAAGTGTGGCTATGTTATGGTAACAAATAAACCCCCGAATTTCAGTGGCTAAAAACACAATTTTTTTTCCTCACGGAAGGTCCAATGCAGGCTGGCCAGGCCTGTCTACAAGCAGCATCTTGAGAATCCAGGCTTCCTGATCTTGTGAACTCTGCCACCGTGTCAACTGCCAGACTCAACAGGACAGGGAAACAGATGGAGGGGGCCCACTGGCTTTCACCTGCTCCATCTTGGAAGGGACACATGTCACCCTGCTACTTTCCAGTGGCCAGAACTAGTCCCCAGCCCAATGGCAAGGTGGCCTGGAGGGTGGGAGAGGCAAATGGAGGTTCTGGGAGCACCAATGGCCTCTGATAAAGCTTCTACAAGAGCAGCTAGGGGACTTCCCTGGAGGTCCAGTGGTTAAGACTCTGCACTTCCACGGCAGGGGGCGCAGGTTCGATCCTTGCTCAGGGAACTAAGATCTCACATGCCACGTGGCACAGCCAAAAAAAAAAAAAAAAAAAAAATTTTTGATTTGAAGTTTTCCATTAGGAAATTATTCTATCAAAAAGAGAATAACAAGAGCAATTTTGATGTTCACAATTCTTCATTTTTGACACTCAAAATTAAATATCCCCATTTGTATAATGGCAGAAGTGTAGCAACAGACTTTTATATTACAATTTCTGTTCTGATTGACTTTTGTATAAAATAAAATGTCCTTTGCTCCTTTATTCTTTGAGAGAACTATCTTCCTTCTCCTGCATCTCTTCCTTGGATGTTTAAGTTATGATTTTTATTGTAATTACCTCTTTCCAACTTTAATTGGATATACTGGAAAGCTGTTCCCCAAACTGTTGTCCTTACTGACATCCCATCTTGGAGACGTATATTGCATTTATTTATGAAATTTTACAAATTTTATCTATTACTAGGAAAAATATATTTAAGGAAACTTTATAGTTATTTATTAAGTATTGAGCTTGATGGCTCTTCTTTTGATTTTTTTTATTGTGGTAAAATATATATAACCAAAATTTACCACTTTAACCATTTGTAAGTGTCTAGTTCAGAGGCACTAAGTACATTCACTTTGTTGTGCAATCATCACCACTATTTATCTCTGGAACTTTTTCATCATTCTGAACTCACACTGTACCCATTAAAAACTAGCTCCCCATTCCCTCCTACCCCCCAGCCCCTGGCAACCAGCATTCTACTTTCTGTTTCTATGAATTTGACTACTTTGGGTACCTCATATAAGTGGAATCATACAATATTTGTCATTCTGTGTCTGGCTTATTTCACTTAGCATGTTTTCAAGATTCAGCCATGTTGTACCATGTATTAGTACTTCATTCCTTTTTAAGGCTGAATAGTATCTCATTGTATGTTTATACATTTTGTTTATCCATTCATAATGGCTCATCTTTGACAATATCACATTAATTTTGTTTAGTCAGTAAATCATTAATACATCTTTTGAGAGTCTTCTATAATCTCTAGCACATCTTGATTAGAGAGACGTAAAACTGTTCAACCCTTAGTCATCTGTGTCCTCTTAGACTGTATATCTGAAATATCTTGCTATTTCTACCTTTTGTTAGGTCTTCTGGCAAGGCTCCACTTTTCAAAGGAAGTTTTCTTCTGGGGATAATCAACCGTAGTGTTTGGCTTCTAGTATGAGCATGTTCCATCATTAAGCTTTTCCTTTTCCACTTCAGTATTTAAGAGACAAGTTTTTCAAGTTATCTTAAATATGGAGATGCTGTAGAGTGACAGATACTTCATCTCTGGCTTCATCATATTTCTAAAAGTCTTTGTCATAATTCTAGTTTTATAATTTTATTGTTAATAATATTATTAACCCTCATAGAATAATAATAGCTACTAGGCACTGTTCTAAGTACCTGATACACACAGGACATGATGATACTGGCTTCTGAAATAGAAAATACAGGAGGAAAAGCAGGGTGGAAAGAGGGAAAATGATAACTCAAGTTTTGGACGTGTTGGCTTTGAGATGCTGGAGGAAAGTCGGTGTCTTGTGTAAGAGAGCAGGCGGGAGATGTGAATTTGTATCAGGACTCAGGAGCACTGCTGGGGCTGGAGGGGGATTTAGGAACGAATAATATGTAGGGAAGAGCTGCAGCTGTGGAACAAATGAGATTTCTAAGGGAGAGAGAGAATGCAGAGGGTCCACTTAGCCCAGCAGCAGCCAGGAGCTGAGCCGGATTGATGAGCAGGAATTAGCCAGGCAGGAAGGGTGATGGTCTGAAGCCTGCATGGCCCCTGGTGGCTCTGTTCTACTTTCCGTCTCCATGAATCTGACTACTTGGGTACTTCATATAAGTGGAATCGTGCATATTTACCATGGGAGCAGGGAGCAGTGGTCGCAGCCAAACCACCCGAGGAGTTTGCAAAACTACTCCAGAGCCAGAGATTCTGAGTCACGGGGTCTGAGATAGGCTTCAAAAAAACCAAGTGAGAACATTGTTGTGGAAGAAGACCAGAGGAGGACAGTGTCCTGTAAGCTCAAGGAGGTGAGGCTGCAGGGAGGGGACAACGGTGACAAAGAAGGGAGAGGAACGGGGCACCCACGGGGTCTGACAAACCAGGCTTATCAGGAGCTTCAGTGGGGCAGTTTCCATAGAGGGATGAGGGGAGAATAATTGTCCTCTGGGACACTGAGAGACACCGGGATCAGAATTACCAGTAGAAAGAGAAGGATTCAAGGCTGGGGGGAGATGCAGATAATGATGAGGTAGAAGGGATGGAAATGGAGGGACTGGATGCCTGGTAGCTTGGGTTTTCTAAGAGAAGCTGCAGGCACATTCACTGGAGGCCACCGCTGGGTGTGTTAAGCCATGGGGATAACACAGGCTTGAGGCTCAAACTGCAGCTCTGCCATTTCCCCACTCGGAGATCTCTGTGCCTCAGGCTTCTCATCTGTAAAATGGGGATTTAATTTAATTTGTTTATTTTAAAATGGGGATTCTAAATACTCTTTTCTGCCCTATAGGACCGCTGTGAAGGTTATGATGAGTTAGTACATGTAATACTCTTAGGACAGCACCTGGAGGACTCAGGTGTGTTCTGTGCTGTGGAGGCAGAGACTGGTGGCTGGGTGTCCTCGGAGGGGATTAGAAAAAGAAACATCCAGAGGAGAGAGGTTGTTTTGGTTTGAAAACCACTGCCCTTTGGTGGAATGAATTTGGGATTGACAGTGTTGACACAAGGACTTTTATCCTGCCTTTGGCACAATATCGCTGTGGTTTGGGTCGGGTCCCTTACCTTCTTTGGGTGGCAGTTTTCTCCTTGGTGAAACGCGTGGGCTGCTCTCTGGCACCCCTGGTTCAGGCTCGCGGAGTGTGGGATTCCCAGCACAGCCGCGCAGCGCCTTTCGAGGTTCGCGGGTGCCACCCTGTGGTAGAAACGGATAGTGTTGTCAACAGGCTCCGCAAGGCTGAAGACCCAGCGACCCAGCTTTCTAGATGGGTTTTTATTATGTACAGAAAAATCTCTCCAGGGACAAGGGACCGTATCCAGGGTGGCAGTGCTCTCTTATTAGCATAAATGGAGCATGAGTTGGACATGGCACAGTAGCCAGAATTTCATTATGGCCATGATGAATAACTTAACACACGTGAATAATTTATAGCGTGCTCAGCCCATTGGAGCAAGAGGGTCAATAACACTAGCTAAAACTTGGAATCTGTTTACTTCAGTGCATTTTTTCGTTGTTGAAACAGTGACCTTGAAAATGACCCCATCTCAATAGTTAGGCCTATCTCACGAGTTTCCCAGTAGAGTTGTAAATCTGCTCTGTGTGTGTCCCGGCATTCTGTCCCGGCATTTGTTGAGCTGAGAGAAGTCAAGGTCACTCTGCCATGAGCCCCAGCAGCCTCTTCTGTCTCTAAAGGATTTTTAAATGACTGATTAGTAATACTGGAGAACCAGTTGTATGATTCAGAAAGGTTACTGAGACAAAAGCTTCTGGGAATGGCCTTGGCTTATGAATTCCCTGCCATGGGCAGAGAGAGTGTCTCTGTCAGGAAGGCTGTCAGGAAACAAATATAATAAAACGATAATAGACCGGAGGGAGGTTCTCTGTCATTTTGCAAATTTTTGAACCCTGGAAGCACAAGAGCCATGCCTCTGGCTTGGGACTGCATATATCTGCTCCCTAGGTTTAATCCCACTTTTTTTTCCCCCAGCAAAACTTCAGACTGAAATTTTACCATCCAAAGAGCTAGCTTCAAAAGTTGCTCAGGGGACTTCCCTGGTGGCGCAGTGGATAAGACTCTGCGCTCCCAATGCAGGGGGCCTGGGTTCTATCCCTGGACAGGGATCTAGATTCCACATGCATGATGCAACTAAGGAGCTTGCGTGCCACAACTAATGAGCCCATGTGCTGCTGCTAAGGAGCCCTGGATCCACAACTAAGGAGCCTGCCTGCCACAACTAAGACCTAGTGCAACCAAATAAATAAATAAATATATATTTTTTAATTGCTCAGAATATCTCCTGTTCCTTTATATTGGGTTGGCCAAAAAGTTCGTTCGGGGTTTTCCGTAACATCGTGAGGAAACGAACTTTTTGGCCAACCCAATATTTGGGTCATTTTATTCCCGCTATAAAGAAATTTGTGGATTAAAAACTATTGCATCCTGGGAATTCCCTGGTGGCCAAGTGGTTAGGATTCTAAGCTTTCACTGCTGTGGCCTGGGTTCAATCCCTGGTCGTGGAACTGAGATCCTGCAAGTGGTGCGGTATGGCCAAAACAAACAAACAAAACCCCTCATCCCCCACCAAACCGGATAGTATCCAAAAATTGTTACAGGACGATATCAAATCAATCACCCACTTTTGTAGTTCCATACGTCAATCCTGTCAACCTACCCTTTAATTCCTTGTCCCTCAGTCTCAGATCTAACTTCCCAGGCAAATGTAGTACACCCTGAGAAATTTAAACTCTCTACTCCCATCTGTAAAAGGTTAGGATATTTATACTCATTCATATTTCCTTCTCATTTCACAACAAAAGGTGTGCACCCTCCACTCGTGTTCTGGGTCCTATGACCTCTTACCTCCTACCTATACATCAACTATCATCGTCTTCTGTATTTTCAGCTTCTCCTCAGCATATAATCATGTGTAAGTGATTCGCATCTTTAAACAAAGATGCAAACTTGATCCTATTCTCCACTTCAGTTACTGTCTTGGGTCTCTGCTCCTGGTCTGAGCCGACCTTCTTAACAGGGCAGGTATGTTATCTTTCTGCATTTCCACGTATGAGAATAATTCCTCAGACAGTCATAAGGCTTCCAACTCAGCCATGATAGTGAAGCTACTCTGCTAAAATGACCATGGCCAGATTCAGTGGTTGCTTTTCTGAGCCCTCTTACATACTCACATGTAATGATGGCAGAACAACCAGATCCTCACGCTGTGATTTCCTTTCCGGAACAACCTGAGATCATTTTCTCTACTAATTACATGTCTCAAAGGGGTGATCTGATATTTCTAATGACATTTCATTCATGAAGGTCAGAGGGTCACATGTTAGTTACTGGGCTAGATGTCAAAATATAGAATTCAGCACTGGTTTCCACTCTCTGGTTTACAGTAAATTCTGTACATCATGTGCCCACTTAATATCAAAATGTCTGTCATCTTTCATAAGGATACAAGGACAATAAAAGTTAAAGCACTTATTTAAAAAAACCCATTTCACACCGCTGACCACCTTCATCTTTTAACTCTCTCCTCCTGGCTTCAGTGACACCAGACTCTTCTTTTTCCTCTTTAGAAATTCCTTCTCAGTTTCTTTTTTAGGCTTATGGGTGTGTGTGTGTGTGTGTGTGTGTGTGTGCACGCGATGCTTATGATTTATCAACCCCCTATTAAATGCACACATTATCTCATTTAATCCTCAAACAACCTTATAAGGTAGGTGTTTTTAATCTCCATTTTATGTGAGGAAGCCAAGACTCAGCGAGGTTAAATAACTCTGAGTAACATAATCAAACCCAGGGTCATCTGTCTTGAGGTTAAGTTCTTACCCTCTGATGTTATAGCGCCGCTTCAACTTTAACACACCTGAAGGCCATCACACGTG
Organism: Delphinus delphis; assembly: GCF_949987515.2. Lineage (NCBI taxonomy): Eukaryota > Metazoa > Chordata > Mammalia > Artiodactyla > Delphinidae > Delphinus > Delphinus delphis. The sequence continues at coordinate 37,071,893 of NC_082695.1, read as the reverse complement.
CTATTCTCTTTTACTGCAATGTTCTTACCGCATTTGTCTCCTTCACATACTTCATGCCTCAGCCTAATTGCCATCTCTTCAGAGGAACTTTCCTGATCATCTGATCTGTAGAAGTCTTTCTCTCTTTAGTTTTTCTCCATCACACCATCCTCTATAATTATTTTGGGTTTGTTTGGTTATTGTCTGACTGCCCCCCTAAGAAATAAGGTCATTGAAGTCAAGTCACTTGTCCAGGGTCACCATGAACATTTGCACAGGTTGTGCACTGTATAAGGATGCCTAGTTGAGGTAAGTGAATGGGCTAAAATCTGCCTTTACTTACCCACCAGACGGGTTGTCTTAAAAAAAAATTGTCCAAAGGTATCATCCAGGCTGGCAGTGGATGTGATTTTGCCTATCTTGTTCAATAGTTTATATCCAGAGCCTAGAACAGTGACTGGTGTGTATTGGACTTTCATAAAATATTTAGTGAATGGAAGGGAGTAATGTAGCTGCAGGACTGGTTTATACTAGAAAACAACCAACGAGTCCTTAATAAATAAAAAGTCTTCCAATGAGTTTCATTATACGTAGAGTAAAATCAAAATTCTTTTTTTTTTTTTTTTGGCTGTGCCGCAAGGCATGTGGGATATTAGCTGCCCGACCAGGGATTGAACACTTGCCCCCTGCAGTGGAAGTTTGGAGTCTTAACCACTGGATCGCCAGGGAAGTCCCCAAATCAAAATTCTTTGCATGGCCCATTGCATAGCACCCTTCTCCTGATTGTGATGAAAAATTGCAGTAGTTCTAACCTACTTCACAAAAGAACCTTCCAGGTATCTTTTGATAATCAAATTCATGATAAGTCCAGAGCCCACACATAACACAAGGAAAGCTGTTTCCTGCTATATTTCAACTTGCATGAAGGGATAGTCTGTATTTCTTTTTCTTTATTTCTTTTTGGCCACACCGCGAGGCATGTGGTTTTTTAGTTCCCTGACCAGGGATGGAACCTGTGCCCCCTGCAGTGAGAGCACAGAGTCTTAACCAGTGGACTGCCAGGAAGTCCCAATATTCTGTATCTTAGAAGTCAGTTGAAGATGCCTTGAACACTTGCATTTTCTCCCTATTATAGGATGGCTTTTGATGGGACTCTTCACCAAAAAACTACCTAGTAACATTAGTTCACTCAGGTCTCGTGATTCCAATCAAATTTCCCTGCGAATGTTTCCTTGTCCATTTTTATTAGAATAGCCACTTACATGGGAATTCTGTACCAATTCTGGAATTTCTTTGACCCTTTCTTTGATAGCTATCTCGAACCACTTGGACCCTCACGGTACGTAATTCCTCCTTAGACGTCCACTTTAGCTTTCTCTTTGCGGATGACCCAGCTCTTTTACTAGATTCATCCTCATTGAATTCCATTCCAGCAGTCACATAACCATCTGCTTCTGTCTGACTTTTTACTGTGTTCTTGCCCTTATCCATTTTTACAAGGGTTGCCCACCAGTGCAGGGGAGACTGATCCCAGTGGTAATAGTAATTCAGCAACTGTGGAATCACCTCCCTTCAAGCTCCCTGGGCAGATGAGGTTTTTTTCTGATTCTGAAGGTGACTGGGAATTCATTGCCTGATGACTAACTTCCTCTTTTGTAATGTGATAGGTGGGGAAACAAGGCAAAAATCTCAACCTCTAAACTCCCTGTGAGGCTTTAATAAGATGTGTTTACAAAGGAACAATTTTAGAACACCAAACCAAGCCAAACAAAATCCCAGGGCCAAAGTTTTCGATTTTTCCTTGTTCATTCATCTGGAAAAGTAAATGGCAGCCGTGGTGTTTGGCGTGGCCAGGATGGCCTTAGTTAACATCAAGAACATGTGATTTCTCCTAGTCCGTATTTCCGGTTAGTCCTGCTTGAACATACACACGCCTCTTAAATGCTATGCATTTAGAGCTTCAGATCTGGAACAAATGTGATGACCTCCGAGGCCCTCATTGGCTTGCCTACTAACTTTAGGAAATTTGGGCACTGGCCCCCTCTAAGCCTCAACCACAGGAAGCGTGGGGTGGAGAGACCGCTTTCCTACGGCCCGTTACTCAGAATACTTGCTTGAACCAAATGGAAACCATCTGGCCAAGTGGATTTATTGTCATGAGCTAACAACACTGTATATTTTCATGTAGATTTAAAGGGCTAGGTTTCTGAAAAAATTTTAAAAATTGGCACTTTAATCCACTTAAGCCATTTGTTACTTATTTCAGTTTGCAGTAGATATTTTATTTTATATTTTTGGCCGTGGTGCGGGGCTTGTGAGATCTCAGTTCCCCGACCAGGGATTGAACCCGGGCCCTTGACAGTGAAATCACCAAGCTCTAACCGCTGGACCGCCAGGGAATTCCTGAGGTAGATATTGTAGATCAAATTAAAAGTGATCATTTTCCTTTTTAAGTATATTTGGCCCCTCAGTATTGCTGCTTTTCAAAAGTGTGTCTGACAATTCTCAACACAAATAGTAAGATGATGAAAAAAATGCTAAGAAGAAGTAGGCATCTTTCTAATCCCATGAGTAAATTTTCTACCCAAAGTGTTTCCGGCAGAGAATTCCATTTTATATAGTAACAACATTTTAGACAGCCTGGAAACAGCCTAGATTACCTGGTGTAATAATAACTATCAGTTATTAAGCATAGAATGCATGCTCTGCTAAATATATGTGCTAAGTCTTTTACATGAGCTATAGCTCATTTAATCCGTATACTGTGAATATAGGGTAGTTACCAGTTTTATTTTACAGATAAAGAAACTAAATTTGGAGGAACAGAGTAAATTGCGTCAGGCAAGATGGGTGAAAAGCAGGAAAGTGGGACCTGAACCAAGGTCTGTCTGACTCTAAACTCTGCCTGCCAAGTGCAAGAGCGATATAATTATGTTTATTTTTTCTGGGCTCAGAGCGGCCAGGGCATTAAAATAAATCCTAAACTTGTGAAATAATGACAGTTGCTTTGCAGATATGTTATATTGTGCAATTATCATGCTTATGTAAGGTGTGTATTATTGTGACCATTTCACAGATATGGAACTGAATCTCAGAGATAATTCATCACACAATTATTGATTGAATCACATGCAAACCCAGATTGGTCCTGGCTCACAAATCTCCTCCTGGGAGCTTGTTAGATGCAGAATCTCAGGGGCCCACCCCCTCCCTCACCTGTTGAATCAGAATCTGCATTTTATGAATTTGGTAAAGTTGCAGGATACAAAATTAATGCACAAAAATCTCTTGCATTCCTATACACTAATGATGAAAAATATGAAAGAGAAATTAAGGAAACACTCCCATTTACCACTGCAACAAAAAGAATAAAATACCTAGGAATAAACCTACCTAGGAAGATAAAAGACCTGTATGCAGAAAACTGACACTGATGAAAGAAATTAAAGACAAAACAAACAGGTGGAGAGATATACCATGTTTTGGACTGGAAGAATCAATATTGTGAAAATGACTATGCCCCCCAAAGTGATCTACAGATTCAATGCAATCCCCATCAAATTACCAATGGCATTTTTTACAGAACTAGAACAAAAAATCTTAAAATTTGTATGGAGACACAAAAGACCCTGAATAGCCAAAGCAGTCTTGAGGGAAAAAAACAGATCTGGAGGAATCAGACTCCCTGACTTCAGACTATACTACAAAGCTACAGTAATCAAGACAATATGGTACTGGCACAAAAACAGAAACATAGATCAATGGAACAGGATAGGAAGCCCAGAGATAAACCCATGCACCTATGGTCAACTATGACAAAGGAGGCAAGGATATACAATGGAGAAAAGATAGTCTCTTCAATAAGTGGTGCTGGGAAAACTGGACAGCTACATGTAAAAGAATGAAATTAGAACACTCCCTAATACCATACACAAAAATAAACTCAAAATGGATTACAGACCTAAATGTAAGACTGGACACTATAAAACTCTTAGAGGAAAACATAGGAAGAACACTCTTTGACATAAATCACAGCAAGATCTTTTTGATCTACCTCCTAGAGTAATGGAAATAAAAACAAAAATAAACAAATGGGACCTAATGAAACTCAAAAGCTTTTGCAAAGCAAAGGAAACTACAAACAAGACGAAAAGACAACCCTCAGAATGGGAGAAAATATTTGCAAACGAATCAACGGACAAAGGATTAATCTCCAAAATATATAAACAGCTCATGCAGCTCAATATTAAAAAAACAAACAACCCAATCAAAAAATGGGCAGAAGACTTAAATAGACATTTCTCCAAAGAGGACATACAAATGGCTAAGAAGCACATGAAAAGCTGCTCAACATCACTAATTATTAGAGAAGTGCAAATCAAAACTACAATGAGTATCACCTCATACCAGTTAGAATGGGCATCATCAGGAAACCTACAAACAACAAATGCTGGAGAGGGTGTGGAGAAAAGGGAACCCTCTTGCACTGTTGGTGGGAATGTAAATTGATACAGCCACTATGGAGAACAGTATGGAGGTTCCTTAAAAAACTAAAAATAGAATTATCATATGACCCAGCAATCCCGCTACTGGGCATATACCCAGAGAAAACCATAATTCAAAAAGACACATGCACCCCAGTGTTCACTGCAGCACTATTTACAATAGCCAGATCATGGAAGCAACCTAAATGCCCACCAACAGACAAATGGATAAAGAAGATGTGGTACATATATACAATGGAATATTACTCAGCCATAAAATGGAATGAAATTGGGTCATTTGTAGAGATGTGGATGGACCTAGAGACTGTCATACAGAATGAGGTGAGTCAGAAAGAGAAAAACAATATCGTATATTAACGCATATATGTGGAACCTAGAAAAATGGTACAGATGAACCGGTTTTCAGGGCAGAAATAAAGAGACAGATGTAGAGAACAAATGTATAGACACCAAGGGGGGAAAGTGGTGGGGGTGGTGGTGGGATGAATTGGACGATTGGGATTGACATGTATACACTGATGTGTATAAAATGGATGACTAATAAAAACCTGCTATATAAAAAAAAATAATATTTAAAAATTAAAAAAAAGGAAGAAGTAAACTATCCTTATTTACATGACATGATTCTTTACACAGAAAAGCTTATGTAAATCCAAAAAATAATTCCTAAGACTAATAAGTGAATTCAGCAAGGTCACAGAATATAAGATTAACATAAAAACCCAAATATACTAACAATGATCATGTAGAAGCTGAAATTAAAACAACACAATTTACAATTGCTCAAAAAATGTATATAAATCTAATAAAACAGAAATGGGACTAATATGATGAAAATCCTGATGAAAGAAATCAAAGATCTAAATAAGTAAGAGATGTACCATTCTCATGGGCTGAAAGACTCAACAAGGATGTCAATTCTTCCAAATTAATACAGTTCCTATCAAAATTCCAGCAAGACTTTTTCTTTGGTAGATAAGTTTATTCTAAAATTCACATGGAAAGGCAAAGGAACTAGAAGAGCTAAAAGAATATTGAAGTTCTTTTTCCTGTTATTTTTCTGACTCTATTAAGGAAATTTTATGTCTTGAATCTAGTAATTAAAAAAATCGGGGGCTTCCCTGGTGGTGCAGTGGTTGAGAGTCCGCCTGCCGATGCAGGGGACACGGGTTCGTGCCCCGGTCCGCGAAGATCCCACATGCCGTGGAGCGGCTGGGCCCGTGAGCCATGGCCGCTAAGCCTGTGCGTCCGGAGCCTGTGCTCCGCATCGGGAGAGGCCACAACAGTGAGAGGCCCGCGTACCGAAAAAAAAAAAAAAATTGGAATGTGAAAAAAAAAAAGAATCTGCATTTTAACAAGATTCCCAGGTGATTAGTGTGCCCGTTAACGTTTGGAATTAGATTACATAGAGATTTTGGAAGCTACTTGAGGTGTCCCTCCTCTGCCTCCCCCTGCCCCATTTTTTCTCCTTAATCTGTAAAAATAACCAAAAAAAAAATCTGTTTAGTCACTATCACTCACCAATACTTCATAAACATGGTCTCATTTAAGCCTCATAACAACTCCACAGTGTCAATACTATCATCCTCACTTACAGGTAAGGAAATTGAGTCTTGGGGAGAACAGAGTGCTAATGTAGGAACCGGAAAAGGTAATATAATTCCTCTCAGGTGAAATTAAGGTTCAAAATGGTATAAAATACTGCTTCTTTTGATTTTCCTTTTAACTAATGTTTAATAATAAAAAAGCTGAAAATTGGAGCTGTTTGTTGAGTACTCATAATTTACTAAGCACTACACTAAGTGCCTTACCTTATCTAAATATGTAAAACTATTATATAAATGGAATTTATTCTCTCTGACAAGTAGACAAATATCATGGAAGCATTTGACTTGTTTATCACAAACTAATGGGTTAAAAGAAGGAATGATAACTGTTGATTAACTGTTATCAGCAAGACCATCTGACCATCCGCCAGCGACTCAGTCAGGTGTGGGGTTCCCTCCAAGGGACATTTGGAACCATACGGCGGCCCTTTAAGGTTGTCACAATGCATGGGAGGTACAACAGGCATTTAGTGTCTTGGGATGAGGGATGCTAAATGCTCTGTCAAGTATGGATTCCAGCACAACCAAATATCATCCCACCCCAAATGCCACTGGTACTCTCCTTGAGGAATGGAGACCTTTACCACAGTTTTTGTGTTTATAAAACAAGACTCAACCTTGGAGAGAACTGTACTAATTATTTCCGTTCCCAAAGACTTAACACGTTCCGCTACCAAATCATTGTGATAAACCCACTAGGACACAGATATACTGAGAACCTGGGGGCTGTGAGGCCATCAGAAATGATTTAATGGTCAGAGGGACCACTTGGATAAATCTTTTCTCCACCTACCTAGACTTCCACCGCCTCTCTCAGACAGGAAACCTCCGCTTCCTCGCCACCCTGTCCGGTGTTGGAGAATAAGGCACACCCGGGTCCCACCCATTCCTGGGTAGAGGCGCGACCAGTTTGAGCGTGAGCCTCGGATCCCTCTGAGGCAGGTTTTCCTAGCGGGTGGGGCTACGTGCTTGAGCTCACCCTTCCTGCTTCACTTCCTACTGTAGGAGTTCCTGCCCGAGCCCCAGGCTAAAAGGTGAAGGTCAGGAGCCGGGCCAGGGGCAGCTGAAAGTGATGGATCTCGTGCTGTTTTGCAGGTTGCTCTGGCACCTGGAATGCAGGCGTTTCCAACTGGCCTTTCCTGGCTCCACAGTAGTTTCATCTACCCTTGGATTTGGAGGTGAAACGGGCAGCTATGTATGAGGAAAGCGGTCGGAAGCTGCACTCTACCCTCAGGCCTAAGCCTTTCTCCAGACCTGCTTTTAAGAGAATTTATGTTAACGGCTTGCTTAGCTATTAAAAAAGTGCCACTGTCTTTCCTTCTGTGTTCCTTCCCACTGCGCATGTTCGTCAGTGAGCCTGGGAAAGGAGCTGGGGGGAGGTGGAGGAGGGCTGCACAGAGGGGCAGCTGAACCTTGAGCATGTTCAGTCGCAGTAGTAGCTGCCATGTCCATGAAGTGCCTACGCTGTTCTCAGCACTTTTATTTACATTATTTTCTTTCCTCAAAACAACTCTGATAGGTCTTGTTCCTGATGTGGAAGGAGAAACTTTGAGACATTAGTAACTTGTCCAGGGCTACTTAATTATTAGATACAAGAATTGGAATTCAAATAGTTTTCTGTAGTCCAAAGACATTAAACATTTTAAAATTAAAAGACAAAGCTCGGCTTCCCTGGTGGTGCAGTGGTTAAGAATCCTCCTGCCAATGCAGGGGACACGGGTTTGAGCCCTGGTCCAGGAAGATCCCACATGCCCCGGATCAACTAAACCCGTGTGCCACAGCTACTGAACCTGTGCTCTAGAGACCGCAAGCCACAACTACTGAGCCCGGTTGCCACAGCTACTGAACCTGCAATCTAGAGCCCATGCTCCACAACAAGAGAAGCCGTGGCAATGAAAAGCCTACGCACCACAACCAAGAGTAGCCTCCGCTCTCCCGCAACTAGAGAAAAGCCTGCTTGCAACTAGAGAAAAGCCTGCTTGCAGCACCCAACGCAGCCAAAAATAAAAGAAATAATAAAGAAATGAAATAAAAAAATAAAAAGACAAAGGAATTTCTTCCATGTTTTATGATGCAGATTTATCAATAAAGCACTTTATTTTTGAGTTTATGAGTAGATCCTGTTGACTGAAATAAGAACACATGATGCAAAAGTTGTGAATTAAGTTTTATTCAGGGACCTTACTGAGGACTGTAGCTCGGGACACAGGCTCTCAAGTAAGCTCTGAAGAACTTCTCTGAAGAGGTGAGGGAGGAGCCAGGTTATAGATGAATTTTTTTGCTGGGAAAAACATATAGTCAAGCACAAAAAGATTATTGCTGATCCCAAAGAACAGACATCTCAAATTAATGATTTTAGTGTTTTTCTAAGTATGGGAAGATGCAAGAATCTGGGGTCATTGAAATTTTTCCTTAGATAAGTATCTTATCTAGGGACTGGTATATTCAAAGCACAGAATGCTTTCTGTTTTTCTCCATCCTGAATTCCCCTCAGGATGCACTGTCGGTGGCTGACTGCAGTGACTAATGGCTTGATCCCTGTAGAACTGGAATGGCAAGCAACATTTTTTTCTTTACAATCCAAAGCTGTATTTTGAGAAAAAAAATACATGGTTTCTGGTAGCTTCCCTAGGAATGTAGGCTGCTCTGTCTCTGGCAAGAATGTGGATCAGGTTCCTAAATTTTCCCAACACTTTCAACTGTGCCATCTGCACGTCTGGGATCTAAAGCATATGTATTTTCCTCCATTCAACAACACAGAAGACTGGCATTTTAGTTATTTGTCACTACGAATTGATTGCAATTCAGCCCTTGCCAGAGTTTGCTTGTGACATCTGATAAGAGAGAGAAAGAGAAAGGAAGAATATGAAAAAAGATTTGTGGGAATTGTGATTATCTGTTCTTCCGGGGTCTCCAAGTTATTGGACTGTATTATCTTAGGTAATCAGAGGATAATGTTCTTGAATCTGTGTGTGTGTGTGTTTGTGTGAGTGTGTGTGTGTAATCACAGTTCCTTTAAAAATATCCTTATAGGAGTAACAAAACAATGCTGTTAGGCTAATCTGTCATTTTACTAATTTCTAGGGCTGCTTTAATTGCTCTTGCAGAAATGACAGGTGTCCCTTTCTTTTCTCACTGTTTAGGGTCTGTTTCACAAAATTGGATGTTTGAGGGGGGAAGACTTTTTTTTTTGGCCTCTCCCCATGGCTTGTGAGATCTTAATTCCCCAACCAGGGATCGAACCTGTACCCTTGGCAGTGAAAGCACGGAGTCCTGACCACTGGACCACCGGGGAAGTCCCAATGGAGGAAAACTTCCTTTTCAGATACAGAAGGCTGGTTCTTCAGTCAAGGTATACAAATGTCCAGGCTTTTACAGTATATGAATAATTATCCATTATATTATTCAATGTATTTATATAAGGATCCCTTTGAGACATTCCTGCTGGAGTCTAGTTCACCTTTATGGAAGAATTCATGTGCCTTATTCTATTCGGAAGTGAGACTTCATACTAAATATCTTTGCTTTATTGTTTTGGTTCCCAGAAAACTCATTGCCAAATGAGTACTTGACTATATTGCTTAATTAATTCCAGATGCTAAGTATACATATTGTTCCTTAAAAATTACATTAAAAATTTTAATTGTCAGCTTGTGTCTTAATATTTGTAAGTTATCTAAAACACCCTCTCCCACTTAATTTTTTTGGCAATAGGCATAGAATTACCCTATGGATTACTTGCTAACTGCCAAGGGCAAAAATACCTAAAATGGAGAGATCTGGCTTTCACCACCACAACCCAGTGATCAATTTTACAATCAGTAATAGTAGGACAATCAGGCATTATGTGCCTCCTGATGAGATGCAATATGATGTACATGCTGCCACTTGCCAAATATGTTAACTTGAATGTAAGCAAGTCTGTAGGTCTTACTTCCAGTTCCTAGAAATAGAAGGGATAGAGAAATTAAAAAACATCTTGAAGAAACGAAGTTAAAAATAGAATGTGGGAGATTGTACAATGAAAATAATTGGGGAGATAGCGTCAGTTCTAGATTAAAAGAGATGGGAGAGGGAATTCCCTGGAGGTCCAGTGGTTAGGACTCCGCACTTTCACTGCCGAGGGCCTTGGTTCAATCCCTGGTCAGGGAACTAAGATCCAGCAAGCTGCGCAGCGTGGCCCAAATAAATAAATAAATAATTAAAAGAGATGGGAGAAGGTACCGAAACTAGATCAACGGTGATTGTTTTTAGGCATGTAAAGTGCAGCCACTTTGGAAATAGTTAACAAGTTAAATGTAAATTTGCTCTGTGATCCAGCAATTCCTCTCCTGGGTGTCTTCTACCCAAGAGAAAATATATATCCACACAAGAACTTGTATGTCAATGTTCATAGAAGCATTAACAAAAGCCAAAAACTGGAAACAATCTAAATGTCCATCAACTGATAAGTGGATAAACAAAATGTGATCTATCCAGACAATGGAATATTACTCAGCCATAAAAGAAACAAACTATTGATACATGTTATAACATGGGTGAACATCAAAAACCTTATGCTAAGGAAAAATGTCTAGATGCATAAGACCACATATTGTATGATTCTATTGATATGAAATGTCCAGAAAAGGCAAATCTAGAGAGACGTTGGGTAGATTAGTTGTTGTCATGGGCCGAGGATGGAAATGAAGACTTACTGCATACGGTCATAACGGAGCTTTTGGGGGTGGAAAAAGTGTTCTAAAACTGGATTGTGGTGATGGTTTGTGCAACTCTGTACATTTACTAAAAATCATTGAAACGTCCACTTATAATGAGTGGATTTTACAGTACATAAATTCTACCTCAATAAACGGATTAAGAAAGGACTATGGCAGGGCTTCCCTGGTGGCGCAGTGGTTGGGAGTCTGCCTGCCGATGCAGGGGACACGGGTTCGTGCCCCGGTCCAGGAGGATCCCACATGCCACGGAGCGGCTAGGCCCGTGAGCCATGGCCACTGAGCCTGCGCATCCGGAGCCTGTGCTCCGCAATGGGAGAGGCCACAGCAGTGAGAGGCCCGCGTACAGCAAAAAAAAAGGACTATGGCAGATGTGATGTTCTGTGAGCCTTGCAGCTTTCCCCTTTCTCCTACTGATACTAACCCTGAGACTGTCCTGGAGGAGAACTGAGGGGCTCAGCCAATAGCCAGCACCAACCACTGCACCTGGGAACGAGCCCACCTTGAACTTTTGGGAGCCTGGCCAACCTTCTAGGTGAGTGAGTTCTTCAGGAGTGAGCTCAGGTGAGACCACAGGAGGAAACACTCGGCGGATCCACAGATCATGAGATGTAGTAAGTTGTTTTACATTAATTCTATATTTAAATATATACATTTAAATAAAAATATATACTGGTGAAGTGATATGGCAAAAGATTAACAGCTGTATTTAAATGGTGGATATATGGTTATTGTGCTGTTTCTATTTTCTGTCTGTTTGAAAAATTTTAAATGAAAAGTTAAAATAGACACATAGGGGAAATCATACCTGGAGAGGGAACTAGGCATTTGGGGTTAGATACAAATCCTTCCCTAAATTCATGTCTGCATTTCCACCCACACAATTCTTGAACATATGAGATGGGTCTTGAGTGAGTAGCTGCTGGGGGAGCAGAAGGGATTCTAATTAGAGGAAAGAGCAGATGCAGTGAGATAGAAACAGGAAAGGGTTTGGTTCATTTGGGGCTTATCGCTTATCTATTCCACAAAAATTATTAGCATCTACTATGTGCTCGGCACTGATAAAGGTACTAGGGATTCAACAGTGAACAAATGAGCTAAAATTCCTGCCTAATCGGTGCTTAAACTGTAGTGAAGGAAGACAAATAATAATAAACAAACAAATGAATAGTATATATGGAATATCAAATAATCAGGAGTGGATCCAGGTTTTATGAAGTTATACGAAGTTGGAGCATTCATTACTCCAGAAAAACCCCAACATCATCCATGAACATAGGGCGTTCTGATGCTGATGTTTCATGAGCTTCATAGTAAATCTGCTCAAATATCTTTGTGTGAATTTCTCCAGAAGAAGAACCAGGACAGATAAGTGGTGGATGCGGAAAATAATTCCAGGAAATACTGGTAGTGGGTGGGGCCGTGAAACAGAAGAAAATTAAGTTGATAAATATGGTTACTCCAGCCTGGGGAACTGGGAGATGGTATAGAATGAAGGGCAAGGAGCCTGGGGTATACCTGTGCACCATCTCCTGTCAGTCATGGGTTCAAGCTTGCTCTAGGCAGGCCAGTCAAAATTTCTAAAAGATAGACTTATACGGGATGGTTGGAACTCATACTGTAGCTCCCTCTGCTGTAGTTAGTCTCCAAACTGCAATAAACATTCACCACCTTTCTCACCTGCCACCCATTCTAGATTCCCCTCACCTGTGGCTCATCTTTCTGCTGGTCTATGTTGTTTGCCTAGTGGGAAATCCAGACCTTTACCTGGAGAGGTCTGAGCCCTTAGCTCCTGTGTTCTTGCCAGGCATGGTTGTTGTATATGGAAACAAGTGGGAGCCTGGTGAATCCCTGAGTTCCAGACATATTCTTCCCCGCCTTGATTATGTAGCAGCAATCTTATTTCCTCATGCTCTCTAAGGTCAATTACCCCCACCAGCAGAGTAACTCCACTCTGCTTTCTGATCCACTAGCAGAAAAGCCCCAAATGCAGTCAAAGCTTTAGGTTCAGTGGAACTGTTTCTTGGTTTCCTAGGAGAAGTGTTCCTGTGGTCCAGGAGAGCCTAACATTGCAGGGACAGGAACTACTTCCGCTCTTTGGTTCCAGGACCTGTGTGATCTCCTAACAGAGCCACAGCACCTCTTCACGGCCAGTGCTTCAGAGCAATTTTACCCTTTCAACATGGATCGAGAAGCAATATGCACAGGCAGATAAAAACAGGTTGTTTAAAGGGAGCAAAACATAGGCTTAGACCTCTACGAGTACCAGAAGAAAACAGATCCTTGCTGAAACTCCTTGTAGAGAAAAGTGTGCAGTTAGAGAATTTTATGCTTGGCCAGATTGCTGTTTGTTTGGGAAGATTAAAGGAAGATGTTATTATACATGCAAAAATCCTGGTAAAACACTTGTATTAGAAAGAAATTACTTGGACATATAACTCAGTTCATCAGGAGATAAACCAACATTTAAAATTTAAGAATTAAGATACCATGTACAATGGAATATTACTCAGCCATAAAAAGGAATGAAACTGGGTCATTTGTAGAGACGTGGATGGACCTAGAGTCTGTCATACAGAGTGAGGTAAGCCAGAAAGAGAAAAACAAATATCATACATTAATGCATATATGTGGAATCTAGAAAAATGGCACAGTTGAATGTATTTGTAGGGCAAGAATAGAGACGTAGACATAGAGAACAGACATGTGGACACAGGGTGGGGAGGGGAGGGTGGGATGAATTGGGAGATTAGGTTTGACAAAAATACACTACCATGTGTAAAATAGCTAGTGGGAACCTGCTGTTATAGCACAGGGAGCTCAGCTCAGTGCTCTGTGATGACCTAGATGGGTGGGATGAGGGGGTGGGGTGGAAGATCCAAGAGAGAGGGGATATAGTTATACATGTAGCTGATTCACTTCATTGTACAGTAGAAAGTAACACAACATCGTAAAGCAATTTTACTCCAAAAAAAAAAAAAAGAAAAAGGAAAAAGATATCTTGGCATATAGAGAACAGACTTGTGATTGCCAAGGGGAGGGGAGGGATGGACTGGAGTTTGGGGTTAGTAGATGCAAACTATTACATATAGAATGGGTGGACGAGGTCCAACTGTATAGCACAGGGAACTGTATTCAATGTCCTGGGATAAACCATAATGTAAAAGAATATAAAAAAGAATGTATATATATGTATAACTGAGTCACTTTGCTGTACAGCAGAAATTAACACAACATTGTAAATCAGCTATACTTCAATTTAAAAGAAAGATATCATGGCATAAAAGACTGGTATCAGTTAAACTTAGATTACAGGACCAAATGCAAACTTTATTGAAAAAACTGAAGAAGACCTAAATAAATGGAGAGATAGAGCATATTTAGAGATGGAAAAACTGTTTTTACTGCTTAATTACTGACCATTCTGTTGGTGGACACTTAATTTTCTTTCTTAATACAAATCAGACTGAAGTGAATGTTCTTTCATATTTCTTCTTAGGCACATAGGCTAGAGTTTCTCTATATACGTTAAAGTGGAATTTCTGGTTCAGAAGACTTTTTTTTTTTTTTTTTTTTTTTTTTTTGCGATACGCGGGCCTCTCACTGTTGTGGCCTCTCCCGTTGCGGAGCACAGGCTCTAGACGCGCAGGCTTAGCGGCCATGGCTCACGGGCCCAGCTGCTCCGCGGCATGCGGGATCTTCCCGGACCGGGGCACGAATCCATGTCCCCTGCATCGGCAGGCGGACTCTCAACCACTGCGCCACCAGGGAAGCCCAGAAGACATTCTTATATTCAGTTTTACGAGATGTTCCTAAATCACTCTCCAAAGTGGTTGTAGGAATTTTACTCCCTCAGGTAGAACATGAGAGTCCTTGTTTCACATTCTTACCAATACTTAGGTCTTTATCATTGTTGAAATTTGCGTGAGTAGTAGCAAGGCCCAGCACCATGTCATATGTTCATTGTCTATTTGACTTTCCCTTTCTGCCAATTGCCTGTTCATATCTCCTGTTTGTTTTTTTTTTCTTTTTCTTTCTTTCTTTTTTTTTTTTTCTTTTTTTGTGGTCATGCCCCGCAGCTTGTGGGATCTTAGTTCCCTGACCAGGGATTGAACCTGGGTCACAGCAGTGAAAGCGCTGAGTCCTAACCACTGGACCACCAGGGAATTCCCTCTGTTCATTTTTCTATTGGGTTATTTCTCTCTCTCTCTTTTTTTGTTTTTTTTTTTTTTTGCTTTTGATTTGTAGAATTTCTTAATATGTTCTAGATACTAATCATTGGTAAGTTATATGAATTACAGGTATTTCCTTCTCCTACCACTCTATGGTGTGTCTTTTGATTTTATTTATAACTTTTTGGGAGTTTGTTTTTTTTGGGAGTTTGTTTTGTAGCATTTGAGCCTCGAGGCATCCACTGGAGGGGGTCTCGGTAGATAAAGACCCAGAGATTTTGATCAGGGTGATGAGTGATATGGGTGGATGTGGGTAGGCTGTCATTCCAGACTGCTGAAATTTAAATCCCACTACCACTTGTGTAACCTTGGGCAAGTTATTAATCTTTCTGTGCCTCATTTTTCTTGTATGTAAAGTGGGAATATTAATAGTACATGGATTATTATAAGGATTAGAGTGTATTAGTTTTCTATTGCTGCATAACAAATTACCACAAATTTAGCAGCTTAAACAACACAAATTTATTATCTTACACTTTCTGTGGGTCGGGAGCTGAGTTAGGAAACTCAGTTCTTCCTCCTGTGTCTCTTTTACTCGCACTTTACTAGCAAACTCACAACAGTTCTGACACCCGATGTGTGGGTTTCTTCCCACCAAGCAACTCCATGTGACACTAGCTGGGTATCCTACAATTTAACTTCATTCTGACACTATCTACCTGGGGATAGAGTCAGACCCCACAGGTTAAGGGCTCAGTCCTACAAGACTGCTCCCCTTCCCCTTTGTTTTTGGCCACACCACATGGCTTGGGGGATCTTGTTTCCTCCTTGAAGGATTGAACCCAGGCCCTTGGCAGTGAAAGTGAAAATTCCTAACCACTGGACCAATGGGGAATTCCCTCCCCCACCCCCTTTTAGATGCCAGTGGCAAGTCCAGGTTTTCACCTGTGCTTCTGACCTAAAGGCTGTACATCGAAGGTTCTCACGACCACCTCTCTGGGTTTGATTAATTTGCTACTTGCTGTTGGCCAACTGGGCAACCTTCTCATATCCTAGAGGCAACCTGCCTTCCCTGCCACGTGGTCCTCTCCCCAGCATGGAAGTTTGCTCCTGTGAGATCAGTAGAAGAATCTCTCTCATCCTCTGAATCTCTTCCCAAAGGAAGTGCCCATCTGATTAGGTCAGGCCCACCCAGGAAGATTCCCCTTTTGATTAACTCAACATCAACTGATGAGGGAACTTAATTACAACTGCAAAATCCCTTCTGCCATGTGATGTAATATAATCATGGGAGTAACTACCCCACCATAGTCACAAGTCACATCCACACTCAAGGGGGATGTGTACGATGGGGAGCAGGAATCTTGGGGACCATCTTACAATTCTACTCGTCATAACATTTCTTCTCACTGGTTAACCCACCTTAGGTTTTCTGTCTATTCCATAAACACATTTGTATTTAGAACTTGAGGAATTTCATATTGGACTTTCCTATTTGTTACCCTCTGGGCCCTTTGGGAAAGGGTTGTCTTGAACAGAATGGAAAGTAATAGTAAGAGTAATTGGGAAGAACCCCCCTGCTGCCCTCGAGAAGTCATGGAGGATAGGGACAAAGCCAAGGAGCCCTGCGCCTTCTTTTCAGGGTGGGACTGACAGCTGAAGCCAATGACACATCTTGTGTCTGACAGTTGGTTGCCCTATTAATTACACAGATGAAAAACTTTTCATTAGGTTTCCCCCTTCAAAGTTGAATATGTCTTCATTCTCTTTAGAGTCTTTGGCAAATTAGATTTCTGGGTCATTTTATAAACATTTAAGTTCGTTATTTTTAATGATGCCTGGAAGAAGGAAGAGAAATCATCATTTATAGAACTTTTAATGGGAAAAGTAATTTCTGTATTCTTTCGGGTGAGCACTTTTGGGCAAAAGTTAGTCACAGAATCCCCATTATTATTACTTCAACTATGAACCTGAGTTAAAAGAAGAAAGATTTGCTGATTTTTGTGTTTGAGATTCATGTACCCGAGGTCCAGGGAGTGTTCAATTTATTATTATACCATAAATTATGCATTAGATTAACATTTTTTAGTGATTCACTTTCTCATTTATTAATTTAATGAACACAATTTTTCAAAGTGAGATTTAATATTGTGAGTAGTACAGTGGTAGTAAGGATCAGATAGAACAATTCATCCTGTGTTAAGTGGGAACATTTTCATAACTTAGAGCATTATCCCTCATATAGAGAGATTGAACTAAATGTCAAGCTTCCTGTATTTGCCCAGAGAGCTTATCAGGTTGGTTTGTTAAAGAGGAAACATCTTGTGTTTGGCTGAAAGCAATTTAGAAAAAAAAAATTTAAAAAAAAAAAAAGCAATTTAGAAAGCAATTTAGAAAAAAAACTCAGGAAACTTTTAGGGACTGAACTGGTTCCATGCCTTTAAGAATTTATAAATGAACTAACTGTGGAAATGAAAAGAAATGGTTGTAAAGATTATTTCTCAACTTGAAAGAATATGAACCAGTGTCATCAAGAACTTAAAAGCCAGTTTGGGTGATACATGTGGTATATAATAAATAATAAAATTCTGTTCTATCTTTTATTCTAAGTAGCTGTAAGTATAGAACCAACTGCAGATACCATGCCTAGCTCATAGTGAAGCCATGAGTCGCTGGTTTTTATGAAAAACAAAATTCGTCAATAAGCTTTAGAAGAAAGAAAACATACTCAACCTTGGACCCTATGATATGATAATATTACCCAATACGCATGTTGAAATGCAATTTACTAACATTCCATCTTAAAAACAAATCATAGAGGATTCATTTTTGGGGGGATTAGACATAATTTGAATAGATTTCACCTCAACACATCAATCAGGTGGTATACTTTCAGGTGGAATGATTTTGCTGAAAAAATTTAAAAACTAAGTTATAGTTTAGTTCTAGTTAGTTTAGATTAGTTAGTTTAGTTTAGTTCTAGTTCTTGGTAGTCACAGCTCTGTCAGCTTGCTGCTCACTGCTACCAGATCGTCTCTCTTTTTTTTTATTTTAAAAGATTATTTTTTAAAATAAATTTATTTAGTTTTGGCTGCATTGGGTCTCTGTTGCTGCACACAGGCTTTCTCTAGTTGCAGCGAGCAGGGGCTACTCTTCCTTGCGGTGTGCGGGCTTCTCATTGCTGTGGCTTCCCTAGGCGTGTGGGCTTCAGTAGTTGTGGCACGCGGGCTCAGTAGTTGTTGCTCCGCGGCATGTGGGATCTTCCTGGACCAGGGCTTGAACCTGTGTCTGCTGCATTGGCAGGTGGATTCTTAACCACTGCACCACCAGGGAATCCCCCAGATCTTCTCATTTTTATAAAGGATTTGATTTATGTATTTATTGAGAAATGATTGCCACAATAATTTAGTTAACAGAAATCACCTCACATAGTTACAAATCTTTTTCTTGTGATGAGAACTTTTAATTTTTACACCCTTAGCAATTGTCTTTTTTTAATTGAAGTATAGTTGACACACATTATATTCGTTTCAGCTGTGTAACATCGTGATTTGACATTCATGTACATTATGAGTTGATCACGATAAGTCCAGTAACCATCTGTCACCACACAAAGTTATCACAATATTATTGACTATATTCTCTATTCGGTGCATTACATCCCTATGACTTATTTATTTTATAACTAAAAGTTTCTACCTCTTGATCTTCTTATTTCACTCAACCTCCCACCTGCAACTTTCAAATATACAATATTGTTAATTATAGTCACCGTGCTGTACATTACACCCCCAGAACTTATTTGTCTTATAACTGGAAATAGGTACCTTTTGACCTCCTTCACGCATTTTGCCCACTGCCCACCTCCTGTCTCTGGCAGCCACCATGTCTGTTCTCTGTATCTTTTTTTTTTTTAAGATTCTACATACACCTGAGATCATATAGTGTTTGTCTCTCTCTGTCTGACTTATTTCACTTAGTATGATGCCCTTAAGTTTCATCCATGTTGTCACAAATGGCAGGATTTACCTCTTTTTTGTTTTAAATAGCTGAATAATATACATATTTCTTCTATTTCTTGCCTATTATAAATAACATTGTAATGAACTTGGGGGTGCAGATATTTTTTTGAGATAGTGATTTTGTTTCCTTTGGATAAATACTGGAAGTGGATTTGCTGGATCATATGGTAGTTCTATTTTTAACTTTTTAAGGAATCTCCATACTGTTTTCTAATTTACATTCCTACCAACAGTGCATAAGGGTTTTCTTTTCCCCACATTGTCCCCAGCACTTATCTCTTGTCATCTTCTAACAGGTGAGAGATGATATCTCTTTGTGGTTTGATTTGCATTTCTCTGATGATTAGTGATGTTGAGCATCTTTTCATGTGCCTGTTGGCCATCTGTATGTCTTCTCAGACCTCCTCATTTTTAATAGAAGCAGAAATCTGTGTTTTGTTTTGCATGAGATCTTCTAATTTTTAAATGTTGGCTCAATTTTTATAAAAAGTACCTTTTGCCTCCAAAAACCCCACAAAAACCCTGTGTGTGGCCCACTGGGGAGAGAGAGCTGTGTGGGACATTGATATTGATGTGAAATAGAAAGAGAATGGATTCAGGGCTGCTGTGCTCAACTACCTGGCCTCTTAGGGAAGCCTCTTCATCTTCTGAACCCCAGCTTCCATTTATACAAGAGGGGATCTGCAGACGTGTGGTTCCCAGAGATGGGGGTAGGGGTGGAGGGAGGGGGAATTGGATAAAGGTGGTCAAAAGGTACAAACTTTCAGTTATAAGATAAATAAGTACCAGGGATGTAATGTGCAACATGATGACTGTAGTTATGGTATATTTGAAAGTTGTTAATAGATCCTAAGAGTTCTCATCACAAGAAAAAAATAAAAAACAATTTTTTCTTTTTTTATTGTATCTATATGAAATGATGAATATTAACTAAACTTACTGTGGTAATCATTTCACAATATATGTAAGTCAAATCATTATGCTGTACCCCTTAATACAGTGCTGTATGTCAAATATATCTCAATAAAACTGAAAAAAAAAAAAAGAGAGGGGATCAGATGCCATGTTCTCTAAAGAACTCTCCTCTAAAACTCTTGAAGAATTGCTTTTTCTGTTTTATACCGGTGACATGCTGTTCAGTCAGCATGTTTCTTGATGAATCTTCTACCTAATACATGAAATTCATGAGTTACTTGTTTTTTCATTTATTTTTCTCATGCCCATTATCTTTCACATAGATGTTCTCAGAGCAGGAGCATGCTCTGGACCATCTGTAGCTTATTACTCTTTTGTTTTGACATTTTAGGCTTTTCAAGGATTAGTTTCTTCAGGTGTAGTTCAAGAAACTAACATATCTATAAAGAGAATTAGCATAATAATTCTTTTCTCTCTCCTCCCCTCCTTTTCATTTTGTGTGGCATTATGTCTCGGGCCATAATAGGTAGCAGAAATGAAGCTAAAGTTAGTAGATATTTAGTGAATTTTAGCTTTTCAGGCAGTCATTCTGGTTGATTCAGTTCCAGTTTCTACTTCACCTTTAACAGTGTACAAATTCAAAATATTCTAGAACTAGTTGTAGTAATTACAGTTTTGCAGGTTAGGCCACAAAATATGATTTTTATTAAGACTGATTTCTTAGATTGCTGGAATTATTTCTGTGCCACCTGGGCTTGTTATGCCATCTAAAAGCATTATACCATTTATTATTATTATTTTTAAATTTTATTAGAGTATACTTGATTTACAATGTTGTGTTAAAAAGCATTATACCATTTAAAACAACCACACTCAGGTGTAAGGAAAACAATGAGAAACAGGCAGCCTGATGTAAAATCCTATTCAGCGTCTCTAACCTTTTGTCAGTCTCTCTGCTTTACATATTTGTTGTGAAAAGGTATCCTTAGCAACAAAGATCATTGGCTTGTTATACAAAAGAGACCCCAGACTGTTCTTATAAAGATTCAACTGCTTGACACTGGATTTGCTTTTCCTTCCCAATGATAATAAGCACCCAGATGGCAAGACTGGAGATCTGACAGCAAAAGCACATGGGCCACAGCATTTGAATAAAAAGTAGGATGTGCTTTAGGCCATGTGCCCACGTGCCTGAGGGCCTCCCCTTCTCAGCCCTCTCTTCTTGTCTTTCATCAGAGCCTCTTCTAGCAAAGCTGCCCAACAAAGGCAGTCTGGCATTTCATTATGGCACCAGGGAAATCAAAGGGAAAATAAAAAGGCTCATGAAGCATTTAAAAAACTTCATAATGGAAACAGTTGAGTTCCACCTGAAAGCAAATGTATATTTGTCAACATTTTCAATAATGACAATATTGTCATTATTGAAAAAAAGAATAATAATGAGAAAAAGGAATGATGAGCCCCCAAGATGATATTTGGGTGCATTTGAGAAGTAATAACATGGAGGCTGTTTTCTAATTTTTATTCTGAAATTGGTGATTTCTCTAATCAAAGAGAGTTCCCCTGCTTCTACGGTGGTTCTAATTAAGTAGGGGAAAATGTTCAGAAAGAGGGTATTACCTTTGAAATTCCTTTGAGACATTAAATGTCCTTCCCCCTTTCTCCTGAAGGAAACAGCAGCAAATGTCCTATTTGAGGCGATGAAAAGAAGCAGGGTCTTCCTGCCTAGAGGCTGCTTTGACACTAGTTAATTTCCTACAGGTCAGAGCTACCTGCTAATTTTGTGAATGAGAAAAGTGGGAGAAGAAGATTGCGATAAAAACAAAACCCTTCCTTTCTTGGCACTCCTGTTTTGGTAGCCCTTTTCGGTCGCTGGGTTGGCACCTAACTGCAGAAAATTTTCCTAGAATTAGCTGTTCACACTTATAGGAGAAACCTCTGCACTGCCCCCCACCCAAAATTGAATTTTTTTCACCTTTTCTTGGCTGCCTGACCATTAAGTGACATTTATAGTTCAGGCAATGCTTTGTGTTTCTGCCCTACTCCTTTCCAGGTGGAATAAGGGCGAGCAGCTTGGGGAATCTCACTCTGAACAAGGCTACCCAGGCCCACAGGGAACTCTGTGTTCCTTCACGAAATGCAGAAATAATGAATTAGCCCAGGCTGTGCAAAGGAGTTTCTCAGACTGTCTCCTCTTGTGGGATTCAGATCTGTTTCATAATCTTCCAGTTTCTGAAAACCCAAGGTGACTTTCAACACAAGGCATCTGGGTGTAATTAAATAATTGTTGGCAATTATTTGCAGAGTCATACACACAGGGAAAACGGGAGACCTGATTGCAGCAGTGTTGCTTACACCTGTGGTTTTTGTTATTTAAACCCAGACATGACTCATTGGATATCCTTCTTATTAATGAGTCCCCCTTAAGGTACTAACTCAAGCAGTTCTATTATCTTTCTGTCTGAAATGACCAAATTTGCTCTTACCTTAATCAAGTAAGTTATCTTTACAATCTTTCTCGGGGGAAATCACCCCTTAGAGAACCATAAACTTCTTTTATGTGGAATAGAATGTATATACTACCCAGAAGATAAGGCGTGTAAAAGCAAAAATGGTTGGCTGTGGACTTGGGACCAATCTCCCTCAGGCTTGATCCCTCAATAATCAATCAGTCCTTAAGAGGGAGGGTATTTACTTTTAAAATATGTTATTTTGCCTTACATCAAAAGAACATGAGCCCAAGTAAACACAAAGCACAAGAACAAGGGCGTTCAGGTTCAAAGTTAGGATTCCATTAACAGCTAAGTAAACCTGGGGGAAAAAATCTGATTTTCTCTCTTTCCTAACTATGGTCAGAGATAATCAAGTGCTCCCTTGGCTCAAGACACTAACTTCGGTAAACACATACATGTTATATTTTTCTGTTTCATTTTTGCATTCCTCTTTCTGTCTCATTGAGGGTTTCTGTGAAATAGTGCAATTCAAATTGCTGCTGTCAATTCCAGTTTTGCCTTCTTTTACTCAGCAGTTGGGGGAAAAAAAGTGCAATTTAAATAACTGAGATATTTATTTAAAGTGAAAGATAGAGGGACTTCCCTGGTGGTCCAGTGGTTAAGATGCCACGCTCCCAATGCAGGGGTCGCGGGTTCTATCCCTGGTCAGGGAACTAGATTCTGCATGCCGCAACGAAGATCCCGCATGCTGCAACTAAGACCTGGTGCAGCCAAATAAACAAATAAATATTAAAAAAATAAATAAATAAAGTGAAAGATAATGAAGACTTGAGAATCCTGCTCTAAATTGCTTGTGGTCTCCGTCGCCTTTATGATAGATGGTTCCTATTTGCTTGCTGGATTGTGCTCTGTGAACCAGAGGATTTCCTGTAATGATGTAGAAGTCGTTTCAGGACCCTATCTTGGTCGCTATGTTCGTAAAAATAGTTCGCCGACCCAGAAAGGCCAAGGGCAGTGATTTTGGCAGAGAGCAAGTTCCTCAGAAAAAGCACTAGGTGGCGGTGCTGCGTCGTAAGTGCTAGAAGGCCGAGGCCCGCTGCACTTCAGGGCTGCTAGGATTTCTGTGGAGAGAAAGAACCCTGATCACTGATGTTTGTGCCCCAGAGCGATCAGATTAACTCAAGCAGAGGTGGTCCTTACAGGATATATATCTGGAAAAGGAATTTTCTGTTAAGTTTTCGTTAAGGCTGTGATTTGTTATATCAACAAACCATGGGACTTCCCTGGTGGTCCAGTGATTGAGACTTTGCCTTCCAATGCAGGGGGTACAGGTTTGATCCCTGGTCGGGGAGCTAAGATCCTGCATGGCTCCCGGCCAAAAACCCAAACATAAAACAGAAACAATACTGTAACAATGAGTCAATAAAGACTTTAAAGACGGTCCACATTGAAAAAAAAAAACTTTATTAAAAAAACATTGTTTCACAGTCTAAAGGCTGGGGTGTTTTGTTTTGAAAAATTGGAAAGGAAATATAAGGGCAAAATTCAGAGTCTGTCAAGATTATAAGTACAATTTTACATTTTTTCTTTTTTCTTTATTTATTTTAAAAATTGAAGTACAGTTAATTTACAATGTTGTGTTAGTTTCAAGTGTACAGCAAAGTGACTCATATATATATATTTTTTTCCACTATAGGTTATTATAAGATATTTAGTATAGTTCCCTGTGCTATACAGTAGGTCCTTGTTGTTTACCTATTTTATATATAGTAGTGTGTATCTGTTAATCCTAAACTCCTAATTTATCTCTCCCCACCCCTACGTTTTACATTAATTTATGTTTTCCATTGGATGATTAAAATTTTCCTGAGGCTGAAGGCTTTTGATGGCTTACTGGAAAAATAAAGAGCTGGTGGTGGGAGTGGCACTGTGGGCTCTGAAGGAGGAGCGAGAAGGTATCTGGTGAGGCATCTACTTGTCCGGCCTGTTCTCAGCTGCAACAGAAGAAATCAGGACTGGAGACCACAAAGCTCCCTTCAGATTCTAACGGTCTATGATTATCTGATTTTAAGCAGTTGCAAAGTATGAGCTCCTGAAAGCCATTTAATTTGATTCCAGTTTACTGTAAAGGCATGTGAATGTTTATAATATGGTATATATGTGAATACTACTCTTGTTGAATGTCAGAAGGGATGTGCATTCCTGGAATTCCAAGATATGGAAGGAAAACTTTGAAGTTTTGGTTGAGGAGGTAATGGAATTGTCTATAATGATATTAGCTCAGTGCTTTATCTTTGCTCTAAATGTTTTGGAAACTGCTGGCCTTCTATTTGCTACATGTAAAATTACATTAGGAAGTCAGACAGAGAAAGACAAGGACTGTATGTTTTCACCCATATGTGGAATCTAAAAAAGCTGAACTCAAAGGAGTAGGGAGTTGGAATGGTGGTTGCCAGGGGCTGGGGGTCGGGGCGGGGAGGGGGGGGGAAACAGGAAGATGTTGGTCAAAGGGTACAAACTTCCAGCTGTAAGATGAAGACGTTCTGGGGATATGATGTACAGCATGGTGACTATAATTACAATATTGTATCATATACTTGAAAGTTGTTAAGAGAGTAGATCTTAAAACTTATCACCACACACACAGGTAGTTATGTGAGGGGATGGAGATGTTAATTAACTTTATTGTGGTAATTATTTTACAATATGTACTTGTATCAGATCATCACACTGTACACCTTAAACTTACATATATGTCAATAGTATCTCAATAAAGCTGAAAAAATACCCCAAATCACATTAGAATTTTTGAATCATAAGTCTGACATTACAGAATTATACAAGTTTTTCTTCTAGGGACATGATATATTTTACACATATATATTCTGTTTAAATTAACTTACTAATTTTCTTTTAAATAATTTGTTTATTTATTGAGGGAACCAGTAATGGGCTCTGCCTTCAAGGAGACTACATTTTTCTGGTCAAACAGTGAGCTGGGCAAGCAATTCCAATAATGTGTGGTAACTGAGCTAAGTGGAGAAATACAAGATTCTCTGAGAGAACATAGCAGTAGATATGAAAATTACTATCTGTAGACACTTCACAGGAAAAACTGATTGTTAGATTAGATTGTATGGAGATTTTTATAGAAAAAAAATAATCCTTTAACAGAGGAAACAGAAAAAGACATAAAAACTGAATGTTAGATTAGATTGTATAGGGATATTTATTCAAAAATATAATCCTTTAACAGAGCAAACAGAAAAAGACATTGTGTGTCTGTGTTAAATGCTGCTTTTCTTTATGGAAAACTGGAAACATGTAAAATTCTTTGACCACTTTGATCATAGATGCCATAGAAAAGCTAATACTAAACACTAAATAATATTAAATACGAAGGGAAATACTAAGGGAATATTTTTCTCTTAATTTTCAAGTCACATAGACAGTTGAATCTGAAAAAAGAAATTTTAAATATCAATAGGCTTTCTATTCTCTGTGAAACTTCTTTTTCCCTCTTGTTATTATTCATATCCTTCCTCTAAGAGAATGATGAATTCCTAATTAGAACTGCATAGTTACCCTAAATTTGAAATTAAAAGGCAACAATTTGCATTTGCAATACAGATCATTTCAGGTTAATGGCAACTTTTGCTAATGCAAGAAGTACACTGAAATTGCTCATTCATACTGTGAACAAAACAAGGGAGAAAATATTAATAGAACCAGTGATTCATAGTTATTTTTGTTGGGGTGAAAAACCATCTCTTGAGAAGGACAACAGTTCAATGAACAAATGCCATGGTGCATTGGATGACACAGACAATGCTCGTAGCTGAATGGAGGAGGACAAAAGTTTTTTTACAAGGACAGTTTTGATGCAATTGGAATATTACATTTATAATACCCTACTCCTTGTTGATGAGTAATCTGATTTCAGTGATGACCCTTTGCTTGAGATACATATATTCTGGCAATTGACTCCTCTTTCCACCCCCAAAATAGAATGTTTGAAGTTTGACATTGTCCTTTATTAATATTTTCAGTATTATTTCCACAACTTGGGCTCCTTCTAAGTGCTACATCCAGTTCTTACAACCAGAATGTTTTGTGAGCCCTTCTCTCAGGGAAAATTTTCAGGGTGATCCTCCTGAATCAGAAAATGTTAGGGGTGGACATGGTTTTAAAGATTGTCTATCTAATCCCTTATCTTACAGATGAAAAATTAAATCTTGAGGAGTTTAGTTACATATTTGATAGGTTGTGGAGCTCCAACTAGAACTCAGAGAGGAGAAACCAGGTGAGAATTTGTATGTATGAAGAATCTACTGTGGTAGCTGTGGACCCATCTTATTTAACTTTAATCCTTACCATAATCTTACGTCACGGGCAAATCCTTTTTTTTCTTTTTTTTTTTTGGCCGTGCCACTCAGTTTGTGGGATCTCAGTTCCCCAACCAGAGATTGAACCCAGGCCAGAGCAGTGAAAGCACAGAATCCTTACCCCTGGACCACCAGGGAACTCCCGGTGAATCCTTATTTTTAGACAAAGAGGTTAAGGCTAGAAAAGTAAGGGATACTAGTCCAAATCCAAGTTTGCTGGCTTTTCACTCACTCACTCATCCACTTAAAAAATATTGAGAGACGGTCTGTGCCAGGCGCCAGGCTGGGGACACAAAGGTGTGCAAACAGGTGGATTCTGGTCTTTAGTCGTTTATGGTTTGGCTGCAGAGACAGACACTAATTAAACAATCACACAAAAAAGATGTAAGATTACACTGACGAGGGCTGTGAAGGACACGACGGGTCATTTGTGCCACATCCTGATGTGAAAGCAGCAGTTTCCCATGAAGGTGGTCCTCGCAGAGGCTTGCCCAGCCTGATGCCAGCCTCTTGGAGAGCCAGCTTGGGGGAGAGGCTGGACGGGTTGGTGGGAGGAGAACAGAGGGACAACGTACTGCTCTTTGACTAATTTCTCTGGGGTCTCCTGGTCTTGCTTTCACATGGCTTCCTCTACTGATTTTTCTGTCATAGTTTGAACAATAACCCTGTCAATGTATTTTTCTTGAAAACATGGTAGACAAGACTTTGCTCTGTGAAATTGTGCTCAGGAGGGTGACAGCTTGCTTTGCTCTCTCCCAGTCACACTTCTGAGTCTTGGTAACACTCCATGGAAATTGTGACATTGACAGTGACTTCTCCTTACTATGAAGTACGATTCTAAAAGATTAAGTTGGCCTGCTTATCTATGGGTGAATGTCCGTCTATCCATCCATCCATTCATCCATCCATCTTTCCATCCATTCATTTTTCCATCTTTCCATTCTTTTACCCATTTTTTTTTAGTGGTTTTTCCCTCTTTCTGGCACAATTGCATCCTAAGGAATTTTTGTCATTGGGTACGATAACTCCATCAAATTTTGTTTGCTTATAAGACAAACCAAAGAGAATATGGAGAATGAAATGACTTTGTTTTGACAAAATGGTGGAATCCTGAATGAGTGTTGTCATTTTTATTTTCACTGCTGTCATCATAAAGTCTGTGCAACACAATTTTTTTCTCTTTTGGTGATATCGTTCTAGATATATTTCCTTGCAAATATGTGCATATGCTTACTCATTTCATGAAAATGAAATCACATCCTATAAACATTTTTGTGGCCCTTTTTCCTCTTAGCAATATACCATGAACATTTTAAGTTCAAATTAATAAAGCTCTTCATAATAATTTCAATGGCTGCACGGCATCCCATTGTCAGAATGTGCCATAATTTATTTATTTAATCTCCTGTTGTTAGGGACAGTTTGGAATTTCTCCATTCTCATAAACATTGCTGCAATGAACATTCTTGCATGTTTAACTTTGGGCTGTTGTCAACAAATTTCTTTCTGATAGATTTCTGTATTAAATTCTGATAGAATTGCTGTATTAAGGGCTTTTGATACATGCTGCCAAATTCTCATTTTTCATGAGTTTCTCTCAATTTATAATCCCCCTCTAACAAAGCATGAGATGTCTGTCTCTCCAATGATTCCCCGCCATAGTAACGCTAAGCAATGGCAGTGAGCATTTTTAACTATTGAAAACTTTTCCATGTATTATTGACTAGTTGCTTTTCTTGTTTTGCGAACTGTCTGTTCTATATCCTTTGGCCAATTTTGTCCTGAGCTGTTTAGTTTTTGGTAAGGTCTCTTTATATAGAAATGACATTTTCCCAGTTTATTATTTATATTTTGACAATGATGTTTTTGAGTTACAAAATCATTTGAGATAGTCAAATTTATTTACTTTTTCCTTTGTGGTTATTGCATCTGCTGTCATATTGAGGAAAGACTTCCAAGTTTATATAGTTATTCTACTTTTTTTTTTTTTGCTGCATCGCATGGCTTGTGGGATCTCAGTTCCCCAACCAGGGATTGAACCCAGGCCACGGCAGTGAAAGCCCCGAATCCTAACCACTGGACCACCAGGGAACTCCCTAGTTATTCTACATTTTATTCTAATAATTTATTTAAAAATATTTTTATATGACTGGAACCTATTTTGGAATATGGTGTGTATTAGGAATATAATCTTTCATTCTAAAATAGTTAGTAGGTTGTTAAAGAACCATTAATGGACTATTTTATTATTTCCTCTGACTTGAAATTTCATCTTTATCATATACATAGATTTCCAATTCACGTATTGTGGCTTACCTCTCTTTTATTCAGGCTTAAATAATTATGCCCTCACTAAAGTTTTGAGCTTATTAGTATAGCTCCTCTGCATTTCTTGCTAAGACTATTCTTAGGTATTTTATAATTTTTATTATTAGTTATTAGTTACTTTTAGTGCGATAGTTTCCATTTTATTTTCTACCGCTTATTGTTGGGACATAGGAAGGCTATTAATTCTTGTATACACATTAATTTGTGTTACCAAGTGCAAACTTGAATAATGTGTATATGATAAATTTTAAACTGTTAGCTAATATTTTAAATTGAAGCACACTGGAATCTTTTATGAATGGATTTTTTTTTGGATTTACTAGATACATATTTAATAGGAAGAAAATTTGCTTTGAAAGATGAAATTGTTGCTGAACATCCATCTCATAAAGAAGAGCAACATTTATTTTAAAGGCAGACAGACAGCTTTTTTCTTTAGGAATAATCTTAGTGAGTTTTTGGTCATGGAAGTCTTAGATTGGCAGAGGGTGAAGAAAGGAAAATGAAGGGGACTTCCCTCGCATTCCAGTGGTTAGGGCTCTGCACTTCCACTGCAGGGGGCATGGGTTCAATCCCTGCTTGGGGAACTAAGATCCCACAAGCCCTGAGGCAAGGCCAAAAAAAAAAAAAAAAAAGAAAAAGGAAGCTGTTCTGTTTAGTAAAATAACAGGAACATTCCTAAATTCCTCTGCCATCTGAAGAGGCGGGGGTATGGAGAACCCCAAGGATGAGAATAGAAGAAACTATGAGGAGTAATGACCTCAGTGGGGGAAGGAGTACCACGAAAATAGAACTGCTAAAAAATTCCTTGTAAAGGGATTGCTCCTTGTAAAGAACAGTGATATTTATTAATAAATTATAAGTTGATTCCTGTTCTGAACCCTGTTGTGATCTGTTCTAGAATAGAGTATATTCACACAAAATTTGAGATGTAGTAAGGTCAACAGATCAGCAAACGACTGTCACTGAAAAGATAGTTTATTGCTCACAGTTTCGGAGAGAAGTGGGCATGCTATACCACCTGGGGTCACATGAGGAAGCACCAGGGTTGGTCATGAAGAAGAAGAAGGGGGAGGAAGTGTGGGTAAGCACTGATTGTGGTTTATTTGGAAAGAAGCAATTAAGGAGGGGTAAGCAGGCTTAGATTGCTAGTTTGCATAACTTTAGAGGCTCTGGAATACAGAGGCGGTTCCTAGATGTCTGGGGTGATTGGGGCAGGTGGATAATGGCTAAGGATCTGAGATCCCTATAAAAAGGTGATTGGGAGAGTGGACTCTGTATTGGCTGGTGTGTATTTGAAAGGCATGTCCCCAAACAGAGGACTCCTCTTGAGGGGGCAGGGGTGTTGAAGGAGGCAGAAAGTCAAGACAAGGGCACTCAAACATAAAGCAGAACAAGGTATGTCCAGCACATGTACATAGGGCAAATATTAAAGCACTGAGTTTACAGAAGCTATAAACATGCTTAATATTGATATGTAATCCTTCTCAGTTTTTTAAACTTTCAGTAAAGTTCTGTTATAGGCAACTGTCTTATATTAATGGTACTTTGGGGTAAACAGCGTTATTTTCCATGTTGCAGGTGTTGCTACAGAGAGTGAATAGAGAAGGAAATCAAAGTAGGAGGTGATCAAGAGAAACAAAAGCGCTCCCACCAAGAATTCTCAGAAATACTGAGGAGGGCTATGTGGATGGAGGCTCAAGTCAACTTACTTGGAAAATAAATGCTTCAGGGGACTTCCCTGGTGGTCCAGTGGTTAAGACTCCATACTCTCAATGCAGGGGACACAGATTCAATTTCTGCTCGGGGAACTAAGATCCCGCATCCTGCATGACACATGGCGTGACCTAAAAAAAAAAAAAAGCTTCAGGAAGGCTGGAGGAGGTGGAAACACTCAACAGCAGCCCTTTGGGTTATGATGGTAGGAATTATAAATTCTGGAGGCTTTAGGGAATGGTTTGAGGGCTGGTCTGTTCCTAGAGAAGGGCTCTCTTACAAAAGTGATTCTTAGGACTTTTAAGAGTCATGGTAATGAATTTTGGGAATCTGATGAAACTGATACATTTTCTCTCCATAAAAATGTACAATATTTTATATACCATGTCAGGAGCTTTACAGAAGCCCTAGAGCCCATCTGTAGATGCTGGTCCATGAACCTGGGGAAAATACCTCCCAATATTAAAGTCATAGTAAAAGACGTGAACACTAAATGGTCTCCTTAAATTGGTCACAACACCTATAGTCCAATTACGCATCTTTGATACTCCCACATGTTAAATGAAAAACTACTTTTTCTTTAATCAAGGTTGGTTCCTTACCTATAATGTAGTGTAAAGTCAGGTTGACTTAGAATGACAGAGGTGTGACTTTTATCATAAATGCCAGGACAGTTTTCTAGTATTTATTATTAAGACTTAAGATTTTTCTCTATAGGCAATGAAGTTAAGGACTCATTTTCATACCCTTGTTTCTATCTAAGAGTATGGATAACACCAGAAAATCTAATTCTTTTTGGTTCTGAGTAGAAGAAGAGAAATATGATTATCAAAAGAGATTTTATCTTCAAATTATTGAAAGTTTTCTGAATAGTTCAAAGGAGAAATAAAGATCACATAATGACATAATGAAAGCCTGCTTGACATTTTTCTTAAAATTTTAATGAGGTAATTTGATAACTTATAGCTGTTTAATACCTGCCTTGGGACCACGGATTAGAAGTAATTTCACTGGTAAAATGATACCTAGAGGGAATAAAACAAAGCCATCTATAAGGCTTTCATAAGACATATTTCAGGGGCCTCCATTTATCAACTTATCTATCTTAAGTTGCAGTAAGAAGGTGTTGTATAATAAAGAATTTGTCTGGTCTTTGCCCTAGGTTCCTGGGGTGGAGATTTTAGGCCCTTGGAATTTTCCCAGTGATAGAGGTAACTATTATTCTTAGGGCACCCCTCAGACCACACTTAAGTTTATGCTAATAAGGTGACTCACGGGGCATCTTAGATGGCTTCAGGGTGGGGGCTGGCCTTGCTGGAAAGGCCAACCATGTGATTAGAGGGATGCAGCTCTGAGCCAGGTGATAGCAGCCCAGCCTCTGGCAGTGGGGAAAGCAGCCAGAGATTGAATTCAATCACACTGCCAATGACTTGATCAATCACACCTACCTAATGAAACCCTAATAAGAAAGCTAGACACCAAGTTCGGTCAGCTTCTCAGTTGGTGAACATATTGATATGCCAAGGGGGTCATATGTCCTGATTCCACAAGGAGAGGACGTGGAAGTTTCATATTTGTGAACTTCCTAGATCTCATCCTAAAGGTTTCTTCTTCTGTCTGGTCGTGGTCTACATCCTTATAATAAAAACCACAATCATAAATATAGAGCTTTCCCGAGTCTTATGAATCTTTCTATTAAATTATCAAACCTGAAGGGAGTAGAGGGAACCTCCGAATTTTTAGCCAGTTGGACAGAAGCCTGGGAACTCCAGGTCTTGCATCTCAAGTGAGGGGGTTCCTGTGGAGGTTTGCCCTCTCAACCCATGAAGTCTGTGCTAACTCTGGGTAGTTGGGTAGTTAGCATCTAAATTGCAGAAGGAGTTTCGGTGGACATGAGCAGAACTTCCTTCAGTAAGGTAGTTGGACATTGGAACTGGCTACACACTGAATAGGTCTGATCTCTCCTAGAACCTCTGGAGGATGCACAGCCCTGCCAACACCTTGATCTTGGTCTTCTAGCCTCCAGAACTGTGAGAGAGTGAATTCTGTTGTTTGAAGCAAAAATAAAAATTAGCTTTTTTTAAAAAAAATAGATCTTTATTGGAGTATAATTGCTTCACAATACTGTGTTAGCTTCTGTTGCACAACAAAGCAAATCAGCCCTATGCATACACATGTCCCCATATCCCCTCCCTCTTGAGCCTCCCTCCATTGCAGCACTATTTACAATAGTCAGGACATGGAAGCAACCTAAGTGTCCATTGACAGATGAATGGATAAAGAAGATGTGGCACATATATACAATGGAATATTACTCAGCCATAAAAAGAAATGAAATTGAAAAAATTAGCTTTTATACAGTAGTTTATGTTGAGATGGTGCCAACTGGGACTTTCAAATTTTACCGCATTGGATTAGGGAACCAACAATTACCCCTTGTTATCCTGTTTAACTCTTTTTTTTTTTTGGCCACACTGTGCAGCATGTGGGATCTTAGTTTCCCGACCAGGGATAGAACCTGCGACCCCTGCAGTGGAAGCGTGGAGTCTTAACCACTGGACTGCCAGGGAAGTCCCCTGTTTAACTATTAAACAATAATCCCATGAGATCGGTGTGGGGAATGAAGAAAATGGATTTCAAAGAGGTTAAGTAACTTGTCTGAGACCAATTAGAGAGAACATAATGGATCTGGAATTCGACTATAAACCTGTCAGACCTCCTCAAACCCAAGGAAGCTTTGTTACTGTACATACCATGGTCAACATGGAACAATAGTGGTTTCTCTGTTAGAACTTTATAACTGTAGTGACACGAAAGGCTGAATCAAGGTTCCCTCCACTTCAATTTTTTTGTCAAAGCTTTTAACTCATTATATCAGTGGAACATTGTTACTTTTGGCAAAGGGTGATACAGTCAAAATAAAAATAATCTTGATAAAAAATAACCTTAGAGTTTCTTTTACAGAGACAATAGATTAGCAAGAAAAGTCTCCGAACACTGAAGCAAGGGTCTGTGCATGTACCACTGCCCCATCAGAGAGGATGAGCTAGTTGGAAAAATTAGTGTTTCAGTGATAGCCAAGGATAGAGTTAACCATTGGTGAAAAGGGTCCCAGTGTCCTGCCTCCCGTCCTTGCACTGTGTGTGTGTGTGTGTGTGTCTGAACATGTGTGTGTGATGACATTATACTCCAGGTAGGCTAGGAGTCTGTGAGTGCTTCCCTTCCCATCTAAGGCCTGAGGAGAAATCCAAGCTTTACAGAGAATCCCCTCCCAAAGTATGGTTTGGCAGTGGCAAATCCCCAGAGGGGAGGTCTGGGCAGAGGGCCTGAGGCTGTCCCCTGAGTCACCTGTGAACCTCGAGGAGTGTAGGAGAGCATTAGAAAGGTCCCTATGTGCTCAAGAGTAGAGTAGGATTGGCTGAGAGAAGGCTGATGGGCTAGAAGTGGTCTCCAGTCATGAATGCAGGGAGGTCATGATGCAGGGAAGCAGTCAACAGATGTCACATGGACCATGTGAATGAGGAACCACCAAGGACCCAGGAAGATGAGTTACATCTCTGTGGATGCTCATGGAGGACAGAGAAACATCAAGAACCAGACACCTCATCTGTGGAAGCACAGGCACTTTCATAAATTCCCCAGCATTTTTGCCCTTGGGTAAAGAGTGGAACAGTGGGTCCCTGGATTTTACTTGGAAAAAAAATTCCTGAATTGACTAACTAAAAACTTGGAATGACTGACTGAGTAATCATTGATTTGACTGAGTTTACCTAGAAATTATTAGATGAAATTTTCTGCTGTTGGGTAGTAATAGAAGCTCAGGTAAGAAATTAAATTCAGTTATAGGAAAATAAAATACAGTTTTGCATATATGAGTTTATGACTGTAAATATTCATTCTTCTCTATGCAATAATACAAACCAAATTAGAGTGTTTCCCACCTGCCCCCATGTTTTTCCATAATTTTTCATCAATTCCTCTCTTATTTCCTCCCACGCAGGCTGGATTGCTAGGCTACCCCTGTCAGCTTTCTCAGATTTAGAGGCCAGGAGCACCAGGGGACTTGGAAGATGTCAGGTTGTTAGTTATTATTGTAATAACTGTTTGGTTAAATTAAAGCTCTATGAATTTGTATACTGAAAAATTTCAGATGATTCCTATTTATTTTAGCTCTGTTCCTTTTGCAATAAAAGACTTCTATTTAATTATTAATTTGGCTGTTATTTCTGGCAATTCTTGGCTATAAATAAATGTTTTAAAAATCTTATCCACAAACCACTAAGGATTTTTTTCCTGGTGGTAGAGCTGTTATATATGAAATTTTGACTCTGTAAGTAGTGTGTAACCATGAATAAATACTATCAATGTAAATTAAATTTAAATGATAGTTTCTTCATGATTTTGGAAGGACTGGGGACAAAGAATACAATTTAGACACAACTTAAAATGTCTTATTGTGACTCAGTGACAAGAAGTCACTATTAGAGATTGTGCTGGTTAGTTTTATGTGTCAACTTGGCTAGGCTATGGTAGCCAGTTACCAATCAAACACTAAGTCTCTCTGTGAAGGTATTTTGTAAATGTGATTGACATATCCAATTAGTTGACTTTAAGTAAAGGAGATTATCCTTGGTAATGTGGATGGACCTCATTCAATCAGTTGAGAGCCTTAAGAACAAAACAGGTTTCCGTGAGGAAGAAGAAAGTCTGTCTCAAGATAGCAGTGTCAGCTCCTGCCTGAGAGTTCCAGCCTCCACTATGGATTTCAGAGTTGCCAGCCCACACCATCCTGTAAGCCCATTCCTTGAAATCTCTGTCTCTCTGTCTCTGTCTCTGTGTCTCTAATATAATTATATTAGAACATCTAGAACTACTTTCGGTACCAAAATCTGTATCAGTCAAGGAAAACAGTAAAACTGGTTTTGTTTTCCTTAATTGACACAGATTTTGGTACCGAGAGTAGTTCTAGAGGAACTGAGTCTTAAGGATGAGTTTCTGAACTGGCTCTGGGTTTTCTGGAATCAGCAATCTAATATGATTTGATTTAAAGGCATG
Organism: Delphinus delphis; assembly: GCF_949987515.2. Taxonomy (NCBI): domain Eukaryota; kingdom Metazoa; phylum Chordata; class Mammalia; order Artiodactyla; family Delphinidae; genus Delphinus; species Delphinus delphis. The sequence continues at coordinate 37,036,038 of NC_082695.1, read as the reverse complement.
AATGACTCTATTTCGGGGGCACTGGTAGTCCATGGCATAAAGCAGCAATAGGGATACACAAAATATCACCACTGGATACTCCAAATAGTTTTAGGAGGTAAGGGTATGGGTGACCATGAGCTTGAAACTTTAGAATGTTGTCAAACTGATGAGTATAATGAGATTGACTGTTGTTCTTAAGTGCACCGGAGAAAGTGGGGAAAGAAAAGAAAATGAGCTCAGGGCTTCAAATTCTCAGCTGCATAAATGAGCTCAACGTTTCTATTTCTACCCTGAAAGAAACCCTTATCTCCCGTAGCTTCAGAGCTGAGATTTCTAAAAGTCAAGCTGAGAGGATCATCCTGGAAGTGGCTGAATTATAATTTTAGTTGAATTCTCAACCTTGCAGGGTGTCTCCTGTTAAAGTGAAGACATTGACTGGGAAGGAATGGGACATATGGGGAGAGCCTGATGAAGCTGAGGTTTCGTTTTTTTTTTTTTTAATAAATCTATTTATTTATGGCTGCGTTGGGTCTTCGTTGCTGCACACGGAACTTTCTCTAGTTGTGGTGAGCAGGGGATACTCTTCGTTGTGGCGCACAGACTTCTCATTGTGGTGGCTTCTCTTGTTGCAGAGCACGGGCTTTAGGCATGCGGGCTTCAGTAGTTGCAGCGCATGGGCTCAGTAGTTGTGGCGCACGGGCTTAGTTGCTCCCCGGCATGCGGGATCTTCCCAGACCAGGGCTCGAACCCGTATCCCCTGCATTGTCAGGTGGATTCTTAACTACTGCGCTACTAGGGAAGTCCCGAAGCTGAGGTACTTGAATGACTAAATTCTGCTGAATTTCCTTTGACAATAGAAGTAGCCCTTCCATCCCTGTCTGAGGAGGTTAACCTTGCTTTGCTCCAAGAACCTGTAATGACCTCCCCTGAGGTAGTAGCCTGGAAAGAAACTGCTGATTCTCCTGAATGATGGTTCTAATTTATACTGACAGAAATCCGGAGAATATGTGTTAGGAATGGATATTAAAGTTGTAAGATAATGGTGGAAGGAACGTAAAGTTTGATCAGGCTGAATTTATTGTTATGGGTCCACTAAGTGTAGATTCTGGAGTCAATGTTGAAGCCCAAGGGGTTAGAATGGGCTCTAACAATTTGTCTGGTTGGTTGGCTAAAACATGGACCAAAAGGTAGCCTCCACAAAATAAAGTTGGAATGCCAGGACTGCCTTGGCATGCTGTAAAGGAGGATATCCAAAGACTGAAGGAGACTGAAATATTAGAGTGGATTTATCATGTTAATTTTCCCCAAGTGAGGGTTCCAGACAACACTCTTTCACCATGGTTATGAGAAACAAATTTGTAAGTGGAGTGCCAGCATACTTAAAGTACTCTGTGGTCATTCTTCTCTTTAGGTCAGAATTTGCAGTGGAACCTGCTGCTACTGAACTGGAATCCTTAAACGCATTGGGGATAATTGGATCCTGGGGCATCAGAGGCCAAGTGGTAGCACTTAATCACCAAAGACACAGGGGGCATGATTATTGTTGTGGATCTCTAGGATATAAGCTCCACAAAAACACAGGCCTTGTCTTTTTTTTTTTTTTAATGCATCCATCTTCAGAACTTTTAACAGTGTCTGGCACATAGTGGATATTAATAAAATATTTGTTGAATGTATTTTCTATTCTTTTTTTTTTTTTGGCCACACTGTGTGGCATGTGGGATCTTAGTTCGAACCTGTGTCCCTTGCACTGTGAACTTGGAGTCTTAACCACTGGACCACCAGGGAAGTCCCTGTATTTTCTATTCTCGATCTGGCTTATGCTGATTTTATTTTATTTTAAAAATAAATTTACTTATTTATTTATTTATTTTTGGTGGTGTTGGGTCTTCATTGCTGCGCAGGCTTTCTCTAGTTGCAGCGAGCTGGGGCTACTCTTTTGTTGAGGTGCGTGGGCTTCTCATTGTGGTGGCTTCTCTTGTTGCAGAGCTTAGGCTCTAGGCACGCCGGCTTCAGTAGTTGTGGCATGTGGGCTCAGTAGTTGTGGCTCGCAGGCTCTAGAGCACAGGCTCAGTAGCTGTGGTGCACGGGCTTAGTTGCTCCACGCCACGTGGGATCTTCCTGGACCAGGGATTGAAACTGTGTCCCCTGCATTGGCAGGTGGATTCTTAACCACTGCGCCACCATAGGGAAGTCCCTATGCTGATTTTAATATGGCATTAAATAAGAGCCAATACTTGGGAATCTACTGTTTCCAGGATTAGCTATATGAATCTTAATAAATATTGATTAAACGAGATAAAATACATGCAGTGTCAAACACATTGTAAGGTAATCAATAAATGACACTTGAATTTGCAATCTGCATGCCGCTGGCTTTCTCTTCATTCAGGTAGAATCATTCGTTAAGCACCTATTATTTTCCAGGCCCTTGGCCAGTGCTGGGGATACATATACGAATAAAACATGAACATTGGCTCCAGTAAGCTCAAGTTTTTATTTATGGAGAACAGAAAGGAAAACAAATATTGAAATCCAAATATCGAAAGTGCTTTAATAGGTCTTAAGTTTCTGGTGATCCCAGAGTTGGTACAAAAGAGGGAATAATCAAATTTGCTAAAGTTAGGAAGAAAGTGTTCTCAGGGAAGTTTCCAAAGAAGAGGAGATACTTGAGGGACGAGGAGAGCATTCTGTCAGGGGAAATAGCACTTTAAAAAGCAAAGAGCTAGGGCTTCCCTGGTGGCGCAGTGGTTGAGAGTCTGCCTGCTGATGCAGGGGACACGGGTTTGTGTCCCGGTCCAGGAAGATCCCACATGCCGCAGAGCGGCTGGGCCCATGAGCCATGGCTGCTGAGCCTGCACGTCCAGAGCCTGTGCTCTGCAACGGGAGAGGCCACAACAGTGAGAGGCCTGCGTACCGAAAAAAAAAAAAAAAAAAGCAAAGAGCTAGAAAACTAACTGCTGGGCTTATGAAACTCTAATAAATTGGTGATGCCTACTTAGTGGGTAGGATGGAAGGCGTCCCATGGTTGAGATGAATAAGGGCTAGATCTACACTGTCCAATATGGTAGCTCCCTAGCCTCATGTGGCTGTTCAGTCCTTGAAATGTGGCTAGTCTGAATTGAGATGTGCTATAAGTGTAAAGTACATTTTGGAGTTTGAAGAGTTAATAGAAAAAAATGTAAATCTCACTAATAATTTTTTCACATCAATTACATGTTGAAATGATGATGTTTTGGACAATTGGGTTAAATATATACTTAAAATTAATTTCACTTGTTTCATCTTACTTTTCTAAATATCACTACTGGAGCATTTAAAGTTACATAAGTGGCCCCATTTGTGGGCTGCACTATATTCCTATTTGACTCTGCTGGGCTAGAGATGGATGGATAAATGGATCGGTACATTCTTTGTCCTATGAGCAATGGGAGCCTTAACCAGAGTGTTACTGTGACTAGATTTGAATTTGAGCAGCATTCAGGGGGTTGTGTGGAGGATGTCATGGAGGGAACTGGGACTGCAGGTAGTTAAGTGTGCACTGCAGGAGCCCAGGTGAAGGATGAAGAGGGCCTGAGCTGAGCCTCGGGTGAAGTGGAGGATGATGAAAAGAAGATCTAACAGGGTATGAGTCTGCTATGGGCTTAATTGTAGCCCTTAAAAATGTGTACGTTGAAGTCCTAAACCCCAGAATGTAACCTTATTTGGGAATAGGGTCATTGCAGGTGTAATTAGTTAAGATGAGGTTATACAGGCACAGGGTGGCCCCTAATCCAGTATGACCAGTTTCCTTATAAAAAGGGGAAATTTGGACACAGACACACACACAGGGGGAGCATAATGTGGATATGAAGACAAAGATCTGGGTGACATGTCTACAAGCCAAGGAACGCCCAAGATTGCTGGCAAATCACCAGAAGCTCAGGGAGAGGCCTGGAAAAGCTTCTCCCTCTGCCTTCAAAGAAGGAATGAGCCCTGTCAAAACCATGATTTGGACTTCTGGCCCCTATAAGTGTGAGACAATAACTTGCTGTTGTTTAAGTCCCCTAGTTTGTGGTACTTTGTTCCTGGAGCTCTATAAACCTAATGCAGTGTTTCTTAAAATTTCAGATTTTAGGGAATTCCCTGGTGGTCCGGGGATTAGGATTCGGCGCTTTCACTGCTGGGCCTGGGTTAAGATCCTGCAAGCTGCATGGCGTGGCCAAAAAATTCAGATTTTATTTAGACTGAATTAATATTGCCTAGGTTAGCCTATGGGGGTGAGTTCTGTTGTCAAAGGGCCATGATTTTTTCACAGCAGTGGACCAACTTTAAAGAAATTCTTCTTTCCAGGTTTATAGTGGTAGGAATGGAGAGAACCGGGCACTGGGAAGCTGGGTCAATATCTATATTTTCTTCTGGTCTGTGACAAGGGGGTGATGAGAAGTCAGAATAGTCTCTTCCATGCTAAACTCTCTTTTTGGTCGCTGTGATGGATATTTCTCATGGTGTGTTCTTCTACTGAATTCAGTATTCAGGCCCTGAATGGGACTGAGAAACTGCAATAGTTTTCAGTGGCTGGAGCATCGCTGTCCATGGGTCTTAGGTTCATGGAGCCAGTTATAGGTGATTTTACAGGTGAGGGAAGTCTGGGGTTCAACAGGGTGGCCATGGTCCACTTGTGCTCATTGTGTTTATACAACTGAAAGGAGGTAGGCTTCAGGAAATAATTATTTTTTTTTACCGTTGGTCTTTCAGATTCAACTACGGCCAGCAAATAGCCTTGGTTTATGGATAATTCATATTCATGGCCGTGTGGTGTATATTTAACAGTTATATGCATGCCTCAAGGGATCTCATGACTTAAAATATAATAATTTTATTAGTTCTTATTGATTTATAAGTTATCACTTTCTACTGTAATGTGTTATTTATTTATTTATTTTGGCCACCCCATGCGGCATGTGGGATCTTAGTTCCCCAGCCAGGGATGAAACCTGTGCCCCCTGCAGTGGAAGCTCAGAGTCCTAACCACTGGACTGCCAGGGAAGTCCCATAATGTGTTACTGCTCTACCTGATTTTGAGCTGGATATGAATATGCTTCAGAGGTAGAAATAAAAGAGTTTACTGAGGTATAACTCAATAAAGTACTCAAAATCTTAAGTTTACAGCTCGATAATTTTTACCTATGTATAGATGCATGTAACCATCACCCAGGTTAAGGGGTAGTACATTTCCAGAAGGCTCTCTCCTGCAACTACCTGGTCAATACCTTCCTCTAAAGGTAACCACTATACCTCTGTCATCATAGGTCAGTATCAGGCACAATTTTAGTGACTTCTTTTAAGCATTATAGATTTCTCTGTATCTGGCCTCTTGCATGTTATTATGTCAGAGTGATGTGGCTTTCATAAAAGCCATTGAGGGACTTCCCTGATGGCGCAGTGGATAAGACTGCATGCTCCCAATGCAGGGGGCCCGGGTTCGATCCCTGGTCAGGGAACTAGATCCCACATGCATGCTGCAACTAAGAGTTTGCATGCCACAACTAAGGAGCCCACGTGCTGCAACTGAGGAGCTGGCGAGCCACAACTAAGGAGCCAGCAAGCTGCAACTAAGACATGGTGCAACAAAATAAATAGATAAATATTTTTTTAAAAAAGCCATTGAGTACATCAACTATACCACAATAAAAAAGAAAAAATTAAAAGAAAAGGTCAAAACAAAACAAAAAACAAACAAAGCTAATGAAAGCAAGGAAATAGCAGGCAGAAAAGTTTTGTTTAGGATATGTGTTCATGCCGCACAGAATCTTGGGGCAAATCTAAAAAGAAATCAAGTTGCAAGTATAGTGACTTTTTTTTTTTTGCGGTACGCGGGTCTCTCACTGTTGTGGTCTCTCACTCTTGTGGCCTCTCCCGTTTTGGAGCACAGGCTTCGGACACGCAGGCTTTGGACACGCAGGCTTAGCGGCCATGGCTCATGGGCCCAGCTGCTCCGTGGCATGTGGGATCTTCCCGGACTGGGGCACGAACCCGTGTCCCCTGCATCGGCAGACAGACTCTCAACCACTGCGCCACCAGGGAAGCCCTATAGTGACTTGCTGCCTCTTCTATTCTATTCTAATTTAATTGTTCATCTGGGCAGAATCTGCTGTGTGATATGAGAGCAATGTAAATGAGGAGTATGTGTGTGTGTGTGTGTGTGTGTGTGTGTGTGTGTGTGTGTGTTATATGATACTTGTAACAGAAAGAGGTATCTTTTCTGTTAATTTATTGTGGGATAGGAAGACAGAATAGCCTAGATAAAATCTGTGTTAAGAGAATGTAAATTCTGTAGGCCAAGTACAGTCTTTGTAAGCATAGTGATTTTTTTCTTTCACACAATGCCATCTAATTAGAATAGCAGAAACTTGAAAATGCAAAAATCTCTCCAACAGTAATAGATAACTTTCCCATTTTAAAAGAACAGTCTAACACTCTTTAAAACCATTTTGGTTTAGATCACATGGGGACACTGCCATTGATTAGCTGTGGTGAATATAATACGAATTAGAATCTCTTGGGCTAAGATTCTCAAGCACAGGGTGAACTAAACTACTGTAAACACTTCACATCCATTCAGATACACCCATTTCTGGAACTTCAAAACCATCAGCTAAAAACAACTCTTTATTCAAATGACTTTGGGATCGAGGCTACACATACCATGACTTAAAACAAAATGGAGTTTAAACTCTCCCTACAGACTTCTCTGCACTTTGTCAGGACTAATTGATATGAAACCAATGCATTAGACCAGTGGTTCTCAACATTATTCTCCTACTTTTTTATTTTTAAGGTTAGCACAGTGATTTTTATTTTTATTATTTTTAAAATTTTATTTATTTTTGGCCATGTTGGGTCTTCATTGCTGCCTGTGGGCTTCTCATTGCAGTGGCTTCTCTTGTTGCGTAGCACGGGCTCTAGCCACGTGGGCTTCAGTAGTTGTGGCTTGCAGGCTGTAGAGCGCAGGCTCAGTAGTTGTGGCGCACGGGTTTTGTTGCTCCGTGGCATGTGGGACCTTCCCGGACTAGGGATCAAACCCGTGTCTGCTGCATTGGCAGGCAGATTCTTAACCACTGTGCCACCAGGGAAGTCCAGCATAGTGATTTTTAAAAGCAGTTTCATATGTATATGTATAACTGAATTACTTTGTATTTGTACAGGTTGTACACCTGTACAACGTATAACTGAATTATTTTGTATTTGTACAGGTTGTACAGGTTGTTAGTTTCAGGTTGTACACCTGAAACTAACACAACATTGTAAATCAACTATACTCCAATTTAAAAAAAAGCAGTTTGCAAAGCTGCCATAGATTGCATTCATGCTTGCTGTCTTAGGTAACAGCACAGCAGTTATCCTTGTGAGTGGCAATGACTTACCTGCTGTACTCATCTTCTTTAACTGAGATATTTGTTGGAGATTTCAAAAATAAAAAAACATTTTTGGCAGTTGTATGCACCCACCAATATTTTCTGAATGAAAGCAGCAGTGGAGGAGTAGAGGGGATCTGACTTAAGGAACTGTCTTAGCTCAGGCTGCTGTAAGGGAATACTGTAAACTGTGTGACTTAAAGATCAGACATTAATTTCTCAGAATTCTGAAGGCTGGGGAGTCCAAGATCAAGGTGCTGGCTGATTCAATGTCTGGCGAGGGCTCTCTTCCTGGTTTGCAGATGGATTCCTGCTTGCTGTGTCCTCACGCAGAGCAAGGGATGATCTTTTCTGTGTTTCTCCTTATGAGGGCACTAATCCCATTCATGAGGGCTCTATGCTCATGACCTAATTACTTCCCAAAGGCCTCACCTTCAAATACCATCACATTGGGGATTAGGGTTTCAATATATGAGCTTTGAGGGGACACAAACATTCAGCTCATAGCAGAAACTCAATAGACAACTTAACAAAAGTGCATTTTGATTCCAGTTATTTTGATTGTAAACCTCATGACGGCAGAGAGTTTACACGCCTTATGCTTCTTTTTTAGCCTCTCCAACACATGTTGCTGTTAACTGACAAAAACTTGCTGATATTTTTATCTTGATTTGGCTTCAGTAGACGTGGTAGATGTCTGTTGACTGTGGCTGCTTGCATAGTGCTACACGGTGGACCTCAGGGCTCTGTCGCCTTATGTACAGCTATACATAGTATTACTATGTTTAACTTTTTATGTAATTTTGGGTTCCTTTAGCTCAAGAGTTGGGAGATTTGCTTCACGTTTTGGTGTGGCTTGCTGCTAAATATAAAAGTTTGCACAGTATTAGGCTACAGTGAAAGAGAACAGGTAAAATCTTTCTGGCTCTAAAATATGTCTGAATCCCTATAGCAGAAGCATTTGGAGAGGAAATATGAGTGGTCCTGCCTCTGAAGAGTGGAGCTGACTTTGTAGGGTGTCCTTCTCTGAATCCAGGACCCACGTGTCTCAAGGTACTTAGGTGCTCCATCTGAAAGGTCCTGTGGCCTCCTTCTTTTGTTCTCTGGCTGTTACTCTGAGTCGTGCAGTTTTCGTAAAGAGATTTTATTAATTTAGCAGAACATTTGCCTTCCTGGGACAGCCTTATTTACGAGGTGTCTGTTGTGTGAAACTTCAGGGAATGGCCATCACACACTGTTGCCCTAGTGCACGTAAACCACACAGACAGCTTTACCCAGACCAGTCTGTCTGCACACCATGCATTGAGCTGGCCCAGCAGCTCCTTGTTTTGTTTTGTTTTGTTTTGTTTGACCACGCCACACAGCTTGTGGGATCTTAGTTCCCCGACCAGGGATTGAACCCGTGCCCTCACAACACAAATGAACGTACCTATGAAACAGAAATAGACTCACAGACATAGACACAGACTTGTAGTTGCCAAGGGGAAGGGGGTGGGAGAGGGAAGGATTGAGAGTTTGGGATTAGTAGATGCAAACTATTATATATAGGATGGATAAACAACAAGGTCCTACTGTATAGCACAGGAAACTATATTCAGTATCCTGTGATAAACCATAATGGAAAAGAATATGAAAAATAATGTGTATGTATATGTACAACTGAGTCACTTTGCTGTACAGCAGAAATTAACACAACATTGAAGATCAACTATATTTCAATAAAACTAAAAGAAAAGAAAAGAACCCAAGCCCTCAGCAGTGAAAGTGTGGAGTCCTAACCACTGGACCGCCAAGGAATTCCTATGTAGCTCCTTGTTTTAACATCCTAGTGAAGCATCGTGAGATTGCAAGCCATTTAAAAAGCATTAGGCCCAGTTAACAATTGCCTTAAACTATAAGGCCTCGTAGCCACTTCTGTTCAGCATGTTTATTAGGGTTGTCACTTTACCTGGTTCTGTTGTATTTATGTACTCCCTTTCTTTTCAAAGTGCTTCCCAACAAGATATTAGTTCTGTGCAGAAGTCCTGTGAGGGGGAGCAGACTTTTATCCCAATTTAAAGCTGAAAAATGATGGCAAAATGGAAGTTGAAGGTGAGGGTATATATATAAAACAGAGGTGTTGCCTGCACTTGCAGGCAGGAGCAAATCCCCAAGTCTTTATGATTAGTTTTACAGTCGTGCATCAGAGTCCTTCTCAGTATTTCCCAGCATCCCCTGGAAATTACTTGCACCTTGTTTTGGAGAGGGGCATTATACCACCTGTATTAGTTTCCTAGGCTGCTGTAACAAAGTATCACAAACTGGGTGGCTCAGAACCACAGAAATTTATTGTCTCACAGTTCCAGGGGTTAGGGTGTTGGCAGGGCCATCTTCCCGCTGAAACCTATTGGGGAAGGAAACTTCCTTGCCTCTTCCAGCTTCTAGAAGCCCCAGATATTCCTTGGCTTGTGACAGTATCATGCTCACCTTCACTTGGCATTATCCCCATGTCTCTTCACCTAATCTTCCCTTTGCACATATGTGTGTCTCTGTCCAAATTTCCCCATATTACAAGGGATCCCAGTTATATTGTATTAGGGCACACCCTAATGACCTCATTTTAAATTGACGACATCTGCAAAGACCCTATATTCAGATAAGATTACATTCTGAGGTGCTGGGAGATTAGGACTTCAACATACATTTTTGGAGAACACAGTTCAATTCATAACACTGCCTTTTGAAAATTCTAACTAATGCCTCAAACATAGCACTTCACCAAGCCTGCTTGCTAGATACTGTTCAGCCCTGATAACATCTACCCCTGAAGGCTGGCATGGAAAGGATGTATTTTATGAAGGAGAGGTCAGGAGATACTAATCAGATGTCTAGACCTACTTGGTCCCACAAACCATGACAATAAACTTGGATCATAAAGGAGCCAAATTCTGAACAAAACACAAGTTAGATGATCCACCTCTGAATAATGTATGATAAATTATTCTTCCAAGATACAGTCAACCTCATTCAGTACAAATTTAACACATTCAATTAATCTTATCAATAATGAGAGGATTTGATACATACACTAGACACAGCTACTGTCGATGACCGTATTGCTTGGCTCTCCCCTCTGCTGTGTTTCTTCCCGTACCTGCCTTTGCTATGCTATCTTCCTTAATGTGTTGACTTGGTTCTGTTCTTTCTTCCTTTCTGATTTGCCTTCAGCTTTCCTTCCAAGTGGAGGTCACAGATCAGACCTACATGATGAGAAGAATCAAATAGATGCTTAGCTCATTATAAGACAAAAAAATTTCAACAGAGGAAGTACACATTTATTGGAAAAGTAATAAAGAAAAGCCATGAATTATATTTAAAATAAATCTCATACTTATTTCTCTTATTATAAAATACATGTTCATTAAAAAAAAAACTTTAGGGGCTTCCCCGGTGGTGCAGTGGTTGAGAGTCCGCCTGCTGATGCAGGGGACACGGGTTCGTGCCCCGGTCCTGGAGGATCCCACATGCCGCGGAGCGGCTGGGCCCGTGAGCCCTGGCCGCTGGGCCTGCACGTCCAGAGCCTGTGCTCCGTAATGGGAGAGGCCACAACAGTGAGAGGCCTGCGTACCGCAAAGAAACAAACAAAAACAAAACAAACAAAAAAAAAAACTTTAGGAAAAACACATAAGCATTAAAATAAAATAAAAAGAATCCATGATCCCCTTCATAATTCCAACACTGTCAATGAACTTTGTTAATGTTTTGGTATATTCCTTCCGGAGGCACACGTATAAACATTCTGCTTTTACAAAGCTGGTATTGTACATGTGGGTTTATAATCTGTTCTCTGTCTCTTTTTAACAACATGTTGTAAGCATCTCCTCATGGCATTAAAGATTTTTCTACAGTGTCATTTCCTTTCATCATTCTGCAGTGGAAATAAAGTTCCATTGTAGGGATATACTAAAAAAAATTAATCAATCCCTTACTATGGGACATTTTATGGTTGTTTTCAAATGTTTCTTATTATAATAAATGGTGCTGTGATTAGGGTTGTATTAATCTTTTGATAGACCTATGCTTATTTTCTCAGCATAAATTCATAGAAGTAAAATCAGTGGGTCAAATTTATGAATAATTGACAAACTGCTCTCTGGAAAAGATGGATCAGTTTACACTCCTGCCAATAGTGCTTGAGAACACATATTTCCTGGCATATTTGATAATACAACATGGTAGAATATAAAAATATCATTCCAATTTGGTAAATTAAAAAACCAACACTTTAATTTGCATTTGTATGACCATTTATGCTACATAGAATAGATCAAAGGAATAAATATAAAAGATGTAAATATAAGAAAATAAAACTATTATGTAATTTCCAATGCAAAGAGTAGGATACTAGGACAACTGACTATCCAATTGGAAAAATAAAGATTTTGTGCAAATTTATTGGCCAGTCATGTTTCTAATTTTGTGAATTGCCTCTTTATGTCCTTCACCAACTTTGCATTTAGGTATGATTATCTTTTCTTTATGGATCTATTAGTGTTCTTTGTACTTTGAAAATCTGAATTCAAATTTTCATGTTTATTTTTCATAAGCAATGGCAAAATTTCCCCATTTTCCTGTTTAACTATTTAACTTTATTTGTGAACTTTATTTTAATACAGAGAAATTTTAAAAAATTTTAGTCAATTTATCAATCTCTTACTTTTTGGTTTCTTTTAAATTGCCAGCTGTACAATTTTCTTTCCAATTCTAAAAGTATTTCTATATTTTTTTCTAGTATTTTTGAGATTTCTTACATTTAAAATTTTAATCCACTTGAACATGTTTGATGTTCTTGTAGGACATGAGTAGCGATCTAATTTTTTTTTTCCAAATGGATAATTAGTTGTCCCAGTATTCTATTCTTTCCCTTGGAAATTACATAGTAGTATTTATTTCTTCATATTTATATACTTGATATTTATTCCTCTGATATATTATTTCATCAGCACCACACTGTTTCAATTACTGCAACTTTATCACATTTTTTAACACCTGTGAGTGAAACCTTATTCATTACTTACATCTTTAAAATGTCTTTAAAAATGATACTTACACATAACTTCATTTATTTTAAAATGTCAAGAAAAAGCAAGAATTGTTCTAACTACTGCTTTAAAACTCATGTTTTGTTAAATAGTCATGTGCTTTTATGAAAGTTGATGCTTCTTTCCCCTTTAATAATAATAATGGTAATTATACAGTAATAACAAGGAGACCAAATGGTAGGAGAAAGTACAGTAACTTTGGAAACAGGCAGTCCTGGGTTGGAAACCTCACTTTGTCATTTATTAGCTGTGTGCTTTGGTCAAGTTAGTTCACCTTTAAGAGTCTCAGTTTATCCATTGGTAAAAAAGGAATAAAACTACCAAATCTACTTCCTAGGGCAATGAGAGGATTAAATGGGACATTGCTAATACAGAGCAAGTCACTGCTGTCAAAGAAGGACCCCAGTAAATGTAATTTCCCTTCCCTTATACTGGTCTAGGATTTATTGTTTGTAAAACATTTTTATATACATCACCTCATTTGACTCACAAAAGTCTTGACTCATTGGCAATCATACGATTTCCGTGGTATTAAATTACACGATGATTTAATAAGATATGATGATGATATAATGGTATTTAATGGTCATCTTACAAGATAATGTTTTTTTTACTTAAAAACATCACTGAAACTTCTGCTACACTCTTAGGTATGAAATCACTTTAAATAATGACTCAGGATGGCAATATTTTTAACCTTTTCAACAATTTGATAACATAAGTAAGAATATGTGTACCATTAATGCACATATTTTTAGACACATATCTATTTTCTAAAGCAAAGCCCATAAGTATGTGATATGTTTGTAGTCTAACTAAACCAGTTTCTGTTGTGTTAATAGCATTGGATTCCAATTACATTAACCATAATTTTTAATTTAAAAATTAATAAGAAAAGAAACATTTTCTTCTCAGTTGAGTCAAATCATGGATTAAATCTCATATTAAATTAGTAATTTATATTTATAACAACTCTGGAACAAATAAATATGTAAATTAGTATAATATACTACTGTCACTAAGACTGTCTGAAGTCACTGAGACTTGAATTTGAGTCTCTGCTTTACAATGTAGCAGCTGTGTGACTTTGGCTAAGTTACCTAAGCACTTTGAGTTTTAGTTTCTCATCTGTAAAATAGAATAATAGTAGTATCTAGAAAGAAGATTGTTTGAGGGTAAAGGAAATAACTCTAATCAAGCATTTATCATAGTAAGTGTTCAATAGATGATTATTTTTGCTGTTGTTATTGCTATTATTGACTGGCGAGTAGCAAAATTATGCAGCCCCATTGGAAGGAAGGACTTAAAAGAATTTAAAGGAATAATAATTGAAGCTTTCAAATAGTAAACTCATGGCTAATATAATTGTATTTCAAGCAGATGATAGTTTCTTAAAAAATTAAATCATGCCTCTATATTTGGGTGGAGAGAAGAATTAATTTAAAAATATTTGTAGAGATTTTATTATTAACACAAAGTGTTAGTAATAAGGATAATGAAAAACAAGTGCTCCAATATTATTACAAACAGACCTATATTCACAGATAGATAAGGCTGAGTTTGAACCCCAAGGACAGAGATTTGGGATACTATGAACTCATAGAGCAACATCCTGTTTTGATTTATGCATAAAAGCCTTGTTTTATTTTGCACACAGATCTTCCTTCCAACATTTTTAGAGGCTGTCACAAAAACTCAGTTAAGATATTGGGTGTCCTGTATCCTCTTCAAGCTTTTCTTCCTGCATTTAAGACTTACATGAGCAGAAGATTTAGACTTAAGTAGAGAGAAGACTTCCTTCTCCTTGGCTTTTAAGAGGACATGTTCTGGAAACCTCTGGAGAATCTTGCAGATGCTGCACAGTGAAGTATGGGGTATATATTTTTGGAACCTAGGGTAGGGGAGGAAAATCCTTCTTCTCTTCCCTTCTAGGTTCTTTGGTTAGCCTACTAATTAAATCAACATAAGACAGATTAACAACAACAGCAACAAAAAAACCAAATTTAATTCGTGTGTATGGAAGCCCATAGAAATATGAGACTACAAGAAGAGACCAAAGCAGGCAGCTTTTATACCTTCTGGACAAAGAAAAAAATAAACTTGTGAGGAATTGACAAGACAAAGAAGTTTGGACTTGGGGTAGTAAATTAGTGTAGAAGTAACAAGGTTTGTTTATAATACCCTTCTTGGCCCTAAATTTTCTATCTCTGGTGATAAGGATGCCCCGTCTACCTCCTGGGACAGGGAAGGTACTTTCACATGGGAGATTTATTTCCTGCTTTTAGGGGTACAAAGGAGGGTTAGTGTTTTTCTTGAACCAGCTGTTTCAAAATAATCAATATGCCAAAGTGGTATATTTGGGGCAGGCTGCCCTGAACCCCATCACCAGTAAGCTAATGCTCAGAACCAGGCCTTAGAAGAGCCACATATATGAGATAGTTGAAATCACCCAAACTTTCAGCAAAGGTTCAATCCTAGATTTGCTTCTTGAGTGTCTGCTTTGTCTTAAAACTGGCAAAATTTCTTGGCCCTGTGAACAGGCAGTTCTGTTCTTGAATTAGAAAGGTATGTTTTTGCTCATGTGGTTTGGAAAGGCTTCCTTTGCTGATTGTTTTCAGAGTGTGTGAAGCACTAGATTCTGAAGGTCAGAGAAACCATGACACATTCTGGGTAAGCTCATCAGCTCCTCACTACTTTGTGAGTTCAGAGGGGCATGATGCAGGCAGTCCAGTAAATGATGGTCATGATGTTCCACTGCAGAACATCTGGGTTTCCCTACAGGTATAATCGGTATGAGGTGAGTCATTAGTCATAACATTTTCTGGAAGAGTCAGAAGAGAAAAAGTTTAGAGTGAAATTGAATACAGTGTTGCAATTTACTCTTGTCACTCATATGAGAGGATGGTGTTTTGCAATGAGCTTGCTCACTGAGAAAGCTTACTGTAGCCTGGTTCCTAGCTAAGTATTGACTTAGAAATGAATAGAATGAAAATATAAGACTTTCTCAATCTGGTTTAATGTTATTTATACTAGGAATGTATGAAGATGTTGTGTGCAAACATGTCCTTTCATATGGTAAAAAAAAAAAAAAAATCCATGGGGTAGGGGATGGGGATGGTGGTGGTACAGGGCAATGGGGAGAGCTACACAGTCAAAGAAAGGAAAAATGAAAACATGGAAACTGTAGGATGGGTAGCTAGGCCAGAAAGAAAGTAGTGGAAATCTCCTTACCCTAGGAAACTGAGTCTTGTTTACGCCAGGTGTTTGCTAATGTTGTGAAGCCATCTGCAAATTCAAACTCTCACTAATATACTAGACATATTCTTCCTGTTTGAATACAAACCCCACTTTTTCAAGGGCTAATGAGTTCTTTAAAATCGAGTGTTGTTTGAGGGTTCAAGGCTTGAAACTTCAAGGAGACAGATGTGTTTGTGACCAGGAAAAACAATTCAGGGAAGTGTTAGTTTGACTTGTAGCTAGCATCCACCATTTCAGACTAAAAGTTTTGTTTCCATATCTTAAGGACCAACGGGATAAAAAGGAGTTGATAACGTTATAGGTTTGAAATTCAGGATCTTTGATCATTTCCAACAAATATTTCCAAACAGCCTCTTCTGGGTAGGTCATGGCTTAGCGGGAAACTGCCTGCCTTCTGTCGCTCTCCCTCACAGAGGACCTAGGTGAGGCTTTGCACTCTGAAGATTTCCATGGTACCACCAGCTTCTCTGACTGAACATGATGCCAGTTACCTGCCATTCTTTTCTTCCATGGTCGGGAAAGAAACTGTTGCCGGGGAATTCTACTTCGTCTAGTGAACGTTGCGGGTAAGGGTCGGGGCTCTTGGAAAGAGGACTTGAAATTCCTCTGCGTTACCCGTAAATTGGAAGTTCTAACTCTTGGGTCCCTTCTTCGTCCCCTCCCTCTTCTCCCTGTGTCACTGTCAATTACACTTGGGCATCTGGAGGTTTCTCTCTTGTCTGCATTTGTAGTGAGTAAGCAAGTCCATATCTGCCGCCACGGTTTCCTGCGCGGCCCTGGCCGGGACCCCTTGCAGCTCGCACGGGGTGGCTCCGGGCCTCTCCAGCCTGGTGTGATGCGCGCCTCCTCGCTGCTCCCCCAAATCCCCAGACACAAAGGCCCCCTGAAAGCAGCGTCAACACTCGAGTTAGAACGCTCCCGAGGTTGGAAGCAAATTACCACTCTCAGGGCATTTGGGGGTAGTTTTGGTCTTTGAGACATCGGTCGCCCCATATTCCCCTCCATCGAATAGAAAGCAGAAAGGGTCTGCGCTCGCGCCGAGGGTCTGTCGAGGCAGGGGTGCAGCCCCAGACCCCCCAAGTTCTTGAGCTGGGTCCTCAGCTTCTAGCTCCTCCCCTTTCTCAGCCTTCCCAGCATCTCCCGGCCCAGCGGTTCAGGACCAGACCAGAACTTTCAACAATAGGATCGCATCTTTGCCCACGGGACACCAAACTCGCCTAATGAGAGACGCTGCAATGGGACGAAAGTTCTGCGGGACGACCCTTTTCCGGGTCTGATTCCCCCAGGTAGCAGTGGGTCGGGGCTGGGCGGGTCTTTGGATTGTGCTGAGCAATACATGGATCTCCGAAGCTTGATTGTTTTTGGAGTTCAGTGGCCAAGAATCTCAAATTAAATTCTCTGCTTAGTCTTTCACTTCAGTGAACGGGTTCGGGCCTCGAGGCCGGTAATTCTGGCGTGCTGGGCCCTGAGGTCCAAGCTCACAGGGCCCACGCTGAGAACAGTCCAGTGGCACATCTTTTGTAAACCAGAGGCGCAGGTCGGATTCTTGGGGTGGGTGGAGCCGGCAGTTCCTTCCTCCTCCGCATAAACGTATTGGTGTTTGTGGATTTCCCCCTTTAATAGTCCATGAAGTCAACAAACTCCCCACATGGTGGCTCCCTTTACTAAAGTCGAGTAGTGAATTGGTACAAGGAGTCTTGGAAATTTTCAAATATTTCTAAAGATTTAACTCATTTCAGAATTCACGTGGGCGGAAAGAGTAGGATTTTAATCGGGTTCACCTTTGACGTGAAGCAAGGCGGAAGACAGGAAAGCCACAGCCGGTAATAGCTCCGGGCGCTTTAGTAAGAAAGCCGTCTCTACTTGATTATCCGGTCGTGTTCACCGCCGGCTCTTTGTGTGCGAGCTTACTCCAGAGGCAGGGCTGAACACGGAACACACGCATGTAAACACTCCAACATAAATCAGCGAACATATGCAGTGGAGACAAAGAGATTCACCCCCATGTAGATGTGGTTTGAATCTTTATTGCAGATAGGCAATCTGGAGCATCCCCAGGAACAAACTAAGAGGAAGTGGCAGTTTCTGGCCATGAATGGTCAGAACGAAGCAAAACTTTGTCACCTTGGAGGAAGTATTAAATCTCAAATAAGAGAGCGGGAAAGGCATTGAAAATGAGCAGCATTATAATCTTGTCTTAGAAAAAGCATGCAGAATATAGCTTCTCTAAATGTTAGATCTAAATCATAGTAACAGGAAACACTCCCACTAAATTGCCATTTCCTCTAATTTTTGTTTAAGATCCAAATAATTAAAATGCACACTAATGGTTATCGATGGCTCTGTTTCTTTTTTAAAAGAAATAGACCCGAGTTCCCTTACTGGAGTAGAAATTTACAGATCTTCTTAAATAACCCCGGGACTTGGAAGCTTCCTGGTGTATATGGTCTTCCCTTATTGCTTTCCTCTCCCCACGTCATTTTCAGTTAAAAAATTTTAGCCGTCCCCAACGAAGGGATTCCTGTTAGAAACCCTCAGTAAGTGAATTTGTACTGGGTATCCTCGTGCTTTCCCCGTCTGTCTGTAACTCCCAAACAGAACTCAAGCTGTAAATAAAGGGGAGAAACATATTTCTCACTCCCAAATTCTTAAAATTTCAGTTTTTGTGGAAAATACAATTTCACAATTTCAATGTTAAAATTAGTAAGAGCCACAGAAAGTGTGAAGGCGTCCAAATAGGTCATCTAGAGATCCAAAAACCAGGACTAAGGGGAGACATAGAATGCTCTTTACTCAGAAGGGCAGAGGCAAGGGTTGGACAGTTCTCACCATTAAGGGCATTCGTGGACACTGCAAGGGAGGAACATATCTGAACAACGGGGGAACTTGGACGATGAATCGCCACATTAAGGGCACCACTACCAAATCTTCAGAGGCTCTGGTGAAAAATTAAACTAGTGGCAATTCTCAATGTTTGCAGCATCTGCGACCAAACAGTTCAGCACTCCAAGCCTGGACAGCTCCACAGGCCGAGCTCCGGACGCGGCTTTAACTCTAATCAATTCTACTCAGAGCCAGACTGTCAACGACAGCCAGACTCATTAGCGATTTACTGAAAATCCTCCAAGACTTCCCTTTAAAAACAAAACGACTTCCACATTTAATTGTCTATCTAAAAGAACATACGCAAGAAATTAGGAGATCTAAATTAAATTTATTAATAGGAGGGCTTGATGGTGCTTAATTCCAGAGCTCAGAGCTCTGATTGCTGGGGCTTGATGAAAAAGCAAAAAGAAATAAGAGGGACATAGTTAAAAACATGATTTTCACCATTCTCAAAATTCTATGAATTCTTTACCCATCCTTGAGAAGTGGGTAAAATTGAAAACAATCAAAACAATTAAACTTCTTTAAAATTGTACTGTTTGAGTTAAAGGTGTTTATGAGAAGTCGATGACTCCGGATCTTATCCAAGAGGACGGCACAGAATAGTTAATATGTTCCTTGAGGGACTAGGATGCTGACGTCTTTTTCTGATACCCGATCATTACGTGACTGGAAAAAAAAAAAAAGGAAGTCATTCCATGAATAAAAATCGGAGTGCAACAGTGCAACAAAATATTCTGTACTTAAAGGCCATAGGCAGACAGATGTTGACAAAGAAGGCTCTTCCAAAGCCACGTTCGGATTGATTTCTGCTAACTGCACATATAAACAGGAGCAGAGGGCCGGTCACCTCTGTAACCACCGGCAGCAGCAGCAGAAGCCGCAGCTTCAGACGCAGCCAGAGGGACTTCTGAGCAGAGAAGGCGCTGCCGACTCGCGCAGCTGCCTGATCGAGTGGCTCCCACAGACGCCGGCTGCGCTGGGGCCCTCTCTCTTTCCTTCGTCTCCTTCTAAGACTTTCCCTCTTTCCTTATCACTTCTTTCTCTCCGTGAACTTAAGGCCACTTTGTCCCCCACCCCTCTTAACTCGTCGCCCCCTCCTTCTTCCTTCTACATCTCTCTCCTCGCCCCCTTCTCTCGGTGTCACGCTCCCTCCTAGTCCTGAGCGTCCACAAACTTTTGAACAGAATACCGGCCTCAGCAAACAAGTCCTTCAGCTCCTCCTGCTGCTCCTGCTCGTTGCTGCGGCTTCTGCTCAGACACTAACGCCAGACGGTGATGCCTCTTGGGTTGTGACTCCAGAGCAGAAACTTGGAGAAGCCCTTTGCCCGCCGTCCTACTTGGCAGCAAACCCTCTGCTGGCAGCGGTAGGAGTTGAATGGTAAGGGGAAAAAAATCTTACCAAACCAAACAACTCACCTGACTGCTAATTCTTTCGCCAGCATCAGGGTACGAGTTAGCTTTCCTTCGTACCAGATCTGGCGAGTTATTGGGCGTTGGGTATATACATATACTTTCTAACTATAGCGAGAAGGAAGTGGCGGGGGCGCGCCGGCTGTCATTAAGCCGTATTCAATACTGGGAGTCAGAGGTGAGCGCCGTCCCTCCCTCAGTTCAGGGAGTTTCTAGGGGTCGGAGGGTGGAAGGCCAGTGGCGTTCTGACTGCTGTGTGCTCTCTTTCGCGTCCTGCGCAGAATGACCATGTGTAGCGGAGTGAGGCTGGCCCTGCTGGTCTACGGGATAATAATGCACAGCAGCGTCTATTGCTCACCTGCCGCCGCCGGACTCCGGTTTCCTGGGATCAGGTAGGTGCTGGCTGCCCTAGCTGAGCTGAGGCCGGGGCTTCCCTTCCCCTGACACCTCCTCGTGGTCGCCCTCCTGCAGTTCCTCGGTCAGGCTACGACCGGTCAGGCTTACCACCACCTCCCCATGCGGCCCCACTGCACCGCCACCAGCCTGGGTCCGGCCGCGGGTCAGTGGCCGTGGCTCAGCGGGAGGATCCCGGCAGACTCCGCTGGGCCTCGGCCCCCCTCCCCCAGCCCGCCGCAGCCGAGGCGCCTGGGTGGACCGAGCGCACTTCGGCGGGCTGGTGAAACCTCCCCTCCCCCAACCCCTCCCACGGGAGGGGGGCAGGGCCGGGCCCTATTCTTAGCTTGAGTTAGGAGAACTTTGGCTCCCGGAGCCAGTTTGGGGGGGGGGGGTTGAGAGTGAAGCTCCTGTGGACTTTGCTTTGTTACAGCTTGTTCGGGACTATCGGGGCGGGGTCTCCCTCTCTCTCCTCACCTCAATTAGAATTCTTTCTACTGGAAGAGCTTCCTCTCAAGTGATAGGTTTTCCAACTGCATTTTGAGTCTTGGGGAGAGGGAGTGTTGGCCGGGTAGAGTTAAGAAGAAGCTATTTGAGAGAAGGAAAACAAAGATGAGGGAGGGGGAAATAGATGAAATGGATGCAAAGGAGCAACAGAAACCAAACTGGCAGGCAGTACTGGGAAGGCAGCCCTACCCACCCCAGGCAGGAGTAACCCTGGCTTCCCCCATCCACCCCCAATTCCGGGTTTCTAATCGGTCGGCGCTGCCCGGGTTCCCCGCCGCAGCCCCAGAGTCCCGGGCCTGTCAGCGGGAGAGTGGAAGCTCGCAGCGCAGCATCGGCACTCCGCTGTGCACCGGGCTCCCGGCGGCGAGGAGCGCGCGTTCTGACCGCAAAGCTGCTCCTCCGAGCCGCGCCCAAGAATGATCTCCTTAGGGGTCGCTGACCATTGATTTGGGTTCTGGCTTCGGTGTTAGGATTCCAGCATCTGGGCACGGGGTACGGGGTGGAAGTGCCGAGAAAGACCAGGAGACTCCGAGCAGCCGGGCCAGGGCAGACAGGCGCGTCGCCGAGGAAAGGCTGGGTGTGGGGCGAGCGCAGCAATGCCTTGCCCCTACCTCTCCAGGGATGGAGGAAAGGCGAGCGAAGTAACGAAGTATGGCTAACCCCTCCTAAAGCGCGCTACTTGCCTTGGCCGCTTTCCTAGTCTCTCCAGCGGCCGAAAGCGAGTGGGTTGTGTATACTAACCCATCTCTCCCGTCCTGTATCAAGGATTGAGTTGGTAGGTAAGGGCGACTGCGAGATTGTTGTCTCTCGGTCCCCTGTTGACCCTTTGACCCTCTCCCTTTGCCTCTGGGTTGAGATGGTGTCCCGCCGCCCCGCCACCGCTAACATATTAGCGCGAACTATCTACTTACTGGACTTAAAAGCCTTATTACACCCCCAGCTATTTTCAAAGTCCCGTGTGCCTGACACTTTCTCCGGGCAAGAGGTACCGGAGGGCGCGGACATGCCACAGAATGAGCCGCTGCCAAACAGGCTAAGTTTAGGGGCATCTATTACTCATGTTCCTGCCAGATCCTCTCCCGCCCAAAATAGAAGCCGGAGGTTCTCCGTGACCTACATCTGCGCGGGGAAGGACTCCCCTGGGCTCGGAGGCTGGGTGGGGGTGGCTGCTGGCGTTGGCCGCCGGACTCCCCAGCCATCCACCCTCTCTGGCTCCCGGCCTCCCCCATCCGGTCTTCGCGTGGCCAGCGTCTCTCTCCTAGAGCCCTTCTCATCTCTGCCCGCCGCTGCTTGTGGACGGAGGCTCAAGCGCCAGGCCGGGAGCGGAGCGGTCCTCCTCCGTGGCCAGGTGTGCTAAGTCGGCGCAGACGCCTCGGCTTCCCAGTGCCCGTTGAGGCCGCGGCCCGGGCAGGGCGACTCTGCACCCGCGAGATGAGGGGTGGGAATTTCTGTTGGGTGGAGTTTTCTCCTCCTACTTCTACCCGCACCCCTGTCCTAGAAGAAGAGGCAATTCTCCAAGGGGCGCCTTTAGGAAGAAGGAAAATCGTGAGAGCCCCTAGGGATCTTTGGGTCCTCGCAGAGCCGAGGAGGGACCTGTAGTGACCACTCCTCGTGCCCCCGACTACCGCTGCAGGCCGGAGGACGAGGCGTACGACGAGGACGGAAACCCGCTGCAGGACTTCTATGACTCGGATCCACCTGGCGTGGGGAGCCCCGCCTCCGCGCTGCGCGACGCCTACGCGCTCTACTACCCGGCGGAGGAAAGGTACCACCGCACGGCCCTGCGCCGGCCCAGGACTGGGAGGGAGAAAGGGGCAAGGGGTGGCCCATCGAGTAGGTTCTTTTTCATAAAAGCCCTCAAGCCTCTCCTCTCCCGGGATGGTTCCCACGAGAGCGAGAGAAAGTTAGTAGCGGGCCGGTTTGTGTGGACATGAGGGCCGCGTGGGGACGAAAGGTCCGTGGCCCAAGGAGTGGCAGTGAGTGCGCGCCCAGGCCGGGCTCCACACCTGCGGTCCCCGGAGGGCAGGACGAACTCCGGTTCCTGGCACTCACGGGAACATCCCAAGAGTCATCCCCGAGTGCCTTGCCTCTGGGGTTTTCCCCGGCAGCCTCCCGGAGCACCGGGGGGCGTGCGTGCCCAGCTGGGGACCTGGGGCTGCCACTTGGGGACAGTCAGTGACCCCAGGCGCGCACTTTGCCTCCTTGTTAGAGATTTCGCCCACGGGGTCCTTAACAAGGCCTACCGCAAAGTGCTGGACCAGCTGTCCGCCAGGAAATACCTGCAGACGCTCACGGCCAAGGGCGTGGGGTAAGAGTTTGCGAAAGAGTTAACCCGCGCGTAATGGCGCGCCCCCGCGAGCGCCGGGGTGGGTATCTGTGCCAATGCGCGCTGGGCGGGCGGCGCAGCTTCTACGTCCGTGCGTGCACGTGGGGCCGAGGGTGCGTCTGCGCCGCAGGGTCTGCCGGGCCAGCTCCCGGAGGCAGACTAAGGTTCGGAGACCGCGACTTAAGTTTGGCCAGAGAGCTCGGGAACTGGGCGAGGAAGGGAGAAGGCAGGAAACCCGGGGAATCTGATCCGTTTTGAATAATTGAAAAAAAGAAAAAGCCCCCCTCCCCCACCCCAGGCCTTCAAAACCTTCAAGCTTCGTGGGACGATTGGCTAGGATATCCTCTAAGCATGACTTTTTCTTTCCTCATTTTTCTTTCACTGTAAATTCAGTTCGAAACAAACAAATCCTCAGATTTGGACCCTTAAGGAAACAGTTTTTGCTGGTGCCAGACAAACCCAGAGCACAGGGCTTGCGTGGAGCATCTCTCAGCAGAAGGCAACATTTTAATAAAGCCCATGGGACAAAAGATTACATTTTCCGCAATTAATAATTCATGCGATGAAAAATATTGCCTACAGCCTGTCGACTTATATTATTATCACGTTTTTCACTTTAGCGCGCAGGAGAGGAGTGTTCATGTCTGACTAGGAATTGCGGGATCGATGTAAACTCCACGGCAGCAGCCAACTTGAAATTTAGGGCTCTTCGGTTATTTTCTCTGTACGTGGGGTTGGGTGGGGGTGTGCCAGGAACGGTCAGGACGATTGAGCGCAAAAGCATGGATATTCAAATCTCAGCAGGCAGCGTTTGGAGAGAGGTTGGCCTTAAGTCGCTTGCCTTTGGCCCGGACCTCATCTGGGGCCCATTCTGTAAGGACTTAGTGCCCCAAGATAGTCGATGGGGAGGGAGGAGTGAGGGTTCCCATCGCAGCCCTCCCTCCGGCAGCTCTCTGGCCGAGCAAGGCGGCGCGGTGGGCGTTGAGAGCCGGCGTCATCCCTGAAGACTCCCGCTTGGGGTGGGGCCCGTCTGCCTCCAGCAACTATTCAACCTGTGTCTCCCGCCCCGCCACCCTCTTCCCGACCTCTTTCCTTGCAGTGGGAACCTGGGCGGAGGCGCGGACGACGACTCGGAGCCGCTCTCCAAGCGCCACTCGGACGGAATCTTCACAGACAGCTACAGCCGCTACCGGAAACAAATGGCTGTTAAGAAATACTTGGCGGCCGTCCTAGGGAAAAGGTATAAACAAAGGGTTAAAAACAAAGGACGGCGAATAGCGTATTTGTAGCGATGAGTTACCAGCTACCCTGTGTATACAACCCTGACACACTGAAAAGTCATTTTCCCAACTGACTGAACAGTCATCGCTCTTGTGTTCTGTCCAAACATGTATTTATGTATGAAGTAAAGCCATTAAATGAATATTTTGATAATAATATTGTTTTTCTTTTTACAAAGCACTAGAGAATGCACAGATATACTTTGTGGACCAATTATTGATATTGATATATATATATATATTACAAATTTATATTAAGAATATATATATAAAAGTATAATTGAAAGCAGTTCAAAGTGTGCACAAGGATTGAAAATTCGCCTGAGCTGTTTGTTTTTATATAAAATAAATAGAAAAATAGACAATCATTGTTTTGAATATTACTCCTATTTTTGTAAACTGGAATTAAAAGGACAGTATTTTTATCCACTACAGGCCTGAAGATATTAATACCGACCATTTGCTACTGTACATAAACAGTGATGCCCTGCTCCAGGGAGATTTTGAGTAATGATTTGGGAGAATTGCTGGAGGGCACTCTTTCCCAGTGAGTCTTTGGGGCAGGCTGCTTCAATCCCAGCTGGACTCAACTAGCCACTGTCCCCCTCGCTGGGTGGCAATTCCAATACTTCTGCTTTCTTGGATTCTATTTTCATGTGTATTTGTTTCTCTTCAGACTCACCCCAGAAGGAAATTCTCCTGATAAAACAACAGCTGGATCCAAATTGCGCTTCTCCCCAGGATTCATACCACTCCCTGGGGGAGGAATTAGACTCTACAGAGAAGGGAGACTTGAATAGGAAGCTCCCTTTTCTGTACTTCCAGGGACCCCAATATTCCAAGGTTAGGGCAATTGGAACAAAGTGAAGGAAATGTAGGAATATTGGAAAAGGCAGAGCGTAAGGCAGTAGGAGGAGGACCCTCCTGGAGAGGGACTGGCTGGGGGCTGCCTCAGGCCTGGGAGCTGGGCATAAGCCGAGTCCCACCGTAGTTCCCTGCCTGCCTGACTTTGGGTGCTGGGTATTGGAAATGGATGCAAAGTACAATGTGTTTTTCTCCAGTGCTGTCCATGCTTCTCATCTTGTGAAATGGCCAGGATCCTCCCCTTTGAACCTTGCTCTGTAGGAGCCACCCTTTTCTTTCGTGGTTTTCTGAAGACTTCTTTCCCACCCTCTCGCACCAGTTTTTAAAGTACTGTTTACCATTTTTCATTCACTTCTATTAAATTTGTAATGCTTCTTAATATTTTTGTTGTTTGATGCTAGCACTTATTGTCAAGTATAGGAACCCTTGTGTAGTTACCACTAAGTAATTATGCACTAAATATGAATCTTTTGTTTCTTGTTGATTGAGTTTGTAGGTAAAATGTATTTTTCTACATTATGGCTTATTGCTTAGTAAAATTTATTTCATAAAACCAACCTTTGTCATATTAGAATGTGTAGTGTTCACATGTTGGTCAGTTGTACTAACTGACAAATCATTTAAATCTCATCTTCATATGTATGAGTACTATCTTATATTTGTGGTCAAGAGTGAGGTAAGCAAGCTCCAACAGGCCCTGAGAATGTCCCCTTGTATTCTTTCTTGGCTACAGAAAGCATGTCTGTCTGTTTCCTATCAATTTCTTGAACCTGTCAAGTAATCTCAATAAACAAAAGAACCTTCACCCAGCAACCAGCTCAAGCAACAACAGGCAAACCAGCCAGCCAAACTCCCAGATTTCAGGCCCAAGTTCTTTTGAAAAAAACAAAACAAAACAAGAAAAGATTAAACATTAGCTTGTAAAGTTTAAAGGACCTTTCCTTTTCCTTTACGGATTTGATCAGTATGAAGTCATAAATCAAAGAAAACTGACTTGGATTTGCATTCCCAGGCAGGATGGATGCTGCCAGGATATCACATTGCAAACAGTGAAAGCACAGAGGCATTCGATCTATGCCTGAGTCCTGTGTACAGAATCAATCTTTCTTTAATTCTGCAGTCTCCTCAGGCAATGTGACACGGGATGCAGTTTGCAGCTTTAGTGCCTTTCTTCGCCTTTTAAATCGCCACGAATCACAGATGGCTATTTAGTGGCCCTACAATGCTGCAACACATTGGCTTGCATTTTAGTCTTAATTATTTGTTTCTTGGATAATGGGCAGTTTTCTGTATTTGTGTCAGCTGTTAGTGGTGAAATAGGGCTCTAGTTAACCTTTTTTTTACGAAGTCTAATTTAGTGTTCCCGTGGCTAGTTGCAAGCATTTACAGTGATCACCCAGTTTAATCTTTTGTATATTTTTTAGAAATGCCAAGAGCCTTACTAATAACCTGGAGCAGATTTATGATATAGTGATAATTTAGATAGATGTTAGTCTTGAAGCTCTTATTTTATGTGCAACTGATTATAAAAACATCTTACCCGAGTATTATTACACACATGATATCTATAATTAGGACTTTGATAACTGTTATATAAAGTGTGTAAAATTTGTATGAATAAATTTTTATAAACAATGCAACTTCGTCTAATGTGTGGGGAAAAAAGACATTCAGGAAATAACTACTTTAAAATCTCTTAAAGTATTTTCTTTAGCAACCATAAGATTTTTCATGTCTGGAATATCTATCTAATCATCCATGTATTTTCATAAATTGTATTTTAATATCTGCTTGATGGGTTACTGAATTCGACTAAAAATTTAAAGTAGCTACTTAGATGGAGACGCCTAAGAAGATACTAAGCTCATAAATAGGTGAAGATATTGGAACCTTTATAGGATGCTCAATTTAGATTAATTTCCATCCCCTAGTGTGTAAATACATTGCTCAGTACTCAGAAAGTTGCTATCCAGTGGTGGGAGATAGTAACTGGGTATTAGTTACACCTTTGAAATAGAAATCTAACATTGTTATTTTGTAAGTAACTCTGCACACTAAATTGGTCTCCATAAAATTCTGTATAAAAATGACTTAACTTTGGAGGTTTAAAAATATGTTTAGAGATCTATAAACAACTGTCTCTGATTAAAATGCTTTGGGCAGAAGGAAAAAGGATATGAGTAAGCAAAGAGTTAATTAAATATCTTTAAAAGAAAATGTACTTTGAAGTCCAGGACAAAATGTGAAAAGTCATTTGTGGATTTTTTTTAGTCATATTAACAAACTTTAAAGCAAAGCCTTCATATGAAAGTCCCATAAATTTCTCAGTGGTGTTTATTTTGGAGCCCTTGCTATTTCTGGGTTAAAAAAATGTAATAAAAATCACTTATAATAAGTCACATACAATTTAATTTAAATTGCCAAGTTTTCATCCTAAATATTAATGCATACAATTAATAAATCAATAAATGTATCACAATAATATTATAGGACCAGTAAAGATCCGCAAGGATTCAAAAACTATCTTTAGAACTTAGCTTAGTATTTAAGGCCCAGAATCATATAAGGAGGACCTTATGACCTAGAGGTCTCATTTGTAGTGTATCTAAAAAAATGAACAGTAAAATTCATATTTACATTGGATTTTATTGGATAAGGAGTTTTTCTTCTCCATCTTTAAACTGCCCCCTCTGCTGCGCCCCTCCATGGAGTCGCTGAGTGTGTGTGTGTGTATATATATATATATATATATATATATATATATATATATATATATAGTATGCTAGTGTGGTAAGTGGAAGAATGAAGAAAAATAAAGCTAATTTATTTGGTTGAGGGCTAATGACTTGTTGAGAAAATAGAAATAAGCCCCAGACTGGCTGACTTCAAGTGAAGTTAATTGTATTTAGCAACTTTCTATATTCTCTTACATGGGTTAACTCAAATGATGTTTTTTCCTTGGAGGGATTGATATATTTAGGTACCCAAGAAGTCATCAGATGTGCCCTATTGGTGATAGGGCTGGGGACACATTGATTCAATACAGTATAAATTTACTGAACACCTAAAATGGACCAGGCACACTGGTTGAGAAAGCCTAACTAACATGTGGGAGTTAAGCTAGTATTTTTTGAAAGAATATTTTTCTGCAACAGGATCACATGGGGGAACTTGTTAATAATGCAGATTTCAGGACTTCACCAGAATCAGTGAATCTGCATTTTAAATAAAAACCGTAGATTAATGGGCAATGAAGTTTGAGACTGCCTAGATCTAGAATTTGGCAACATATTTTAGGCACATGTGTGTGCTGGGACTATTTTTTTTCATATTAATAAGCAACAGGTTATGCTATCTGTACACAGTAATAAATACATCAATAAGCTGTATTCTCCCAGGATGGACATTAGGTTCTTGAGAAGTTGTAATATTTTCTTTAGGTCACTAAGTCCATAGTTAGCATTATTTTACTTGTACGTTCTGGTTGGACCTCTCTGTTAGAGGAGCTTCTGGAAGAAGAGTGATCCTGTAAATAGAGTCTAAGTAGTTCAATCACATGACTGAGAGATTAATGAAATAATAGAACCTGCGCAGCTAGCTGGCGGTAACTGCGGATCCAGAAGTCAACTTGCAATTGCATTATGTCCAAATTTGGCTTGAATATGTCCCCCCAGCTGTTTACAAGATGATTTTACTTGGAGGCTCCACTGACCTCACACTCAACCCTACTGTTCACACTGTTACAAAACTGGGAACCAACATCAAGTCTGAGCTCTTTTTCTTTGGAACCCTTCTTTGAAGAAGGGAGATGCCTGCTTCTCTTTCGGCCTCACCACTGGCTTCCTATGCTGGTTTGTAACAGGTCAGCCTGTGCTTGGTCATTTCCCCTTCAACCAGGTAGCTTTAGCTCCTTTTTATCCCTCTGATGTTCTGGGGTAGCCTCCACTGTCACAGGGTCCAAAGTTCCTCATACTCTGGACCCAACATGATCCTTCTTTAGAAGGAAAAGTTCTTATTGGTCTTGGAAACTTGAATGCTCCTTTTCATCTCCCACAATTCCTCCATGGCCGGAATGTCCTTTCTCAACCTAACCCAACCTAAATATTCTGTAAGGGCTGACTCACACCCTCCTTTTTTAGGGATCTTCCTCAGCCTCTCTGAGTAACATATTGATGCCTCCACCACCATCCTTGCACTTGTTTCCGGTGACCCTCACTCTCTGCAGCAGTACTTCTGATCTTTAATTCCACACTGCTCTGCCCTGTTCCTGAACTGTTTTGTAAGTGCCTGCCTTGTCTCCCCAGCTCCATGATCTCCTGGAAGTCGTGGATGACAAAATGCACGTTAATGCCCGACACACTTCGGGGAACATAATAAATACCTCTAAGTGATGGAAATAACAGAGGACTTGCAGAATTCACCTTGACATTTCCCCCTTAGTCTAATAGGACAGCTACAAAGTGTATGTAGGAAGTGAAATTAACTTATTAATTAGGTGTTCATTGTAAATCAAACTAGATCTTACTCCAGGAAAAGCTACGTAGAAAAGAATGCCAAATTAATTAGGTGTGTTTCTGCGATAAGATAAAATGAACTTTAAATTCGTATGTAGGCAAAAGGCTGCGACAGACTCAAGCAAGCCACCAGGCCTTAAGTTTTTCATCCTGATAAAGAAGAATTGTATTTCCAAATTAGAGGGAATTCACCTTATGCCTCAGGAAAGTCATACTTTTTCCTAGAATAAAGGAAAAGGGATTTCTTGAGAAACAGACTGGGAACTGGACTGCTCTCAAAGTGATAATTAACAGGGTAGTTATCTGCAGCTGTCAAACTTCTCCCATCAACAGAAATGTAATTTGGAACATAAGTTCATAGACAGGAAAAGGCACATAAGGAAAGACATTTTTTAACAACAGTGGAACATCGTGGTAGGTGATGTCATCTGGTCTAAGTTTATTTTCTTCTAGCTATATCTTTGCTATATATTACAGAATCCTAATTCAGGGAGGACTATTACCTATAAACCTAAAAGAAAATAGACAATGTGGTATGCATCTGCGCACATTTGCCCTCCTCTTGTTAACTACCTGGATTTACTCTTGAACACAGGTCCCTCATGCAGCTCTTGGCTTTTATGGGATGCAAACTGCACTTCTAGATGTAACTAATCAGGATAATTGTCCCCCCTGACCACAATTCAGGGCTTGACATGTTACCAATTTCAGGATAGTGGGATTAGAGATTTTTTTTTTTTGCTGGAAGCTTCTAGGAAAGAGGTTCTTTTTTTACTTCTGAATGGCATGGTGTATGATTTAACACAACATATAAGAAGCCAGCCTCACAATGGAACTGACACCATGAAAGACAGACAGGAGTGATAGGAAGAAACATGTCCCTGAAAACAACATTGAGCCCTTGAATCAAACGAGCCCTTGAATCAAACAACCCTGAAGCCTGGACTGAACGTTCCTGTTAAATAAGCCCATAAATCCCCTTCATTGCTTCAGCCAGTTTTGTTTGTTGTTTGTAAGTTAAGACCTGTGTTGCAAGTCATGGAAACCCGACTCATACTGGCTGGGTATTTTTTCTTCATAAATCAGGAGAGTGTTAGAACTGGTCTGCAGAAGTTCCAGCCAACAGGAAGTGTTACAGCTTCCATTGCCCCAGTGTTCCAAAGCCTTCAACACGCTCTGCTAAAATTTTACTTTAATGTTTAAATATTGTAAAACATCTAGAAGTAAACCCAGTAACTGCTTTTAATTATAGTAAGAAATACCCTGTGAAGACCCTCACCATCCTTTGCCATCAACTCTACTACTTCTCTGAACCACTAGCATCTTAGAACTGCTCTGCTCTGAAACTTTTTTGAAATCCTGCCTTTCCCTGTACCCATGAAACTTGTGATAAAACTCAATAGAGCCACTTTGGAAGACAGTTTGGCTGTTTTTTACAAAAGTCAACATACTCTTACCATAAGATTCAGCAGTCAGGCTCCTTGGAATTTGTCCAAAGGAGTTAACAACTTATGACCACACAAAAACCTGCACACAGATGCTTAGAGAGTCTTTATTCATAATTGCCAAAACTTGGGAGCAACCGAAATGTCCTTCAGTAGGTGAACATCTGTGATGTTCTGATGCGCCCACCCCTACAGTCCTTGTGAGAGTTCAAATGTCCAATTGACATATTCACCTGGATGTCCAAGCTCTCTAGGTATCCCAAGCTCAATATGTTCCCAAACGAATCATTATCCACATTTATTCCTCCTGTTTTTGACATCATTATCCATCAT
Organism: Delphinus delphis; assembly: GCF_949987515.2. Taxonomy (NCBI): domain Eukaryota; kingdom Metazoa; phylum Chordata; class Mammalia; order Artiodactyla; family Delphinidae; genus Delphinus; species Delphinus delphis. Next base: position 37,004,359 of record NC_082695.1, on the reverse strand, counting down.
GTTACCCAATCTAAATACTTCAGAGTATTCTTCTCTTCCTTTTCCTCCTCTTTACTCCATTTATTTAATCGGCCAGTAAGTCTTAATGGATTTTCCAATCCTATCTTCTGCAGAACTCCATATTCACATAATCCTTTGCTGTTTTCACAGTAGCCTCCTAACACTTTGGCTCCACTTACTTCTTCCTAGTCATTCTCCTCTGCCTCCAGAATGATCTATCTAAGATAAAATCCTGGTTATCTTACCTCCTTATACTGGCTTGAAAAAATTTTTATGATTTCTTCTGGCCTATTGGATGGAGTCCGAAGTCTTTAGCCTGTCTTTAATAATTTCCCTCTAACCTACCTTTCTCTTCTCACCTATCACCTTCTATTTGTGGGTCCCTCTCTCTAGAACGGTCTTCTATCCTTTTTTTTCCCCTGGTGAAATGCTACTAATCTTTCAAGGAAGGACTAGCTCCTTTCTCTGTTTTCCTGCTGCATTTCTTCGTACTGCTAGACATGCATACACATCTTTTGCTGATAGGATGAGAACCTAAGGACCATAATTATTCAACTTCCAACGCTTAGGGCCTGTAGCTTCCGGCACATAATGGACACTCAGTCACTACATGTTGAACTGAAATTAATTCCATGAAGTTGGTGAATGATTATTCTCTATTTAGACACTAGGAACAAAATAATTTAAGGTATAACATGATATTAGGAAGGATTTTGACAGCAACAAATACTTTTTGAGTGATTGAGTCAAAGCATATTCCTTTGAATACCCAGTGTTTGTGTGCCGAGGTTGTTTGAGTTCTGCAGGATTGTTTCCCTCTTTGTTTTTCTTATTCTCTTCTCACCCTAGCAGGTGATAAATCTTATACTCAGGTGACAGATGGGAACAGCAACACAGAACTTGAACATGGTAGGTACTCACTGGAAGTTGTCTGTTGACTAAATGGATTTGTTTTCTGAGAAAATATAGGCCACCAATTTAGAGCCCAAATTCCTTGGAGTTGCTTAAAGGCCCCAAGTATATTTGACCTTGTGCATTGACTTGTGTGTTTCCAAAATTTAAGCTTTGATGAGAAATTAAAAAAAAAACAAATACATTCACACAATGGACATGAGACTTTCTTGAGTGTTTGGGAATTTTCCAACTTGCTTATATATGCAGATGTTCTTGGATGAGCCCCTGCTAAGATCTCTTCTAGTTCTCCCACTTTGAGTGTAAATAGGGAGCATCAGAGAAAGGCTGTCTGACTTCTTTAGTGTCATATACTTGCCTGTGGAAACCAGATGCTCAGTTCTACAGTGAGCTGGGGAAATAAATGATGCTCTTAGCATTAATTAGATGGAAGCTATCTTGGGATTGTGATTTTGCAGGGGCACATCTTGCTCACATAACTTTCATAATTATGTAAGGAGCTGATGATCCCATTTGCAGATTCTGTCTTCTGATCATGAGATTATTTATTGTGCTTCAATTAGAAAGAGGGAAGGAGAAGAAACAAAAATGTGAACCAGATCAATCTGCTGATTGCTAGGCATCCTGGTGAAAAAGGATATTGAAGCTGCTAAAGCAAGTCCTCTAGATTTCCCATAAATCTAATCAGTGTGTGTTTTCCTCTAGTATCATCAGTAATGGAGAAAGGATCCTGTCTTTTCTTACTTGGATCTTTGTTTGAGATGTAGTAAGGGAGAACTGCTGTTTTTTTTTTTTTTTAAACTTTAAAGCTGATAATCAGTCTTTTTTTCTTTTTTTAACATCTTTATTGGAGTATAATTGCTTTACAATGTTGTGTTAGTTTCTGCTTTATAACAAAGTGAATCAGCTATATATATATATCCCCATATCCCCTCCCTCTGGTGTCTCCCTCCCACCCTCCTTGTCCCACCCCTCTAGGTGGTCACAGAGCACCGAGCTGATCTCCCTGCACTATGCGGCTGCTTCCCACTAGCTAGCTATTTTACATTTGGTCGTGTATATATGTCCATGCCACTCTCTCACTTTGTCACAGCTTACCCTTCCCCCTCCCTGTGTCCTCAAGTCCATTCTCTACATCTGCGTCTTTATTCCTGTTCTGCCCCTAGCTTCATCAGAACCATTTTTTTTAAGATTCCATATATATATGTGTTAGCATATGGTATTTTTCTCTTTCTGACTTACTCCACTCTGTGTGAAGTAAGACTCTATGTCCATCCACCTCACTACAAATAACTCAATTTTGTTTCTTTTTACGGCTGAGTAATATTCCATTGTATATACGTGCCACATCTTCTTTATCCATTCATCTGTTGATGGACACTTAGGTTGCTTCCATGTCCTGGCTATTGTAAATAGAGCTGCAGTGAACATTGTGGTACATGACTCTTTTTGAATTATGGTTTTCTCAGCATATATGCCCAGTAGTGGGATTGCTGGGTCATATGGTAGTTCTATTTTTAGTTTTTAAAGGCACCTCCACACTGTTCTCCATAGTGTCTGTATCAATTTACATTCCCACCAACAGTGCAAGAAGGTTCCCTTTTCTCCACACCCTGTCCAGCATTTACTGTTTGTAGATTTTTTGATGATGGCCATTCTGACTGGTGTGAGGTGATATCTCATTGTGGTTTTGATTTGCATTTCTCTTATGATTAGTGATATTGAGAATCCTTTCATGTGTTTGTTGGCAGTCTGTATATCTTCTTTTGAGAAATGTCTGTTTAGGTCTTCTGCGCATTTTTGGATTGGGTTGTTTGTTTTTTTGATATTGAGCTGCAGCATGAGCTGCTTGTAAATTCTGGAGATTAATCCTTTGTCTGTTGCTTCGTTTGAAAATATTTTCTCCCATTCTGAGGGTTGCTTTACATCTTGTTTATGATTTCCTTTGCTGTGCAAAAGCTTTTAAGTTTCATTAGGCCCCATTTATTTATTTTTGTTTTTATTTCCATTTCTTTAGGAGGTGGGTCAAAAAGGATCTTGCTGTGATTTATGTCAAAGAATGTCCTTCCTATGTTTTCCTCTAAGAGTTTTATAGTGTCTGGGCTTACATTTAGGTCTTTAATTCATTTTTAGTTTATTTTTGTGTATGGTGTTAGGGAGTGTTCTAATTTCATTCTTTCACATGTAGCTGTCCAGTTTTCCCAGCACCACTTATTGAAGAGGCTGTCTTTTCTCCAATCAGTCTATGTTAATAAGTAGCTTATGTCCCTGAAATTACTCTGAAGGCATCCTAACATAGGAGGGAAAAAATAAATTTATGGAGTAAGGGTTTATCTGACTGTACCTTGAAATAACTAACTTTTAGTCATTCTTAATAAGTTATCTCTGTGTAGACTCAAGTCGTTTAGCCTTTAGGCTTAATTTCGTTTTTCATTCAATTTATCTAAAAAACTATAGACAACTGATCCCCAGATTCTTGCAAAGGTATTCAACTCAAGTCTTTGAAAGTATTCTTTCTTGTTCCTTTAGATGACTGAAGAAATCTGCCAGGGAACTGAAGGGTTGGTGAAAATGAGGGCTTGGACAGTTACATATTCTAGAAATTACCATTAATGTGATAAACACAAAGGATCCATTTTTCAGCAAAGGATTTCAGAAAATATAAGGCTGGAGGGGGTTTTATGAGTGTGGCTTCCTAGGTCTCCCCAGTTCCTTGGGGGAGATGGGCTTGGGAGGGTAGCAAAGGTAATCTGCCTGCCAAGGGTGGGTCCTGTCAGGCAGAGGGAAGCCCAAAGTAAGGGATTTCCAAATCTCTTTTACCCCCAACTACAGTGCCCCAAATCCCCAGCTTAACTACTTTATATAGTTATAATAACTGCTTTTAGCAAGTCACCTGTGTCTAATGTGCTGCTATATTTTCTTATTTTACAACCTTTGCCCCACTGTGCACAGATTATATAATAATGACTCCACCAATTTATAGTCACATGGAATGAACTATGTAAAGATGACCAGTTGTGAACACACACAAACAGGACTAGCTACATAATTTTGGGGGCCTACAGCAAAATGACAATGCAATACCCTTTTAAAAATTATTAAGAATTTCTAGACAACAGCAAAGTACTAACCCAAGCGCAGAACTGTTCTGAGCTCAGGGCCTAATGGGAGTGTACAGATCATACGGCCATGAAACTGGCTCTGGTTCTAGATTTGGGAGTGCTGAGTATGGCAGGTCTGGCCAGAGCTTACCCCAGAACCCTGTCTTTATTTGTTCTTAATGTTCTATCCTTAGTGTGTGTGTGTGTGTGTGTGTGTGTGTGTGTGTGTGTGTGTGTATATGTGTGTGTGTTTTGTGTGATTTGACATGTACATAATTTTATTGTCCATTCAGTTTGCCATTGGCAGTGAAGTAGAGGAGAACAGATTTTTAAAATTGTGGCTAAAAAACACATAACATGAGCTCTACCCTCAACAAAATTTTAAGTGTGCCATACAGTATAGCTTCCTGTAAGCACAATGTGGTACAGCAGCTTTCTAGAACTTTTTCACCTTACGTGACTGAAACTCTCTACTCATTGAACAGTGACTCCCTCCCTGCCCCTCCTGCCAGGTCCTGGCAGCCACCCTTCTACTCTCTGCTTCAGTGAGTTTGACTACTTTAGTACCTCAAGTAAGTGGAATCATGCAGTTTTTATCCTTCTGTGAGTGGCTTATTCACTTAGTATAATGTCCTCAAGGTTCATCCATGTTGCAGCATAGGCCAGGATTTCCTTCTTTTTCATGGCTGAATATTTCATTGTAAGTATGCACCACATTTTCTTTATCCACTTATGTGTCAATGAACATTTAGATTGTTTCGACCTCTTAGCTATTTTGAATAATGCTGCAGTGACCATGGGAGTGCAAATCTCTCTTATCTTCATTGTGTCTTTTTATTTATTTATGGCTGCATTGGGTCTTCATTGCTGCGCGTGGGCTTTTCTCTAGTTGTGGCAAGAGGGGGCTACTCTTCATTGTGGTGTGCTGGCTTCTCATTGCGGTGGCTTCTCTTGTTGCGGAGAACGGGCTGTAGGTGCGCAGGCTTCAGTAGTTGTGGCTTGCTGGCTCTAGAGCGCAGGCTCAGTAGTTGTGGCACAGGGGCTTAGTTGCTTTGTGGCATGTGGGATCTTCCTGGACCAGGGCTCGAACCCGTGTCCCCTGCATTGGCAGGCGGATACTCAACCACTGAGCCACCAGGGAAGCCCCTCATTGTGTCTTAATTGGTCTAAATACCACTAATAAATAAAAGTACATTCTTTTGGGGCTTCCCTGGTGGCGCAGTGGTTGAGTATCCTCCTTCCAATGAAGGGGACACGGGTTTCAGCCCTGGTCCAGGAAGATCCCACATGCCACAGAGCAACTAAGCCTGTGCACCACAACTACTGAGCCTGCACTCTAGAGCCTGCAAGCCACAGCTACTGAGCCCATGCGCCACAACTACCGAAGCCCGCGTGCCTAGAGCCTGTGCTCTGCAACAAAAGAAGCCACCGCAATGAGAAACCCGCGCACTGCAACGAAGAGTAGCCCCCGCTCGCCGCAACTAAAAGAAAGCCTGCGTGCAGCAACAAGGACCCAACGCAGCCAAAAACAAACAAACAAATAAATAAAAACAAGAAAAACAGTACATTCTTTTGGAAATAGTGTTTAACTGTTAAATGACTAAAACAGAATAATTTTACTGCTTTTTCAGGCTGCTCTCTATTGAAATGACCATCTTAGGTTGCCCAGCTGGCAATGCAGGCATTGAGCTAACATTCCAGAGGACTAAACCCATTCTGGGAGAACATGAGATGGTCCAGGCCCCACGGTGGACTCGCTGTGAGGGTCAGTGACACATAGTGCTGCCTCCCTGACCTCTGCATGGCTGCATTCCATCAGCAGAGTAAAGAAAAATACCGCTCTGGAAAGGATGCTCTGAGACTGAGTAAATATTTGCCAGCAGGGCCTCAGCCCCTCCAGGCAGAGAGACCTAGGGCATTCAGCTGAGAGGACCTTACTATTGAGAGCTAAGGCTTGACTTTTGTGTGTTAGCAATGCCTCTAGCAGCATCAGCTGGCTCTTAGCTGATTCTGCAATGTTTCTTGTTTGCCTAAATCTTAGTTGTTGGGGGTTTAGTTCTTATTCTTGATTAGGGTGTTTCTGGGGCTTTTACTTACACAATCATGTTTTGCTTCAGGGAGAAAAATGGGGAAGTTCAGGTTACAATAGTTTCCCTTTGTGAGGAGCAAATAGCTTGGTTTAATATGCAGGTGCAAAGGGAAAAAGAGAGAAAGCAGGCTGAGTGATTGCTGGCCCTGCAGTGATAAATTTTCTAACAAGCTTCAGGTACATATGGCTTTCTCAGCTTCAGCCTCTTTGCTGATCAAACCTGTGAGCAGGTGAATGAGGGTAAGGCTTCCCTTTATACAGATAGACCTAGGTGTATAAGTCACCTACGCATGTTCTTGGGCTATTTGTACCAACAGAGGCTTCACTGAGCACCTACATATACTGCGAATTCCTTCTTTCCTGTTGTGGTGCTAGATTGAGCATCCATTTTGTTCTGAAATTCTGTGATTCTCCAGTCATCTGTGATAGTGAGAAGTGGTTACTCTCATCATATTTTAAGCTTGTGAGCTGCCCTGGATCTCTCCTAACGGTCCTGCTCAGGAAGGGTCAGGGTAGGGTTATATATAGGACCACTCAATGTGGGCCACAGGGACACAGCTGAGGAGGGAGGGCAAGGCACCAGGGGAGCTGTGGTGAATGGAGCCCACACTGAATGAATTGACAAGGTGGTGCTGTTATTAGTGATATTTGGGAATGAATATGACCCCGGCTTTTTTTTTTTTTTTTTTTTGCGGTACGCGGGCCTCTTACTGCTGTGGCCTCTCCCGTTGCAGAGCACAGGCTCCGGACACGCAGGCCCAGCGGCCATGGCTCACGGGCCCAGCCGCTCCGCGGCATGGGGGATCCCCCCGAACCGGGGCACGAACCCGCGTCCCCTGCATCGGCAGGCGGACTCTCAACCACTGCGCCACCAGGGAAGCCCAACCCTGGCTTTTATTGTGTGATCTCCTTTCAGGACCTTGGAAACCAACCTTTTTATTGGTCTGTTCCTGATAGTGTTACATCCAGAGTACTGTGTTTTGGTTTTCATATCTGAAGGTGCATGTGGTAAAATTGGAAAGGGACCACAGATGAGCAATGGAATTGATTAAAGGCATGAAAAATAGGACTCATGCCTTATGAGGAGATGTCAAAGAACTTGTGGCTATTTTACTGGAGACGAAATACTGAAGGGATTCTTAGCAGGCGTTAAAACATTAAATATGTTATTTAAATGGCACTGATTATCTCTTCTAGAGCAGACCTAAGGAAGCTAACAGAAAATATTTGTTAGATACAAAAGAGCACATTTTTTTAAATTTAATTTTTTTTTGGGGGGGTACGCGGGCCTGTCACTGTTGTGGCCTCTTGCGTTGCAGAGCACAGGCTCCGGATGCGCAGGCTCAGCGGCCATGGCTCATGGGCCCAGCCGCTCCACGGCACGTGGGATCCTCCTGGACCGGGGCACGAACCTGTGTCCCCTGAATCGGCAGGTGGACTCTCAACCACTGCGCCACCAGGGAAGCCCCCACAAAAGAGCACATTTTTAAAAAGAAAAGATGACTGAACATGGGAATGGGTTTCTTAAGAAAATTGAAGAATGCTTCTTTTTCACTATTTACATCCAGGCTAGATGACCCCAAGGGTTGGATAGTTGAGGGGTGGGTGGGGCTGTACCCTCGAGGCCTCTCCCAGAACCTGTATTCTGTGTTCTCAGATCTCCCTTTGACCCACGGGAAGATGTTAGCAACGTACTGTCCTGGATTAGGAGGGTAGGGATACCTTCCTTACCTATCTGACTATTTGCCTCCCTCTTAAGTTTCTCCTTTAGCCGTTTGCTCCACACTTTAGGGTAAATTGGCTCTCCTGCTATGAGCAGCCTGTAGACTATTGCTAGGGAGCATGGGTCAGTTCTGGCCACAGGAGGTGGAAACCCAGGGGTGGAGTCTGGCCACATCTGTGTGTGTTGGAGGGGACAGAACCATTTGGTACAGCCACTGCTTGGCCTGACACACGTAGGCAGAAAGGTATGTTGCCAAAAATCTCAGCTTCTCTACACTGGTGCCAAATAGAAATACGGAGACAGAATTTAGGAGGAAAAAGAAAGGGTAGCCTTATTTCTTTGCCAGGCAAAGAGGGAACATAGCAGGCTAGTGCCTCCAAGAACTGTGCCCCCCTTGGAGAGGGTAGTGAGAAATTTTTATAGTAATGGTTCAAAGAGGGTGTGATCAGCTTGGGGACGTTTTTCTGATTGGTTGGTGATGAGGTAAGTGGGAGTCAGCATCATTGACCTTCTGGTTCCAACTGGTCTGGGGTTTAAATGTTTGTGGGCAGCATACCATCATTAATTGTTAACTTTTCCTACCTGGAGGGGGTTTCAGTGTCTGCAAAACTGCTCAAAGATATCTTGTGTGTGTCCATTGATGGGGAACGAGGTCCTGCCCCAAGGCTAAACTATTGTTTCTCTTGACTCTTTCTCCCTTGTCTAGGATCACCTCCCTTCCCTAATTAACAACTGCTTGAATCTGCCCTTTGGAACTCAGGGAAGGTCATGGAGGCTGAAAAGAAGGTGTTATTTCTAGTAATCAAAGAAGTGGGGGTCACAGAAAGACTTTATGTCCAGTAGCCCCACAGGGCCCTGCTGGGTATCAGCTATACCAAGAAGAGTTGCTGGATTTTGCAGACCATGGTTAGCAGCCCAGGTCTGCCCTATACCAGCTGAGTGAAATTGGATCAGCCACTCAGTTTCTGAATCTCTTATTCTTCCTCTATGAAATGAGTATGAAAATAACAATACCTAATTCACCAGGATTTTATGAGATTCAAATGAGATGAGAAAGTTCTCTGTAAACTATAAATTCCCATGCAATGGTCACTGGCCTGAGTTGGCCTTTTGCTTCTACTTACCTGGTTTCTGGTGTCCCTGTTACTCTCATCTGCTGCTTGCTCCTCCTGCCTAGACCCCCATGTGGCGCTGGCCTGTCCAGGCTTCTGACTTCCTTCCCAGAGCAAGATTCAGGGCTTCTCAGCCTCCCTGTATGTAGCCTTCCTCTACCTCATTCTTTCAGAATCCTAATCTCAAAGGAGTGACTATAAATTGGCTGTAATAGGCTGATTGGACAAACTAAGCTCTCTAATCACTCAGACTTTAAATGGGTAACCATTGCCAGGTAATAGTTTCCTGATCCAGGTGAGATGCATGAGCTCTTTAAGAAAAACCTTAAAGGATGGAGGGAGTGCTGGTGATGACTGGAGTCTCAGGCTTCTCTGAGAAGCATGTGGGGGAGTATTTCTGCTAGACCCCCCGTTAATCACCAAGACACACCATGTGGCATCTGCCTGCATGGCTCAGTGCAAATGGCATCATCTGAGGAGAAGCTGGGCCGGGGGAGGGTGGGTTTTCCTGTCTTCCCTGCGACAGACACACTCACTCAGACAGACTCTCTGAGGAGAACAGTCATTCATAGAGGTTAGGCTGGGGGCAATTTGGAGAGCTAAATTCTGAACATTTGTCAGTAAAATAATGCTGCCTCTTAAAATAGCTCAAGGATGTTTCTGTGCAAGGTGGTTTCTGTGGATATTTGTATATATATTAATGTATTTATATATATAAAATCTATGTCTATGTAAAAGGTATATCTTTATCTACAGTATGTATAAAAACACATATTCAAGCACATGCCCAAATATGTCATGAACCAAAAATGATTGAATTTACATAAGTTACAATATTTATGTCCTAAGGATGGCTAAACTTAGCTACAACATCTAATTTGCAGTGACGTCTTTCTTTAACAAGTTTTATAAGAGGGATGATTTAAGTCAAGGAAGAGCAGTGACTCATTCACATGGTGGGCCAGTGGCTAAGTTTAGAAAAGAAGGGATGCTAGGATCTTCTGGGGCTTAGAGTTTTACTGTGAAGTCATTTTGCTCTTCCACACTGTTTTTTAACATTCATTAGGTAAAACCAAGAACTTGTAATGCAATAGCAAAATTCTCATTTTCCTTATTTAATTAGTTCACTTAATATAGCTTTCTGTTTTAGGCTCTATTCTGGGTGGCCATTCAAATAATTTGAGCTTAGTTTGGTTGTTTTGCAATTCATGGTACAAGATGTTACCAAGTTGATTTTTACCTTTAAATTTTGACTAAGGTAAAAGCCTCCAGCAATTAGATATGGAAATGGAGAGACAATTGGGAAGTGTAAGAAATTCTTTTGCTCTGAAGGGAGGAGTCAAAGATCTGAAAAATACATTGTTCTACATTCATTCAAAAAACCTGATCTAAATTCTAGGGCCATAAGGGAGAGAAATTACTCTCAAGGAGCTCCTATTATTCTGGGAGGAAGATGGAAATGCAAAGTAATGTGATGCAGGGAGAGAAATATAAGGTCAGGGCTAGGGTGGCCACTTCAGGCGGTCACTGACTGATGCATGCAAAGGCTAGGAAACATGGTGTGAGTGGAGCAACAAGGCCTAAGTGAGTCCCCTTTGGATTTTACTATCTGGGGCTGTTTGAATGCAGAAAAATTGCCTCCAGCTGGAATTGCTCCAAGGAATCCTGTGTAGATGTTGCAGAGGGAGGGAGTCTGGAGAGCTTTTAAGAGTCTTTAAATTCCTCTCTAACCAATTTTTAAGATTCTCCAAAGATGAGGATTCAGATACTCTTGTTTCTGGTGGTCAGGACTTGTGACCTGCACACCTTTTCACATGCCTCATGCATCACGGTGTTGGGCACTGGTTCGAAGTCTTGACTGGGCTTTTGCAAATCATAATGCCCAGACTGTGATGGAGACAATTAATCAATATCAGGGTGGGGGTGGAGGTCCCAGACGTCAGAGTTTTTAAAGCTCTCCAGGTGATTCCAATGTATAGCTAAGATTGGGTATCAGTGGTACAGGGCAAAGTGTGATCCCTTGGACCAGCAGCATCACCATCACCTGGAACTTGTTAGAAATGCTAATTCCCAGTTCCCACCTGAGACCTACTAAATTGGAACTTCTGGAGATGGGGCCCAGCCATCTGTGTTTTAACAAGCTCTCCACATGAGCACGTGAAAATTTGACTCAGCAACTCCAAACTTCACTGATTTGCTACCTGGGACTGCTTGCTACCATGACCTCACCTGGCCACAAAAAGGCTGTTCTTTTCTAGTCTGGATAAGAATCAATAATTCCTCATTTGTTCCAGCCTGGTCAGACTGGAATTTTCAAAAGGACCTTTACTGAGGGAAAGCAAAAAGGGGACAAATGATATTCGAAAGCATAAAAAAATTGATTCTTCAGTATACTGATAACTAAAAGTCAACTAAAGTCTGTTCACTTACTAATTCATTTAACACATCTGCATTGAATAGCAGAGACACAAAGATAAATTAGAAGCCTCTCTAACACGAAGGGGCTCAGGGTTTTAGAGAAAGACAGATACGTAAATAAATGTGTATAAGGAAGTGTGAGAGGTGCCATCACAGGAACCTGGTCTTCACAGAACTCATTCACAGATGTGGGCCCAGATTTTGTGGGACCCAAAGCTTGTACATTTCTGGTGGGCTCACCGAAAGAACAGAATACACAATTATGAAAAAAAAATTAGGTGCGGGCCTTGAAATGCAGTCTGAAGCTATGACTTAGTTAGCTGGGTGGTAGATGTGTACCGCTGCTTGTCACAGTTTAGGTGATAGTCTCTTCAGGGCAGATCCTATATTAATCTTTCTCACTAATGGATCCTCTACATAGCACAGCGCCTGGCACTTAGTAGGGGCTCAGTAACTATTTGTTGAGAGAAATAATGAATCTATGCAGATGAAGGAGGAGGCACAGGTTAGTTCTGTCTTTACCCAGCCTTGGTCCCGTGGAAGCCCTGAGAAATCTCTTCACTCAGAGCCCACTCTTCTCTCTAAGGCAGTTCTCCTAAAACCTGGATTTTCTATACTAATATTATTACCTGGTGCTCTCATTGCCCCCTCAAGCATGGATCAGTGAATAAGAAAGGTCCACCCTATCCTAGCTTCAAGAGTCCTACTGTGTTAGGTTTGTTTGTTGGAATGTTGCTGATACATCTTTCACCTATCTGGAAGCTTCTTTGTTCTAGCTTCTGAGCCTCTTCTACTTGGTCTATATCATGTTTAATTTAGCTACGCTTATGCATAAACCAGATGGTGCTAGCAGGTTATACCAATTAGTTAAGCTTGGCCTTCTCATCAGTGTCTTTGGCTATAATCTGGTTTGATGTTAATGTTCACTATATGATTCAAAGTGGTGGACTCCATCTTTTCTCAGCATGGAGGACTTATTTCTATATTTTCCACCCTCAGTCAGACAGCCACCCAGATCTGCTTCTCCCCTCTGTGATTGCCTACTCACTTTCATCATTTGGTTTAGGGAGCATATCAATTAAGACCTCATTTGCATACCCACGCGGCATGCCCTGACCTGAGCCAAATGCTTACTCAGTGCTTGTGTGGCTATGATTCTCCCAGGCATTCTGCATAGAGGCTACTTGGTACAATTTCCCATTGCCTTGGCCACACCTCCAGTAATATAGCTCTTGCAAGCTTGTGACTGAGGTCTACAGCAGTGGTCCCCAACCTTTTTGGCACCAGGAACTGGTTTCATGGTTTTCCATGGCCGGGGGTGGGGTGGGAGGGGGGTGATGGTTCAGGCGGTAATGAGAGCAATGGTTCAGGCAGTAACGTGAGTGATGGGGAGCGATGGGGAGGGGCAGATGAAGCTTCACTTGCTTGCCTGCCGCTCACCTCCTGCTGTGCTCTCTGGTTCCTAACAGGTCGTGGACTGGTACCGGTCCACAGCCTGGGGGTTGGGGACCCCCGGTCTACAGGATCTTCATATTTACTGCTTTGTCTCATTGCCTTTGGGATTTCTAGATGGCTTTGTTTAAACTGCTTAAAATTTGCCCAGGTTGTCCCATCTTAAAATTTTCTCTATTTTGGACACTAATTGTTTTCCACTTTAAAAAGCTATTACAGGAGACTTCCCTGGTGGTCCAGTGGGTAAGACTCCATGCTCCCAATGCAGGGGCCCGGGTTTGATCTCTGGTTGGGGAACTAGATCCCACATGCATGCTGCAACTAAGAGTTCGCATGCCACAACTAAGAAGTCTGCATGCCACAATTAAGTCCACGTGCTGCAACTAAAAGATCCTGCGTGCTGCAACTAAGACCCAGAACAGCCTAAATAAATAAACAAATAAATAAACTAATAAATAATAAATATTAAAGAAAGCTATTACATTCTGGAGTGCTGGTAATAATCTGTTTTCCATCTGGAGAAAACCATAAGATGAAAAGATACATGTACCCCAATGTTCACTGCAGCACTATTTACAATAGCCAGGTCATGGAAGCAACCTAAATGTTCATCGACAGATGAATGGATAAGGAAGATGTGATACACACACACACACACACACACACACACACACACACACACGGACAATGGAATATTACTCAGCCATAAAAAAGAATGAAATAATGCTACTTGCAAGCAACATGGATAGACCTAGGGATTATCATACTTAGTGAAGTAAGTCAGACAAAGAAAGACAAATATCATATGAT